>NC_092590.1:16766666-17092083 GCF_047663525.1 Anas platyrhynchos
TAGCAAGCAAATGCATGTTAATTTTCCTTATTTATTCACACAGCCACCTGCCCAAAGCAACTCATCTCCTGAATTCTAACATTTTTTTTCATGCAGCTGTAGGTTCACAAGATGCACACATCTGGCTCGCAAGCTGACACAATACCTGTGCTTCTGCTACCCTGGATGTCTGGTATTACTGGTTGATCTCCCTCCTGGGCTGAGCTTGCTTTGCTCACTTCCATTTCCCACTGTGAACTTGCTGTGGTGCTAGTTTCCATCAGCTGGTCCAAAGAGCTTGCTCTCCTAAAAGAACCCAGCAGAGAAATGTCCGTGTGCTCTGCACCTTGCAGCTGCTGTGACAAGGCCCTGAGACTAAAATTGTCCTGGCAGCTGTGCTTGCAAACCCCAAACCCACCCATCCAACCAGGCAGCTGTCTCAACTGCTTACCTGTACCTCACGCCATGGATACGTGCGTGCTGCCAGCCTGAGTTACAGCAGAATATCACAGGCTGTCTTTTCCAACATCAGAGCATTCAGTCTTGAATTTTCTTCAGCGAGGGAACAAGAAAGTGTCTGAGCGTGAAGCATGAGTTCAAACTGTCTGTTGTTCGAAGGTCTGTGTTGTGGCATTGCTTTGTTTGGGTGCTAGGTATCTTAGCCTCTAAAAGAAACCCTGTTGTGAAAATGATATAAAGGAAGCATAGAAATGCATGTGTTTTTCCTTTAGTTCTCTATTTGCTTGCATTTAATAATTGAAGAGAGGGAACAGTTTTGATGCCAAATGCATGAAGGGAAAATACCTAAATTTGGGCCACATAAGCACCAAGCAGTTTTGTTTCACTTTTGAGGGCAGGTATCAAGACAAACACAAAAAAAAAAAAATAAAGAAATATGCACAAAGTCCTTGATGATTAACAGGAAAAAATGTTATCCTGAAACACAGATGAGATACTTTCCACTACCTGTCTTTAGAAGGCAGATTTTGCAGGCTGTGCCTCGTGTTCAGGTCTCAGTGTCTCTGATCTCAATTCAGGTCTCCAAAACTTGTCCAAAAAGAAAATTCTGACAATAAATATGATTCATTGGACTCCTGATTTCTGTCTGTCCTGTGGCTCTATAAGGCTTTTAAACTATTTCCAGCCTTGAAATGATTTGTCTGCTCTTCCTACAGGGTATAAACCTGGATGAGCAGGGTTAAGACACAAAATTAGGAGTAAAGTCTGTCTGTTTTTGCCTAGGACATACACCTTGGACTGAGCTAGAAGCGGCAGGAATAAAATAAAATTTAAAAAATAGTAACAATAATAAATAAAAAAAATAAAAGCCTGCAGTGACTCAGGTCTAAAAGCTCCAAATATAATTAAAAAATCACTGAAGGGGAATGTTTTGCTATATGTATGAGCTATGTTCTGCTGATGCTCGTTCCTTGGGCGTTGTGCTCTAGACAAAGAGTTTCCTTCCCTGGGTAGCCCGATACAGCTCTTGGTGTCACCCAGGTATGTCCCTTATGCTTATTTGTGTGCTTTTATCTCTGCCACACAACAGCTGCTAAACCATTTCTTACCCTGGAAAATGGATTAGATGGCCAGATGGGGAAACTGCGATAGCCCAAGGTTTATGTAAATACTGCAGGAATCCCCGTCACCACCCCGGCCTACTGACAAAGTTTCATACCAGCACTTCTGTTGCTGCGGAAGGAGGCAGGCCAGTGCTAGCAGGCTTGTCTGTGGTGGGAGATGTAGGTTTAACTCCACGCTCTGGCAGCAACCTCGTTTTAACGTGGGTAAGTCAGCCTGCCTGTGCTTTAGCTCTTTCAGTCGTAGCCTGGGGATACAAGCATCATGAATCGCACAAGAAACGGGGTAAAGACCACAGGATGCCCTAATACTATGCTAATGGATGCGTAAGTACCACAGGCAGCAATAGGCAGCAGTGCAAGGCTCCTGTGTCCCTGGTATGCGGTATGCAGAGAGTGCCATCTAAGAAATGTGTTTAATACCTGTAGGGGCGGTATTCGTTATTGAACTCACAGTAATTTCTTCTTCGTGCTTGTTATTTCACTCAGTAGGTTTAGGGCGAAGGTTACCAGTTGAGTTTAATTGTGATAAATGCACATTGTTTTAGTGAGATGGGCTAACACACCACTTAGCAGGCTTCACTGACAAGCCCCAAAGGAATGTTTTTAGGGCAGCTTGTAACAATCAAAGGAAGGCTTTTTCCAGGGTCTTGGCCAAGTGTGAACTCATACCATCATTTCGAAGATGCCAGTTAGAAGTCTGTTGCTTGACTGCCTTTATTCCTTTCTGTTTTGGGGGCTTTTTTCCTCAAACATATCTTTGTTTGGCAGCCTTCCTGAACATACTGTGCTGCCACACTATGAGCGTGTCCATATGCTCTATTTTTAAATAAAGCTCTTAACACAGCTGCTGCTGTCACTGCTATTTGCAGTGGAGCATAGATGCCCAAGCCCTGCTGTGGCTGATGTTACAGAGGCACAGCAAGGATACATCTGCCCTGCCTTTCAGTTATGATCTCAGCAGCTGCAGTAACTTTCCTGCATGCCTTCGTCCACAGGGACTGAGCATGGTAGGAGGTTGTAGTTCTTTGATCTGCGCTCCCTTTCCCTCAGATCCTTTGACTCACACTCCTTATTAGTCCCTTCTCGTCTTGAATGGTAAGGATGTGTTCTGTGTTGTGATCTCAGAGTCAGAGGTTCACAGAAATCAGGACTGGAAGGAGCTGCAAGAGGTCCTTCCTCCCGTCTCTTTGCACTGAAGTGATGCAGGGCCAGCTGTATTTATTATCCCTTATAGCTGAAAAGAATATAGTAGTCTTGTTTTTTTCCTTCTCCTTTTGGAAAGGATAGACATAGATCTTCAGATCTGTAATTGCAGACTTTATCATGTTCTTGTGTTCCTAGATGACTGCAACTGCAGCAGCATTATTGTGAAGTTATTTATGGCAGATGATCCTGAAGACCCCTTAGGTCTAGAGAAGCCCAGAGCAATCTATTCCATTGTTTATCCAGAATACTCGGAGGAAATTTGCTCTCGTAGCTGCTGTAGCGGCTCTTACAACCTTGGTCTTTGCCAGCGGAGACTCACAGCTCATTTTGTGCATATTTTATTTTTAGTTTTTCAAGGCAGGATGGTGATACGTTTGGGGTACTACTCACTTTCACGGAATGTGATAACTAATTCCAGAAGTAATTGTAGAAAGCAGTTCAGTGTAAGAGAGGAAACTTCAGCGTGAATCATTGCAGCTCTGCCACTCTGAGTTGGTTATGTTGGCAGGCTGGGCTTGTGTTGGACTCTCTCTGTATCTGAAAAATAGTCTTCAATGGTAAGTTATTTTTCCCTAAGTGTGGGTGCAGTGGTTTGATTTTACTAGAGGTTGCCTCCTCATTTGGAAGCTCCTGTTTCCAGCGGGACAATGTCAGGAATCAGGGCTTGTCTGGGGTAGGAAGTTTTGTCAATGCCATTCTTGCAGCGATGGCTTTGACGTAGGTCACGCTCTCCCCCTGTGTTTTGCCATTTCACAGATTAATGCAGTGCGCTGTGCACAGCACACGGAGGGGCTGTGTATATCACGCTAACAGACAGTGTTTGCAAAAGCTGTAATTCACAGAGGCAGAGCCACAGCAATGAATTAGTGCTTTTGGCATTTGGGAGAGAAAGCCCATTTGAAATCCAGCTGCTTGCCAGCTGTGGCTATTCAGAGTGAATATTACACCGACCGCTTTTTTCGCTCCAACTTTTCATTTAAAAAGTGTAATGAATGATTTTATTGCCATCTTAAAAGTCTATTTATAATCCATTCATCACAAGATGAATGTGTGCATCTCATTCTCGACCTCTCTTTGATACTGTACAAAGCAGTGTTACTTAGTTTAAAGTTTTCTTGGCACAAATGTTAGACATTCACATTTCTTAACAGCTTGACTGACCTTAACTGTTCAATCCTCTACTTCTAAAATGTGAGCTTTAATGGGTATTTAATACATATCTATTTCTTGCTAATTTTTTTTTGTTTCTCTCTACCTCTTCTTTTCACAAGCCTTGTGCTGCAGTATCTGGGGGATGACTTGGAGGCCATGGAGGTTTTTCAGTACAGGCATAACCGTGTTAGTTCATTCTTAAACTGCTGTGTTTGTTTTTTTTTTATACCTAGGTGCCTAAAGGAAGGTACCTGATAGTCATTGCTCTGTTTTAAACCTGCTAGCTCTGGTAGCTAGTAGTGAAGGTACCGAAGGTAGGTAGTGAAGCAGGAGCAGTGCTAGCAGAAGGAACAGCAGAGGCTTAAACATCCAAGATGGGCAAGGAAGGAGGTTAGATCCTTGAAATGTGTCTGGGCATCACACTCAAATATTTCCTTCTAATTAAAGCCGTTTTCTGCCTTGTGTTCATGTGTTTAGCTGCCCTGCCTCAGCTTTTCTTTTGGAAACGGAGATTTGGGTACATGACCACATTGTTCTAACACACGTTTGTCATCCCATACTCTTCCATGCTGGCTCTTCTGTCCTATGTTTATTAGAAAAATTGCTTTTCTGCCTTACCCATGTAGGGGAAAAAAACAGTCAAGATAATTTCTGGAAAAAAAAAAAAAAAGGCAAGACAGAGATGCCTCACTCTTCAAGGTTGCAGCTTGGCAAGCTTGCTATGAAGCCAGCCTTGGGATAGAGCAGGAGCTAGACTTCGTTGCTGTAAATCCTCCTTTGGAGGGGCCTCTCTGACATTGCTGCCTCCATCAGAAGCCCAGCCTCCCAACCTGGGAATCTGAAAGGAGGGCTGGAGCAACACCCCCTGGGTGCAGCTGGGCTGCAGAATATTGGAGGCTGCCCTCGCTCCAAGAAAAACAAGCTGGAGGCTGTACAGCCTGGCCAGTGGGAGTTCGTGGCTTGCGATGCTTGCTCCAATTTAGAAAAAAAAAAAAAAAAAAAAGCTACTTTTTCTACTTTTCCATAATTGCCTGCCTAAGCAGGAAGAAAATTGCATCCATACGCAAGCGGTAATTGAAGGGAACAAGAGAAAATGAAGCTGTAGGATTTATGACGGGGGGGGATGAGGTACGGAAGAGGGATGTTAATCACGGAAAGCCAGGCATGGAGATATGCCTTGTGCAAAGGCGTGTGCTTCTGAAGGCAGTGGGTAAGGTTCAAGGCTGACCAGACAGCTTGAGCCCTTGTTACGCACTAGAAGATCAAGAACAATGTGCCATGTATGCAATTTCCCTCTTGGTTTCTTCATTTCCTTGTATGTAGAGCTGGGTCTGTGCAGAGTCTTGTCTGGTATGCTGTGGCAAGTTCTTCCCTTGTGCTGTCAGTTTCTTTCTGATAGCAGAAAGTGAAGCACAATGGCATGTTCTGAGGCACCAAAATACAGAGAAAGTTGCTCATCCTTGCTCTTATTTCCATTTATGACCAGAAGTATTTACACACCTAGCAGTTATTCTTGTGACCGTCAACTGAAAGCACACATCCAGGAACAAAAAAAAGAGTTGGTTCTTAAACAGTGAGGAGCATATCTGCCTTTTCTGAGTCTGTGACTTCATTTCTCTAGGGCACATAAGGGCAGGCAGCGAGCCAGCACTGCTCCCCAAATCACCTCGCTTCGTTGTGAAACTTCCAGTCGGATCTGGGCTGTGTAAGGTGAGTTGGATGGTTTGTGTTACACCAGCAGTGCAGATGATGGCATCCCTAACTCCCACTGCATCCATCTTATCTCCAGCTTCCTTCTGTACTTGCTTACCGGATGCCACGTTTTACTGTTGTGATGAATTCAGTGTTACTCTACTTACAAAAGTTTCAGGCTTTCTAAAATGTCCCCATAACTGTATTCGATAGCCTTCTTTTATCTATTGCTAGCTAAAAAGAAGGAGAAATGGCCTGTGAGAGGTAGCATTAGGGATAAGAAACTGAGAAAGCAAAAGAAAATTACTTGCATATGACTTACCAGGGAACTAATGGACTGAAAAAAGAAAAAAAAAAAAAAGGAAAAAAAAGGGTGCAAATGCATTTTTTTTAAAGTGTGTGAATACATCTAATGATACAGACGGCATCTGCTTTAGTTCCTACTTGTGCTGCATGAGAGGTACAGCAGCAGGAGTCATTAGCTGCCCAAAGAGCTCCTTGCAGAGTTCCCACTCCTTCCGTGGGTCTGCAAGTTCTGCTGTGTCCCTGCTGAATCCAGGCTGCATCCTGCACGGGCTTATGCGTGCACCCAGTTGGGTTAGGAACGGGGGAGCTGCTTGCTGAAAGCTGAGCGAGCACACCATTCGGTGGGGCATCCAGACCATCCTAATGTGATACCAATTCTGGGGTTGGTTAAGAAGCGGAAACAAATACTTTTTTTAGTATGTCATGCATTGAATTCCAGTTTATGTACTGTGTTTCGGAAACACACAGATTACCCCGTATCCAAATCTGGTTCCCAACATAAATGGTATTTTTTTCTCTCAAATAGAGATTGTCTAATGTTCCTTTGCATCCTTTCAGAAAAACAGAGTTCTGTGTAAAGCTTGAAGACAGCTTTTGTTTATTTACTATTCTGTATTTCATTTTCTAAAGGGTTTCTCTTGCCCGAGTCTTTCAAAGCTATTACCTGACTTCATGAATTTCCAACTTAGATACACTTGCGGGTTTGATTTTGCAGGTAATTCTGGGTCTTTGTTGGCTATTTAAAGTGGCTAAAACTGTCCCCTCCTCACAAAGGCAGGCACCTTCATGCAGATTTAATATCTCTTTGATGTTTTTGCCAATGTACTCTCCCATACTTAGAAGTCTAGTCACAGAAACTAAGAGTAATACTGTTTAGAAGGACCTTTGCACCTTGGAAAGTCTTGCTAGTAATTGTTGTAAAATCACTGTATGAGTTAGGAATATGTTTTTACTTTCTAATATGAAAATCAGACCATGAAATTAATATTCAGACACAGTAGAGTAGTCCTTTTCATTACTTAAATGGGCTTAATTGGAGTTACAGCAATTTTAGATGGCGTACTAGCAGCACTATATAAATTAGGTGTGCGTTCCTATGAATAATACAGCCATTATCCAATTCCCCTTCTTCTTAATTTCATTCTCCTTCTTAGAAGAAGTTAAAGCTTTTGTCACCTCCTTAATACGAATGATATTTTGCTCTTAGGAAGGAAATAATGGAACGATAAATGGTGCCACACCGTAAGACAACAGCGGGAACGTCACTGGGAGCAGTGGTACAAGGCTTTTGTCTTCTGCAGTAATAAGCGCCTTGAATTTTGCCATGGTTTCAGCCTGATGATAAAGTGTAATGTGCCATGACCTGCTACACTTAGCAGACAATGGCAAGATTTGGAGTCAGCAGTAAAACCTCTTTGTTGCTTTTTCTCCTCGTGCTCACGTCTACGCTCGTGCTTGTTTTCCTTTATAACTGAGCAAGAAATGTCTGAACGTACCGCTGTCATATGCATCCGTTCCGAAATACTTCCTGCAACACTGACACCACTCTCGTAATCCTGCATTGACCAAAGGGCTGCTCTCTGCGTGTAGGTGGTGTGCTGGGTGGTGAGTTTGACTCTTAGTAGATGAGAGAAAAAGGATGCATCCTTGAGCTCACTGAACGTTTTTGTTCTTGGAAGTTAGTGACTTCGTACGTGTTGCTTAACCTCCAAATTACCCAGAAGAGTGAGGATCCTGGACAGAAGTGGTCTAAGCGATGCGGTAACTTTCAGATGGAGATGCCACTGAATTAAACTTCCTTGTAGCAGCTGTTTACTCAATGTTTTTAATAGGTGATGTAGTATCCCTGCACGGAGCAGTACATGCTTCCTATGAAAAGGTCCTGTTTTTCAGACTTCAGAAACCCTGCCACAACTTCTGTTTCCTCAAATGAAAATATTCTCCTCTTTGTTATCCTTCAGCAAATGCTTGAAAAGACTCTACTAGAATGGGAAATTTCCCTTTTAAACTTCTATTTGTTTGAAAACCACTCTTCAGAAAAAAATAAATAATCTGGAAAAAATGGACAATTTAACTTTTAATTTGCATTTGATATTTTATCCAGCTTCTCAAGAAGCAGTCAAAGCTTTTAGTACCCAAATGAGAATTGGGTTTGCAAAGCTTCTCAGCTTTCACTGGAACTTGAATGTTTCTGACTTTGAATCTTTTGAACATCCTCTCATAACAAAGTTGCTGAATAAGCATATTCTTTCAGCTCAATTCTGGGCTACGTTTTAGGGTCAGAGTTACTTTTTTAATGGCCATTTGAGCCTTCCTGATAGTTTCCATTCTCATAGTTATTCAGAAATGTGCATGAAATGGGAATGGATTTGAATATTTATCTTGCTCCCCTTTCCAATTACTTGCCATGCTTTTTTATAGGCTTAATTTTTCCTTCAGTATTTATGATATATTCTTGTCTGACTTCAGTTCTGAGCAGTTGTCGTAACTGAGACTTAATGATGGTTTTTGATGGCGAGTATAGATGCATTCAAATAAAACATTTTATTGTAACATATTCTAAAAACTTACCAGGGGTATTAATTGCACCGTTAGTGATTCAAACAGCGAACTGAATTTTTAGTTTGTAGAGCCTTATAATAACAGCCAAGTAAATCATTGATACAAAAACTGTTTGTTAAAGTACCTGAAGTTTCACCTCGCAGCTTAGGAAGCAATATTTGTTTTCTTTCCTCTATTCAGTTGAACTTGTTCGCAGATAGCCTATCCTATATGCACTTGAAGTTCTCAATTTTGGTAATGAATATTTCTAGAAGTATTTTCTTGATCAGCGAGTTTTTGTGAGCAGTTGATTGCAAGTAATTGGCAATCAAAATGCAAGCTGTGCTGATTCATTTTTATTAGACATATCACTTATAACAAGGTATTGTTTCTCTCCCCAGACAGAGGTTCCATTTCAGGGAAATATTAAAGGAGAAATTTCAAAGGGACTTCAGAGAATGCTTAAAGGTAAGTATGTTCCTAAGCACTTTACTGAATTCAGACTATAATGAGAATAATTCTTAAAAGCAAGTTTCTGCTATGAATAGTTGTGTTTATGAGTTTTAAAATCCACTTTCTGTCTGTGTTCTCCAATGTTAATTTAAAACTTGCTGCTTCCATTAACATCCCTGCCAGAAAATCCACTTGCCAGAAATAGCTGTAGAGAGGGAGCAGAACAAGAATGTGAATGCAACCACAGCAAATGCTGTTTTTGAATGAATAGTCAGGGGAATAGGAGGTACAATTCCAATCTAATTACAGCCTAAACAATGTATGTCATCCATTGAACTAAAGGATTTAGAATAAAGGCTTTTTTAATGTACATTATCTAGCCACCCAAATATGGAATGAATTTGTTCACTCTTTGGTGTTGTGTTTTTTTTCACACAATGAGTTATACAAGACAAACGGATGTTTACTGCTCTCAAGATCTTCCCTTTGCCATCAGAACAAAAGATTTTCAAAAGCAGTGGTATTGAATCAAATGTACCTGTGCATATGGGCAGAAATGACCAGCCCCCTCCCCAGTTTTGTCATGTAATTTAAGGAACAGAATCTACAGCGCTCCAAATGATGTTTGTCAAGTAATCTACAGCGTGTCATACAGAGGGGTTCAGGCTTCGTTAAAATCTCATTCTTAGCCAGAGGCTGGAGGTGGAGGACTTGGTACAGGTAAGGAAAGCTCACTGCATGATCAGAGCCTGAGGAGGTCAAATTTCTTCTGCCACCTGCCAAGAGATAGGCCTGCTGTGCAGCTTGTTATTAAAAGGCAAAAACGTGTGGTGGACTTTTTTTCTGGACAGGGTATGATCTGCCCAAGCCTACGTTTAGGTATCTAACCAGGGGATTGGCAGTTTAGGTTATCTCCAGTGATCTTAACAGCATCTTAGCTCACTCAGTAAAGAAACTTCACTTACAATATTTTAAAATGCTTTTATTTTCAGCAGTTAAAAATGTGTGCACACAGGTTCGTCAAACTTTAACATATCTGATGTCACGCATTTAACTGTATTAGAAATCTAATCTTATTTTGGATGATTTCCTGAGTTAGCACTGGGTACTGAATTTTCATTATCAAATGTCTGGTTATTATTATGTGTGTAATGTATTAATTATGTAATTTTATAATAGCTGAAAATATATTCACAGTGGTGTAGCATTTTACTCACTGAGTTTGAAATTGTAATCAACAACCTGTTCCTTAATTTAGAAAAAAGAACCGTATCAAACACAAATATTAACCATTCTATCTTTCAGTGATACTTCTAATAACAAAAGAGCTGGAAGTGAGTCACTAAAACTATCAAATGAGTATGTGCGTGTCCATCCTTTACTAAGGAAAAGGGAAGTCTTGCTTACCTGGCAGAAATCAAGGGAAGGATGGTTTCTCCTTATTGTTTTATAGGTATTTCTGTGCAGTTTGTAAATGCAAACACTTTGAGTATATCAAAATACTGATTTTTGCTATCTTATCAATGTTTTCTGATTGGAGTACGAGGGTGGATTTTGATCTGATGAGAGAAAAACTTTTGAGAGATCTTGTCCCACTCAAAGCATTGTGGCAACTTGCACAAATAGGTGTCACCTGGGGATAACTAAATACAGATAGATGTGAAACAGTGTAAGTACTTTACAGCTCGTTCTCTGCAAAAGCATGGAGAAGGAGGAAAAGCCAGAGTGCCAGCGGTTTGTTGCTAGGAGAGGATGAAGTCCTCAGCTCTGCTACTGATCTGCTGCACAGTCATGTCGTTTCCCCTTCCTCTTTCATTTTAAGTATGTTGCAGCATCTTTATGGTCACAATGAGGCAGTAAGCTCAGTTGGTCCCTATCGGTGCCTTCTTAAATTTAAATCTAGGAAAGCCATCTTCCACTGCAGCGTGGGTTAGGTGGGAGTTAACCTGTGTTGTCACCCTCCATTTTCTGCATTCTCCTCCTGGGAAACACAGCCCCACTTGAGTAGGAGTAAAATGGGTTTATTAACAAAGGTGGTTGGGGAGAGGAAGTGTTTTAAGGCTACCTGGAAATTTTAAGTTGGAGGCCATGTGGGACTTCACAGGTACTGGCACAACGCTTTGCCTTAAAGCAGCAGAAAGTTAAGGAGCGCAGTGTCTCCTGGACATCCATCCCTACAAGCATGGTTGCCAAGGTTATTGTACATAAGCAAAGAAGTCCATTGTTCCTGTTTGCTAACAGGTGCAGCTCGAACCATTTAAAATATTTTCTGTGGTTTTCACACACGGTGGTTTGTGTCAGAAGGGCACAGGTCCTTTACAGTGACTTTCACAGGCCTTGGTAGCTGTCACCTCACGGCAGCCTGGAGCTCAGTGTGGCTCAGTTTCTCCTGGGAGCATCACAGGCTGAATTTTTAAGCCTAGAGCCTGGGCTCCTGTGCCAATTGTTGTTTCTGTGCTGCTCCCTTTTGTATCGCAGTGTGATGCTGACCCAGGAGTTCACGGCATGCTGACACGCACCAGACCTTTGAAGAGCATAATACTCTCAGCAGCTTCAGACAGCGGTTGTTCAGCAGCAGATGAAGTTGGCCAGCAAGTGAGTCAGCTACACACACACACACAAATCCTCATCCCATTAATCGCCGTTATCTCTGGGAACCCATCAACTTGCCTAGCAAACGGCTTTCGCAGAGGGCTTTGGAGAGCCATCAAGTTCAGCTTGCCTTAGACAGCTTTTATAATGGACCCCGTGCAGGTCAACCACAGGACTTGAACCGGGGAATTTCAGAGCATTAGTGAGCCAGGAAAGGGCAAGGGCTGTCATTCCGCAGCAGTAACAGAGTCATTAGTGACTGAGGTCAGCGAGAAAGCAGAGGAGGAGGGAGACCACACCAAAATGCATGGAAAGCTGTAAAGCAGTGGGAAATCCATGTAAGGTGTTTTCCCCTTTCACACCATGCCCTGCTGTCACACCTTCCTTCCTCAGTCACAGGGGAGATAACCCAGCGAGGAGGTGTGCAGAGGTCCCCTCCATGCAAGCCCTTTTACCCTTTACTCTTCCAGCAGTTGGGCTGGTGTGCTGGTGGGGTGGACTTCAGCCCATGAAACAAGCAGATGTAGCATCTATTAATGCATTAACCTGGCTGACCAGATAGTAAAAGGCTCCACACTGCCCTGAACTCTCTGAGAAGAGACTAAATTGGCTAGGATTCCCTAGTCGGGGTGAGGAATGATAGAGGGAAGATTACGAGAGACGTTTTATGAAATTATGAGTCCTGGAGGATGAATGGGAACCTTTAGTTTGTGGCTTCTTATTAAGTAAGTGGGCCTCAGGTTAAAGCAAATAAAAGGAAGGCTTTCTCTTTACCAGGTGTAATTAAATTGTGCATGCAAGTTGTTGCTTCAGGATACCGTGGGGGTCAGGAAATGACATTAGAGACATTTGTAGAGTGTACGTCAATCCATGCCTAGTAAACATTGCGGTCCATCCTGCTGAGGTCTTCTCCTGCTGGGACGATTTTTAAACTTTGCACAGCCAATATGAGGGGAAATACCACTTTCCTCTCTGCATTCCTAAGCATCAGTGCTAGCTGTTGTCAGAGACAACATCCTGGGTAGAATGCTTGATGTAAATCTGTGTAGCTACTTCGATGCTTTTAAGAAATTTTTGACCCATCTCTGAATTAAGACGTGGGGTCTGCAGCTTGGTACTTTGTAGCTTCAACCTGTCAGTACAAAACTTTCTAACGGGGTTAACTCGCTGCCCAGCCAGTGGACCAGGGAGGAGAGGGACGAGTGATTTACTTTAAATCACCCAAGAGCTGTCTTCTCTGATCTGCACCGTGTACACCCTGTTGCTATTGCGGCAGGATCTTCATGGGAAAATGAAAACACAGAATTTCATCTAAGGCATTCATTCTCCCAGAGTACTTTAAAGCAGACATGATTTTATATTCACAACACAAAAACTTGATCCATTCAGTATTTCACTTGAGCACGTCATTTATTTTCAATCTCCCTCTGAGTAAAGAAAGGTACTACAATAATAAATGAAAACATAAATTCCTTTGAATTGCTGTTCTTTTCTTACCTTTTATATTGCTGCTGAGATTTTTTTTTTTCTAACATTGGTTTCTCTTCCTGGACCACTTTCTGGTCTATCCAGTGAAATTTCTTCATGTTGGCATTAAGAAGAAGAGAAAATTATCTCTCAAATGCTGGTGGGGAGGGGTGGGGGCACACCAAATATTTAAGGATTGTTATGGAGAAAGTGACTAACTCAGTAGCTTGTGGGCATTCAGCAGGACTGCCTTCAGCTGCATGTATAACCCTGTGCATTTTTCTTCTTTGTCTCTCATATTGAAGGTAATTCCTCATGACTGTTTTGGAAAAGTGTGTTCAGCTTGCATGTTGCATCATGGTTTTTCTGTGGAAGTTCTTGATACTGTCTTGTTTGTGGAACAAAACCAACACCAGAGCCTCAGCATTTGTGATGAAATATAGCTCTTGTTTTCCACACGGGCCTGCTGGTGACATGGAAATGCTGGCAGCAGAAAGCAGCTGTTGTGGCACAGCTTGTCAGGAAAGGAAACCCAGACCTTGGGCTTTCACTGCCCTGGGCTTCTGGTGACAGGTGCCCAAATTCTCCTATGAAGAAAGGCTGAGAGAGCTGGGGCTGTTCAGCCTACAAAAGAGCAGGCTCTGGGATGACCTTCTTGCAGCTTTTCAATACTTAAAGGGGGTTTATAAAAGAGATGGAGAGCAACTAATAGTTGCCAACAACACGAAGTGGCCGTAATCCACAGTATGGGAAACAAGTGAGGCCAACAGGCGTGGGCTGCTGCTCATGCGGCAAGAAGGAAACAATGCTTTTACAAAGTGTTTTGTTCAGGAAGCTCTGTTAAGATTCACCAAATACTTCTTTAGATAAATAACTGTTCTCCTGCCATTTCAGCTACGTGGTAGGTCAACTAACTGTGAGTTGTCCTTATCTTGTAAAACTGAGTCAGTCATTGGAAGAAGTGGGAATCTTTGCAAGTCCTAGGACATATATTAGAAGCCTGTAGACCTTTCGAGTTGCATGTTCTTTACTTGTTAGCTGAAGTGTCTGACGTATTTTTCCCAGTAAGTGATGCTTTTTATACAACTGAGGAGCCCCTTGAGGGACAGCTTACAGTTCTAAATTGTTTATAAATTCTAATTAACCTTTACTTCAATAGATGCTGATTTCTGCTAGGTTAATGTATACTTGGGGAACAGTAAGAAGCCTCTATGCAGTGTGCTGCCTTATGCAGAACTTGTGACTAAGCACAGCATTTCAGTTGCTGTTGATGTGGCTTAATCAAAAAGCTCTTCTAAGTTTTCATTTTATTTTATTTTTCCATTTTATTTTCCTGATTGCAGATGTCAACAAAGTCACATGAGAGAATTTTCATACCACGCAATATTACCTGCAGAAAAGCACTACCATCAGAAAGCAGGGAGACAGCAATGGGTACACCAAGGGCCAGATTTAAGGGAAGGAAAACATCTACATGTCTTATAGGCATGTAAATCCTTCTCAGGGTCAGAGTCAAACTCCCTAAGTCTTTTTAAAAGCTATTGGCTCCTTAAGGCCAGATTTTTAGCAGTATTCGTGGAAGTGTTGGGGGACTGTGAACTTTGGTCAATTCAGCATTAAGCACTTCAAGATACAGATAAGTACCTAGTCAGATTTTCAGAGGATTTTCATAATATTAGGTACTTAGGCATTTTTCAAAATTATGCTACTGTCTGTATCTGCATCTTTAAGCCCTTAAATACTTCTGTAAATCCAGACCTAACATCTTTAGGCTGCTTCTGCATGTTAGACTTCAGTATTCATATCTTTTTTTTCTGGTGAAACTAAATAAATGTCCTACTTTCTGGAAATCAGCAGGAGCTAGTCAGAACTTCTGAAGGTCAGACTTTGATTAGTAATGTTTTTAGCTCCCTGAGGTTTGTTGCTTTAGGTCTGTTAGTAAATTTTTTCTTGAGTAAATTTCTTACGCTGCTTGGCTTCACAGTCAGCTTCGTCATGCAGGGCTGGAGCCTCTGAATCATGCTTGGGATATAGCCCTACATTGGCACCCGAGGTTGCTGATGTCAAGGGGAGGTGCAGCAGGCACAAATTCCACATTTGGGAGTTTAGAGAGAAAGCAGAAAATGGGCCAACATGTCCAGGAGTTTTTAGTCTCTATCTGCTTCTCATTTCATAGATGTCAGCTGAGGATGAGCACAAGACTGGAAGGCATTTAAGTATTAGGGTGATAAGGGGCCATAAGACTTGGGTATGTGTCAGGTTTTGGAGAAAAATAATGTTACTTCTCTTCCTGATAGCGTGAGTGTGTTGATAAGCCCCGAGGGATCATACTGCTCTCTGACAGCAGCATCCGAGATCCCCCCTCTGCTCTGGGGGCATTTCATTTCGGAGAAATATAAGTAGAGTAATAAAAGCTTCCTCCCCACCCTCCTCCCAGAGCGATTCCTCAGCTCACAGCTGCCTGTCCAGAGCTACGTCAGTACTGCTCCGGCATTCAGCCCAATAAAAATTTTGTCAAGGAAGCATAAAGTCCCTGTCAGATCTTTTCCATTAAAAATCATTTTTATAGCAGCGAGCTGTAACCAGCGTACGGCCGCGGAGCGAAAGTGTGAAATGATGAGAAATTTGGACAGTGTTATCAGCCAATGGGGACTCGGCGGCAGGCCACTTAGAATGCCTCCAGAGTCCGGAGCGTGACAAGCAGAATATTTTTCACAACAGATTATAATGTAAGAAATTTATTACAGGTCTCCAAGGGGAATAGCCCACACCGCTGATTCCGGTCCTGCCTCCCAGATATACTACTCAGATAATATAAAGTCATAACTCCCTTTAAATTATTTATGAGCCTGTCCCACCTTAGATTAAAAAATATTTCTACTGGAGACTTCCAGGGTTAATATCTGTAGCCTTGTGTTTGATTTGCTGAAATACACAGTTATTCCTGTTGTCAACAGGAGGTGCGTAGCATTTTCTTTTTCTGGTAAATACAGAGCCGTAGCTGGCTGTGAACTCATCAGAAATAAGACATGAAACCATGACCAGAACACGTAGATCTAATCGTAGTCAGTTACTGTGTACAGCCAAGGTGGAGTAAATCTATTCAGTGAAAAGAATTTGCATTGTGGGTGCTGACTGAAATGAATCTGATTTCATGGGATAGCTCTGTTTAATCTTTCAGGATGGATCACGATGACATGAACCAAACTTGACGTTCATCAGATTAATTCCTCATTTTCTATCCAGAAGTAAGGAACGCTGATAACGTGCAGCAGATTTGTAGTAGGCAGCAATGCTTGTGTAACAGACAGTACGCCAGCTAGCAGTGCTGAGCATTCACATAAGGGCACACTGTGCAGTGACTGAAGAATTGGGGAATCACAGAACGGTTTAGCTTGGAAGGGGTATCAAAGATCACCTGGTTCCAGCCCCCTTGCCATGGGCAGGGGCACCTTCCACTACAGCAGGTTGCCCAAAGCCTCATCCGACAAAAATGTAAGTGCTCTGAGCTAGTGGCTTCTATTGTGAAACTGGAGAGTTAACAAAGCCGTGCATGAGTTAGTTTAAGAACAAAGAGTGCATTGTGATCTGTGCTATAGTTTAGGCTGTCATAGAGCAACCAAAGATGCTAGAAATGTACCAAAGATTCATACGGTGGTAAAAATGAAGAGTTTATGAGCAATGCAGAACTAATCATGGGAGAGATACTAGACAACATGCTTTGAAGGTAGCAAATTGTATGGGACAAGGAGTGTTGTGATGAGAGATACCTTTAGCCACATCTGTCTGCAGGAGGTTTACCTTTGCCTTCTGAGCATCTTGTGCCTGGTCATTATCAGATACAAGACGATGGGCTTGAGGGCACACAAGTCTAATCAGATCTATTATTTCTTGTATCAGCTACTTCCAAACAGCAGTGATCTTCATTTATTTGCCATAGGTTAGGAGAAGGGAACCAGAATGACAAGGCTGACCAAGATCCAATTTAACAGTATACTCTCCTAGGGACCCCGTTTCTTCATAATGTAAGAAAATATGTGCAAAAGTTCATTCCCTCTGTTTTCAGTGAGGCTTCATGGTCATACTGACCACGAGCTGTTCCAAGGAGCCTCAATGTACCCTCAAATCCAGCAGTGGTGTGGTGGTACCCGTTCTGCAGAACTGAGCAATGGTTGCATGGCTTCTTACTATTTCACCTGTGAAAGAATGTAACTGCTGTGAAAACCGTGTCCATGCTGCACAGGTAAGCTAAGAGTGAAATGAATGTATCAGGGTGTTCATCTTCAGCAAGCTTTTAGCTCTTAGTAGTGCTGCCCAAAACTTGCTCTGTGTATGATTGCAGATTCTCTGTTGTTGTGTGAAAGAAGAAAATAAAAGTATGCTAAGTGACTTGCAATAATAGTGAAATTAAAGGGAAAAGTGATAAAGCAAGATAAAGGAGATAATTGCACAGCACCATAACCTGAACAGAGTTGCATGTTGCTATCTGGTTGGAGGACTTCAGCTTGTGTTGCAGAGTGCTTAGGAGAAAGTGGCTGAGGTCAGTCCCTTTGGGGTGGAGGGATTGTGTCCTGGTAAAATCTGACTGACACCGTCTAGATAGACATCATATCGATTTACATCATTACACATAGCTGATACAAAATGTATGATATATGCACAGTACTTGGGGTAGGTGATTTTTAACAGTGAAGTAGGACAATGGGTTATGAAAGTAAAGGAATTCTGTTTTTCTTCTGGTGAGTCCAGTTGTGACTGTTTTGTTAGCCAGCTGCAGAATACAGTAAATAAAAGAGGTGCTTCCTCACCTGAGGAAAGGAAACCTTGTTCGTTTTAGCTACAAAGAATGGACAGACTGTCCTGTGGATTAAAAGGGAATAAAATGAATGTAGATGGTATCCCCAAGGCTGTCTCAATCCCTTAGGAAAGAAAAGAGGAGAGATTGGGCAGGAAGGCTGCAGTGCTCCCAGCAGGAGGGGTGCATTTAAGAAAGCTTCTACTACATATCACTCACAGTGTAACACAGAGGTGTGAGTATGTCTGTCTGACAGGCCAGATGTCTGGTGGGATAACTCAGCTGTTGAGGGAGAGAAAACTGCTGTTGATTTAGTCTGATCATAAGAAAGTTGAGAATGGTCATCACTGATGTCCTTTACAATTGTCTAGTTGAGTTTAGTGCAACTCTGGACAAAATACTTTCCTTGCCTTTGTCAGAACTGTAAAAGAAGGGTCTGTCTGCAAGCACACAGCTCTGCAGGACTCCCTGTTTTCATCAAAGACCAGGTGGAATCAGGTCAGGGACTGAGAGGAAGCAAAAATGTCTCCCTAACATGCTCTAAAGGTGGTGTTTGCTTAAATCTGCTTGGTAAGGACATTAGACCACCATGAACGTTTCAGTTCTGATGGATTTAAACATCCATCAGTGCTTTTCCTTAATTGGGTCACTGCGCTTACTGCTGGAAGTGGGGCTGAGGGCTCAAACTAGAAAGAAATTGCTTGTCATGCCATCTTCCAAAGGAAGGTTTGCATGAAATAGCTTATTTTTACTGTAAATTGTGCTGTTTGATTCTATATCCTGATGTATCGGCAATTTCATCACTTGGACGTCTTGATTTATTGGTTTTATCTTAACCATGACCTTAATTTGATCATCACATTGTTCTGTCTTTAATTAGCTTGGTAAAATTGTAGTATATTAGCTCAGTGATGTGCTACTTTAAGTGCCTCTTTGCTTGCTCATCCTCTTCAAAAAAAATCATTTTAAGAAGTCTACAGAACAGGCTTCATCTGTCAAATGTTGCAGTATGGATACTGTATTCAGGGGGTGCAAATAACCTTTGGTAAAGGAGATTGCAAGCCAGTAGCTTTTGAGACCAACCTAATATCCAAGTCCCTTGGCCTGACCTGCTAGACAAGAAGCATCTCTGTACCAGAAGCCATAGGGTGGTACAAGGAAAATAAGCCATTCCTGAAAGCAAATTCACAAGCAGAACACTTGCTGAAGTGCTCCCATGTGGTGAGTTGTACGGATTGAAAAAAAAAAAAACTCTAAGATCATCTGGTCCAACCTTTAACCTAGCACTGAAATTCATTCATTAATTAACATGCAGTTAATCACTCAGGTGCTTCCCAGAGGTCTCTGTTTTCTGGTACCAAAGATAATTCAGTTATGTCTAGCCCCTAGAAACAGCCCCAAAGAAATGTTGGGAGGTGTCATCATAAAAAGCCACCCAACTGCGTGCACAAATATACAGTTACATGTGCACAGCCACACAGATGCTTCACGATTATATAAGCCATTTCAAATGTTTGTGGGGTGAGAGACATTGCTGCTGTCTTACAAATGCTCAAACGTTCAGTAGCAAGTAAGAGGTAAAAAGAAACTTTGGAGAAATAGAGTTGAAACTGCTCCAGAACTTGAGGTTTCACCATGAACTTCTGCTTCATGACTGTGAGTACAGGATTTCACCTTGCACCACTACAAAAGCTGTTGTGAGAAATACATGGGCTTTGTGCACTCTTGGTGTGCTGTCTTCTTTTGCTGTGTCTTAGACTTTTATGCTTGCATGTTGGCAACAGCATTTTGCTGTTGATACGTGCTCAGCTTTTGGTCAAATATGTGTTTATCAGAAGGCATTTAAAACGTACAGAAAGCAGACTGAGGGTGGGAGTGCCTTTGCTAGTACTTAGGATTGGAAGCTGTTTATCCAAAGCAGTGTTTGGGTGCAGCAGTCACACTTCAGGCCAGATTTTGAATCCATCACTCCATGTGGACTCCACAGATACATTCACAGGAGTGGAAAACTCAAACAGGTAGCTGCTGTCTAATGGGAAAAAACAAACAAACAAACAAAAAAAAAAGTTTTTAATTTCTGCTCTAAACAGCGTTGTTTGAAGCTTTTCACCAATTTGGAGTGAATAAGCTCAGTCTCTATTACAGCTTTGGCAGAATTTGAGTAGCTCCAAGTGGGTTAGATTTTTGTTAGATTTTTAACTTCATTTGGATGCTTATCCATTTTTTTCTGCTATATTAAATAGACCATCTAATATATTTTGATTGGTAATGCAGCCTGAAACCTCCTCACTTAAAAGCCTTATTGCTACCAGAAGTGTGTGTTTTCACACTGTGATGGAGAAAAAAGGAGCTTTCTGGTTGGAGGCTGGTGTTCCCAAACTGAGAGATCAATAAATTGCCTCTCTTTTTATGACAGACCTGAAATTTCCACTCTGTGTGCCCCAAGTTGCTTGGGGATAGTGCTCTCTAAAGGAGAATTGAACTGTCATGGTGGATGAGATGCCAGCTTTCAGTCTGCTACTGAAAACCTCAGTTTTGGCAAGGTAGGAAAGTAAGGCAATTTATTAAGATAAGCAAAAGCCATCAGCGTGTACAAACTCTTGCCGTGCTGGCTTCTGGGTGGTTAGTTCATATTTATTCTGCTGAAGGCACTCGTGTCCTATTTTCCGAAAGCATTTTCCATTCTCATTTCCTTTTTTTTTTTTCCTTCTGTCCTATTTATTTAATGTGAAAGCTGGTTAAAGCATGATAGCCAAGTGGAATCCAAGTGAAGGAGCATTGTTTGCTTCCTTCTTCATAACCAAACGGAGAAAGGTGTTATACAGAAACAAGCCGTCTGCTATTCAGTGCCACAGCTGTGCTGCTTTCAGAGAGCTATTTGAAGGCATCCAATGGTGCCCATATTCAAGGCTGCTTCTTAGGAGGAAATAAACAGTCTTAACTAGGAAGATACTCACAGGTATATAATAATGCTGCAAATATAGTATCTCAGTGACTTAAAATTGCTATGAAGTTGCCCTTCAGCGGTGTGCGGAGTGTCTGAGAGAAGCCTTAGTAGAACTGATTGATTGTGTTGAAGAGAATGACTGCTGCAAAGCTATTTCTTTTCTTTTATTGAAGAGCTGGGAGTTTGTGTCATGTTTTCAAAAGCATCAGTTACCTGTCTCACGCTGAATCTGTGTGACAGGGCTGAAAGCTTCGTGTAGTTCGTATTTGTGCATTGGTACAGTGAGAAAGCGCCCTGCCAAGGTGTTGCATCACTGGTGTGCAGGGCCTGTTTTCTGCCAAGGAGAGCTGAAAGTCTTCAGGCTGCACTGTTTTGGCTGATGACCGTGTGTAATTCAAAGCTTTGCTTAGTAGCAAGAGTTTCTTCAGACCTTCTTCATGCCTAGGTAAGGGTGATACTGCAAGTTGCAGCCTTCTGCCTTAAGTAATTGTGCGTCTTACCCCTCAGGCACAACCTTTCGTGCATCTCCAACACAGAATGTGCCTGCATCACTGCTGTGCTGCAGAGGAAGATGTGAGGGGGTGAGTGGCTGGTAAAGAGGGAACTAAGCCTCCCTTTTGTGCCTAGGGATGCAGACAGGCAGCGTATGCAGCCCTGAGGTACATCAGTCAGCATAGCCCAAGTCACTGCAGAGAGGAGCTGAGCTGGACTTGTGCCTGGAGCATGGGTCCAGGGACACAGCTGGGCACCTTTTGCCAACAAAATGCTGCCTCTTCCACAGAGCAGGCAGGAAGAGCTGCAGGCTGTTATATTTACTGCAGAAATATTCTATGGCTCTACGTGTGTGTAGGTCATTAACAGAGTGCCATCTACCGGCCCATGGTGTCTGTGTCATTAGGACAGGTGAAATGAGTGCTGTAGCTCACATCACATGGCTGCCAGGTGAGCCCTGAATGCAAGGGGACAATCTAGCTATAACTCTTCAGCTGGTCACAGCTTTTATTCCTTTTCCAGGCTTTACAAAGGCTGTAGCAATCCCCATATGCCGTGCATGGCAGAGCTCATGGACTTAGACCCATCTCCTGCTACTTGAATCATAGAATCAGAGTCACAGAATGGGTTGGGTTGGAAGGGACCATAAAGATCATTTAATTCTAGCTCCCCTGCCACAGGCAGGGACACCTCCCAGTTCACCAGGTTGCCCAAAGTCCCATCCAGCCTGGCCTTGCGCACCTCCAGGGATGGGGCTCTCCGGGCAACCTGTTCCAGTGCCTCACCAACCTCTGAGTAAAGAATTTCTTTTGAGTATCTAACCTAAATCTACCTTTTTTTTTTTTTCAGTTTAAAGCCATTACTCTTTGTCCTGTCGCTCCATTCATTGATGAAGAGTCCCTCCCCAGGTTTCCTATAGGTCCGTGTTAGGCGCTAGATGCTTGTTATAAGGCCTCCCTGGAGCCTTCTCTTCTCCAGGCTGGACAACCCCAACTCCCTCAGCCTGTCTTTGTAGGAGAGGTGCTCCAGCCCCTTAATGACCTTTGGCCTTCCTCTGGACTCATTCCTATATGTCCCTGTCTTTCTTGTGCTGGGGGCCCCAGAGCTGAACACAGCACTCCAGGTGGGATCTCACAAGAGCAGACTAGAGGGAGAGAATCACCTCCCTCAGTCTGCTGGCCACACTTCTTTTGATGCAGCCCCAAAGTTGGCTTTCTGGGCTGCAAATCCACACTGATGGCTCGTGTTGAGTTTCTCTTCAACCAGCACTCCCAGGGCCTTCTCCTCAGGGCTGCTCTCAGTCCATTCTCCACCCAGTCTTTATTTGAGTTTGGGATTGCCCCAGTCCAGGTTCAGGACCTTGCACTGGGCCTTGTTGAACCTCATGAGCTTTGCACAGGCCCGGCTGTCAAGGTCCCTTTGGAATAGAGTGCCAGCTTGCCTGAACAAACTTATTTGATGGATGGTTGACACAACTTGTTTAAGGGTTGTGGTATCTCACAAAAGTACTTAGTACTTAGTATTTAGCTTCTGCCAAACGTACTGCACGTATTGTTCTTCTTATGCATGTCCTCAGGTAGGCTCCCTTGGGTCTTTAAGTACTTGGGTGGAGAAGCTGGGAAGTTCAGCTGCAGCACCAAAGAAATGCAGTTCACGAGGTTTGTGGGTTTTGTTGTTGTTTAATTAATTCAATAAATGTATTCAATGAAACAGGAGCCATATCAAAGCAATCAGCACCAGGAGGTTCTTTCTTCTTTTTTTTTTTTTTTTTTTTTAATTAGTATTAAATCTAGCTTAATCCATGCTGCTAAGCTTTATTTGTCATGCAGAGAAGATTTCTGTGCAGCACAGGTGCAGGCTGAGAGGATGGCAGGGGCCATCCTGCCCGTGTAGGAGGCAGGTAGGTCTTCTAGCACTTGGGAAAGGCAGGGTACGATTGGGGGATTTGTAGCTCAGAGTTGTAGTAAAAAGCGGCTGTGTTTCTTTCTGTTCAGAAGAGAAGAGGAGGTAACTTTTGCATTTCTTCTTGTGGAAGTCCTCTGACAGAACTCTGTAACTAAAATTTGTCCTGCTGCTTCCTTTGGTTAGGAGAAAGCAGTTTTTCTGCCTTGCAAAAATGTTTGACATTTAAAGGATATATGAAAAAATCCATTCTGCAGTAAGAGGAAACTAGAGCCCTAGAAAGTTTCTCACCAAGAATAGCAGGTACTAGAATAGACTGGGTGACTTGTTCAGGTGATAGAAACTCCTAAGCTCTTGTTAGAAGAAAGAACCGAAACTCAAGCCTGGGCAGACACCCAAACCACACAGATGTTCCTGAGGAAGGTCTTTGTCCCTCAGGCGTCTGCTGTCCATCCACTCTTGAGAATCACGGTGACAGCAGCTCTCCTTACAAAAGAATTTGGCATTTTTCTGCTGGAGAAATGTATTTTCTAAAAGACTGCCATATGTCTTGAGCACACACTTTATTTAAACATCCAAAATATTGAAATAAGAAGCTGCTTGCAGAACAATCGCGTTATCATAAAACACACCCTGCTAAGAACATGATTTCTGTTTCCATTTAATGTGAGGCAGTGCTCCTCATTATTCTCTCTGCACACCGAGCTTCATCTAAATCAAATTGAACTGAAAAGGACAATAGTCCCATTGATTTCTAGTACTAAAAATAATGCATAATAACCTCACTGTACTGTCAAATCTGTTCAGTGAATGAAATTGCTATCACAGAAGATGTATCATTATTCATCAACTTTATTATCCCCACCAAGCAGGCTGGTATCTTCATTCAGGTCATTTCTATGGAACCTGACTTAAGCAAGAAGTGACAACATGATCGGTGTTTCTTGGTCACCCGTGCACATCCAGGAGGTGTTCAAACATCTTCGTTCACGTGAGGAGAGCGGGGAGGTGCCTCCTGCTGAATGTGTAACTGCAGCTGTAAGGCATGGAAATCTGCAGGTTAGTTTAGAGTAGGACTAGGTGAGGGCATGCACAATTTTTTTTTTCTTCCATATTTTTAATCTGTAGGCAACTGTGCTTGCAGCAAAGAATCTTGGTTTAAAAACACCCAAGATTCAAATCACAACTAATTTGCTCTATTCTACCAGCTAAGTTATGAGCTTTTTGTTTTCTTGCTTGTTCAATACAGGGGATGTCCTGTGGTGCAGCACCCCAAGGGTTATGTTTGGGGACAGGGAGTCACTGTTGCAGTGGAGGTGCAGCTGCCATAATGTGGCTTGGGTTCCCAGATGACATCTCTCTTCTCTGAAATGCCCTATAAGATGACTTGATGCACAGGTCTTTGCTGCTAGTGTTGGTCATTTTTAGGTGATAACCACCTCATTCTGGAGGGTCTTTTAGGCAGTCTTGGAGACCATAAGAAGTAGGAAGTCCATGGCATAGAAATTGTGGGAGTGTTACTCAGGGAAAGTGCTCAAACCAGGTTCTGGTCAGGGAACCACCAACAAATGTTTACACCAACCATGGATTTTATTGTATTGTATTTTTACTTCTTGCATTATTCTTCTTCAAATATTCACTGTGAAGAGTTTCTGATCTAACATACCCTGTGCTTTATAACAGCTTTATCACTTCCAGCTGAAGTCCAAAATTAATCTCCACCTCCTTGTTGGTGTTTGCATTTGCACTTTCAGAGGACCTACTGCAGAAGGGCAAAGGTGCCATGAGTGGGGCATGTTTCACTGGTTTCTAGGTCTGGCTGCTAATGGGAAATACTGGCCCAGGAATGCTCTTTCACTTGGTCATCTCAGCCTCTCTTGTAAGTTCAGGCTGACTGCAGGGTTTGGGGTAAGGGGAGGTAGCTTCCCTGTTAGATGGCGTTGCAAAAGGATAGGTGCTCTCAGAAATAGAGCAGATCTGTAGCTAAATGCAAGGCCAGCATGGCACACAGCCCGTTCAGAGGGCTGCTCTCCAGTAAGAAATTTCTTCGACTCTCCTTGTGGTGCGGATTAATTCAGCACTGAGCTGGCCATTCGCTTCGCAGGACCGAGGTGGCACCTGCTGCAGAAGCGTGCTTCATACAGCAAGGTTGGGGGGTAATAACCCAGCTCTTGTGAGCTCCTGGCTGCCGTCAGCAGCCATATTTTCCTAATAACCCTAAAATATGTTTTGTTTTAATGTGATTGTGGCTATTAGGTTGAACCTTTCCCACTGTCGGGGATTTCTGAAACCTTAATTGCTTTTCCAGCTTAATTGCCCCTGGAATGAGATCAGGAATTAGCCTTTTGCTAATGGGGAAATATTTGAGAGCTGTTATGGCTCTGAAACTATTATTTTTAGACCTAAATTAAGATGGGGAAATGAGATGCAGATAGCAATCAAGGTTTCACCATATATACACTAGAATGCACTAGGAATTACAGGATTAAATGCAGCCTAAAATGAGCCCAAGAACCTGTTCCAAATGAGTGTTCTTGAGACGAAACGCCCAGCACATTCGCCCAGCTACACGCAATCTCGATGCTTATTTTAATGCGAAGGTCTTGCTGATAGGCCTCATTCCATTAATAAATTCACTGGGCTTTTATATAAAAAGGACCCAAATCATTCTTTATTGGAATAATGCAGGAAGATTTTAAGGTTTGCATTTTTCCCTCGTCTTAAAGAAAAACTACAAGATTGAATAATGACCTAATCGGTTTTAGCAGCTGCTCTGCCAGCATGTGGAGAATTCGTGCGGTATGTCTTGTCATTGGGAGACTTTAACCATTTTTGAGCACTTTAAAAGCTCTGGGAAGCAAGGCAGTAATACCTTGCAGTACTTCTGAGGCATATGTGAAATTCAGGTTTCAGCAGACACCGCTTAAAGCACAGCAGTTGTGAGAGTGAAAACTCGAGTGTAGCAAATTAGCAGTTTTATTTTATACCCAAGTCATTACTCAAGGATAGAAAACTATGCCAGAAAAGCACAGCATGTGATAAAAATGAATGTTATTTTTATTCTTAGGAAGAAACTTTCATAAAATTGTTACTAGTGTTGCGATTCTCATTACTTACTGATTTGTTTAAAGGACCCTTCTCATTCGTGGTGGTCCCTTAGACAAGAGAAACCACGCAAAAACCAAGCAAACAAAAAAAGCAGAGCCCTCAGTCAAAAAGTCTTGCAGTTCAAGCTGATCATTCCGCCTATTTAGGTCATTCAATCATCTTTCCACCAAGACTTTTCAATTTGTGGGGCCTGTATAAACTAATATTTTGAGACCCTGTAGAAATGTAACATATGGTTCTTTAATTAAAGGCTGTCAAAATGCATATGTGCAGTATGACCTAACTAAGATTTCATTGAGGGGAAAAAAAAAACACATCACTTAAACCTGAATGTAAACAATTCTTGCTTGTTTTGGTGAAGCCAATGGAAAAAAAAATCCCGCAAATTAGTCTCTAGATCTTGCATTGCTTTTCTCTCTCTCTCATCTCCTTTTACCCCATAAATGGGGCTGTTCCATGCTGGAGACCTCAGAAATCCTTCAAACCCTCTGGGAGAAGATATGCAAACATTCAGCTCAGAGATAGAGACAGGAAAATTAACTGGACCATCCTAGTCCAAGCAGGTGAGCTTGGAGACCTTCTCTTTTGGGAGAGGATGGGGAAAGACACGAAGGGGCCCCCTGGATCTGATACCCACTGTTTTATGGCTGAACATGGTGAAAAGGGAGGAGACCTGCTTCAGGCTCCATGATGGCATGCTGGTTGTGCTGGCAATGCACCACTTCTGTTTCTACAGGATAAATAACATAATTTCTAGCAAGTCTGGGAGCTAAAGCGTATCTGGCTCTGACAGGGACAATCAGATTTATGTAATTTTCTGACAGACAGTTAAGCTTAAAGCTGTACGAACTGGAAATGCACTGTCAAGTTAATATTTTAGAAGCCGAAGGTTTTATGAGGCAAGACACTTAGACCTCTTCTCACAAAGATGCTGCTGCTTTCTGCTGTGTTTCTAGAAGTCCTCAAACGTTGTGCAGCTATCAGACAAGATCCTACGCATGCAAATCTGATCCTTATTAACGTTAATAAAAGGAACATTTCTAATGAGGGGCATGTTTGGACTATGCCATGACTTACAGGCTTTGGAGTGTGTGTGACGGGCAGCAGCAGCTCTCCTCCTTTATTTGCAGCAGGAACACTAAGCATGTTTGAAGCTCCCTAATGCAGGAGAGATGATATGAAATGACTTAAAAGCTGAAGTTGGGTTAAGATTTTCCAGCCAGTGTGATGCTCTGAAGGTGTCCAGAAATGCTATGGCAATTCCCTAGCGCAGTCCCCTTATTACACTGTTCCCCTCAAGTAATTCAGGAGTTTCATGGGTATTGCCATGAAGCCTCAAACCTAAGGTCTAGCTACGATGTGTAGGTGCCAAGGCCATGAGGGACATGTAAGGCTGAGCTTGATCTACTGCAAATAATTTTCCCATCCCTGTCCGTCTGTGTCCTGCCAGGAGGCTGGGTTGCTTTATGCTTACTGGCAAACAACCTGGAGATGCCAAACAGTCCTAAGACTGTTGATGTGCTTTTTAATTAATTTATTTTTTCCTCCTGAAACTTCGTAATTGGAAGAGAGTTTCTCTAGGTGACTGGGTTTGTCACGTGGGTATTAGTGCAGGATCAAAACCAGGAGTTTTGATACTGTATTGTCCCCAGTTCAAGGGGCACTCATATTTCTCCTCATGTTTGATGCGTGTGGCATAGGATGAGGACAAAAGCTTGAAGTGTACGAGTCTCTGTCAGGGTGAAGAACACAAATAATTATGTTATTTAAAAGCTAAAAAAGTGAAACTCCTCTTCTGAGTAGCACAGCTTGTGCTCCGACTGTAATTCTGCCGCAAATTACAGTACTTTAGGATCTTCTTGCTGGAGGCAGGGCTTAAACCTAATTTTCCCTCTTCTTATTATTACAAAATAATTGTACCTGTTTCTTCTGCATTCTCATCAATTTTCAGAGTAAGGGTTTAAGCAGCTATGATGATAGCAAACGTGTTTAAAGATGACAGATACCTTTCCCCTCTACAAACACAATCTACTGTGTTTGCTGTTGTTGTTGTTTTTAATGAAGTAGTTCTGAAACCCAAATGTCTCCTTAATGCTTTAATATCTCCTTCAATTACATACAGCACCTCAGAAAAGAAACAAGTGTGCAGGAAATGAGCAAAGGAGATGGTATAAGGAGTACAGCAGCGAGAAGAGGCACAGGATTACTAAAAATACTTCTATTTTTGTCTTCAGATTCCACTTGACTAGTCCCTATTTATCTGTCCAACAGCAATTGACAGGAACGCATTTTGAAGGCTTGTCAATTTGAGTTAGGTGCCTTCCTGCAAGTGGCTGTGTGCTGAGGAAGTGGGACTCAGCGTGTTATTGTAGTGAAAAAAAAAAAAATAAAAAGGTAGTTTCTGGAGTCATGATGCTCTTCTAACAGTTTGTTTAGGAGAAGCAAAAAAAAAAAAAAATCCCTTTGGGAATTTGTACCGTATAGCATAATTGTGTGTCTCATTAAAATGCTCTTCCCTTTATTATCCTCGCGTTTACTACAGTAGGGGTTTTGTTTGATGTTGTGATGATTTATGAGTGCTTCTGAAATGGCAGAGAAAACAGAGTTTTGGGGAAAGGAGAGATGAATGATTGCCCTTATGAGACTACGGGATGCAGAACTGTAGGTTGGCAATACTTTTGCAGTTTGTACAACTCCCGTTATTCTGTAGCCTTTCTGTAGGGTACAAATCTGTAATCATCGATGCTGAATGCACATTTTTCTGAGCAAATGTTTTACTTCGATTTTAGGTGTGTTTCTGGTTTGCAGGGAGGGAGATTTACTTGGTGGCGGTATCAAAAATAGATTTGAAAGAAGCTTAGGAGCATTTAAAATATTAGTGAACCTCAAACAGTTTAGCAAAATTGATGGGATTTTATGAAACGCTTCAGTGTCGTTACAGGAACATTTTTCTCACCCTCTCCCTGTCCTTCCCTGCAATGTTACCTGAAACTTTGTAAGTGTTGGTGATGATTTCTTTTGGTTTGCTGTTTGAAAATCTGAATGCAGGTGGTCCCTTGCCACAATTGACCCTATCTCAGTAAAACAAGTGGCTTAGCTTTCTTCATTTCAGTGGAGTAAATCCAGAAAGCAGTGGCATGCTGGTGATTTGAGCATGTTACGTGTTGAAGGTGAGGTTAGGTTACATTTGTATGGAAGCCACAGAGGTTTTGTGAAAAGCTTTCATGTTAATGTGGCTGCACCAGCTTGGATCAGAGGAAAATATTCCCCTTGACCCAAGTAGAGCCTTGTTGCTTACATGAATTTTTGATAAGATCTTTATATCTGTAAATTTTCTGTTTACCATTTCCTATTGATTTTCTTACAAATCCTTTGTTTGTAATCTGCTTGCTTACTTTTTGATGGATACTTTAATAACACTTTTTAAAATTTAAATTTTATTTAATCCTTCCTATTTCTAATTACCCATATTCTATAACATTTTAAAAACAGACCAGAAGCTTTGGCCCTGTGTGCCCTACAGTATGTTCAGCCTTGTTTAGGCTTACTGCAACACTGCAGTCAGAGTTCTTGTTGCCTTGAGGGAATTTTCTTGTGTTTCTTAATTTAATTAAGCATTTCCCATTAAGTTTAATTATATGTTAAGATGGAGAATTCTTCCTGACCCTACAACAATAAGCGTTTACAAAACAAAGCACGGTTCTCGCAGAATTTCTTCTGGGACATCATCGTGTTTGACAGAGCAAATAGTTTAACAAAGATTTTAATATTCTGTGTTTTTGTAAACCTTGTTTCTTTTTATCTCCATTCAGCTTACTGGAATGAAGTTTGGCAGACAAGTTTCCACAACGCAGTCGTTATTACTATCAAGAAGTAAGGATCACACCTACGCTGTCTGATTTTGTCCAGTAGCGGTAAGTTTGCATTGGTGCAATGCTCACCCAAACATTTTGACTCATAATCACTTCCTGGGGATTGCCCATTCTCTGTTTTGTGGCTGTGGCAGTCAGACCGCCATAAGCTCCTTCAGTATTTTAAGAGAGTATTGTTGCTGGTATGTCACCAATAACCAATGTATTTCCATATTTCTGCTCCCTGGGGTAACATTTTTTCCTATATCTACATGAGAGTGATTGAAGTTACAGATTGCTCATTGATCTATTGGCCAGAAGCTATTTCATACTCTGTTTCAAAGTTTTGCATTTTGGGGCTTTTGTGTTTGTTAAAGACAGTTTGCTATTTAAGGAAAAAAAAAGTGACACGAGAACTGTACATCTCACATGCTAAACGCAAGCTTGCTGAAGGAATTTCTTGAAGGCTGTTTCTGTAGTCTCCCAGCTGGCTTATGATAGCACAACATGAAATTCTAGAAAGAGCAGAGTCCCATCAACATCACATCTGTTCAGATCACTCGCTTTTTAGCTTCCATGCTGAAGTTCATAAATATGAAAGGGAAGAAGGCTCACAGTTCTGTCTGATATGCAGCACATTTTATGGTATCAAAATTTACTGTAACTATTTTAGTCAAATACATTATTCTGGCATGACCTAGATATAAACACAGTAATTTTACCTTTTATATAAACAGCTTTTCACATTAAAAAAAAAAAAAAAAGGTTTGTTTTACAGTATTTATATGCACAGAAATGCCTGCTATAAAAGGTAAGCTCCTGGCTGTGTTGGTTTTAGTGGATTTCACTATAAATTGCCTTTATAAAGCAAGGAGGCTTGGAGCCAGCCCACCTTGCTTTCTCTCCCAGGTTGAGCCACTCACAACAGGTAGGAAGTATTCAAAGGATGTTTGAAAGCAAATTGTCTGTGGGGAGAAGCTGTTTCTTCTCCATGGTCTGTGGGAGGTATGGCCTGAACTGTTGGTTTTAGGGGCTGCATTTTAGCGTAGGGCTGAGCTTGGCCCTCATAGTCTCTGCAGTGTCATTTATGAGTGGAAATGTTGTAGGTGAGAAATACCCGGCCAAGTCCTATACCTTAAAAAGTTGCTCCAGTTCATGAAGTGGTATTCATAGGCCACATCACAGGGACAGACTTGCTTTGCCAAGATTCAGAAGGTGACAATACTTTGAGAGGAGACTTGCTTGGTGCCACACTTGCACATAGCTTTCAGGATCAGCAGACCAGAGCCTTGTTGGTTTTACGCTGCTGTGAGCACAACGTTACTGTTGCTTGTGGATTTATCATGGTTCTTGTGGCACCTTTTCCCACTGGTCTTGTCTGAATCCAGCCAAGTCTGTAGCCTCCAGAGAGATACTTGGAAATCACTTACATTGAACAGATAAAAAAAAAAAAAAAAAAAAAAAAAGTCAGAAGGACTTGTCTTTCTCTTCCCATTTCCATTAAAATACCTTGTTTTCTGAAGCCAGTCTCTTAATTTTGCAACCTAACTTGTAGTTTTGAAATTGTTAGAATTGGCAGCACAGGAAGGGATAGAAAAACACAAAGGATTCATGTGATTCCAGGGAAGACTAGGCTTGAGTTCATTCCTGAGAAGCTGTGCCAATGCTTAGAGAATGTGTGTGAAAAGTCCGTTTTTCTTAAGAAAATGTGACTGAATACACAAGGCAAGGTAGTCTGTTGAATAAGAAGATCCTGATTTTATGCAATCATTTTTCAAGACAAATCCTCCTTTAAGATCTTTACGTGGGTTGTTTCTGTCTTTAGCTCCCGCTCTTTGGAAGGATAAAAGTTGAATCATGTCTATTGGTGTTTGAATTTGTAGTTTAAGATCTGATAATGATAAATGTAACTTTCCTTCCCCCAATTAGTACAAGAGCAAATGCTGCAGTCAGTTGCACATTGTATGTATTTCAAAAAAAAATGAAGACAATTTGTTTCTTCCTTTGTTAAATAGCTTCAAGCTTCTAGTAACTATTACTAGTTTTCGAAAACTAAAATTTTATGTTTTTATATTTGTATATAGGTTTTATATTTTGCCTAAAAATGAGAAAGTTTTAGCTGAAACACAATATAACACATGACAAATATTTGTGGAAAGGTGGTATTTATTTTTGGGCAAAGAGCAGAAAGTCAGCAATGAAGGTACCGGTTCTCTTTTTAATGAAGCTTGCTCCTTAGCGTTGAGGTTATCACCTTTTGACTTAAAAACGTGTCATTGGTGATCCACTCGCTGCTTAATAAAACTTTTGTTCTGATGAATTAAAAATGGGTTTAAGATTCCATGTCTTTCCAAACTTGCCACGAGCACACGGATACTTTGTCTTGGAGGTAGGGATATTCACACATTCTCAAGTACTTGGAAAATACCATAGTGGCTGTACCGTATTGTGTTTGTTAGGCACACAGGTTTGTTAGGTCACACAGATGACCTCCTGGCACTGGGTCAAAATGACTTTATCAGAATTTAGCACCGCTGTTCAAGCATCAGAGAAAGGGAACGCTAAAGTGAGTATAAAGCCTATACAACTGGACCCACAGAATGTCTAATTTTTTATCTGAGATAGGGAGATTTTTCTCCTATCACTTGTTGATTCCTCACGCCCGCCCCTTTATTCTGCCTGGTTGAAAACAGCATTCAGGGAAAGAACAGCACATGGAAAAAGAAATTCTGCTAGAACTGCACGTTGTGGCTGGTAACTCAACACATTTCTTACAGCCATATGGCTGAAAATTATATGGTGAACCCGTCTGTGTAGAAAAGCTAGCTGAGACATCATGGGACAAGCCCGGTAGCAGGGCATGTGAAAGAGCAGGTAGAGCAGAGGGCAGGCTGAGCATGTCTGAGAGCAGGTTTCCTGGGGCAGCAGAGACACTGGATGGGTGTGTGGTGGAGGAGGTTTGCAGCTGGAAGAGCCCAGTGCTGCCTTCTGGCTGAGTCACTGAATAATGCATTTAATAATATTAAAAAATATGGAGCAAGCAGCAACCAGCGTGAGAGGCAAACAACTTTATCTGCTTCAAGGAGACATTAAGGGATTATTTTCTAAGATGCACTTTTCAAGGAGTGGGTATTGAATTGCTAGTGCATGCTGTGTACCTTTCTCTCTGAGTGCCTGCACTGGGTAGTCTGGACAAAGATGCTCTGCTTCATACTGATGTTACAGCAAGAACATGCATGAGAATGGGGCTTCGCTTGGTGATTTGTGTTTGTCGTGTTACTAAGCGTCTGGTTTAGGTTTCTTATTTTTACTCCTATCCACGTTTTCTTCTTAACAGCTATAGACCTTAAGCATGGAGCCAGTAAGGGTTAAGGGTCGGTGGGATGTGCAACACACCAGTAAGAGCAGAAACATCCCTTCAGCAGGCTAGCTCCAGTAGCAGGGCTGAAAATGAAGACATTAAGAGGTGAGGTCTGTACCCAGTTGCATTGCCTGGGTTCCTTCTCCGACTATCATAAACTGTTTTATTATTGCTACCTGTACAAAGAGTGCTAGTGGCCACTCTGACCCATCATTTTGTGAGCAGAGAGCAAAGAAAAATCAGGTCTGTGTCTGCAAGATCATGTGTGTAGTCAGTTCCTACCCAGAGAATGATTGTTGGCTGTCTGATTGAAAACTGAGAAGGTACTTTGTTAATTGTTTCAGACAGAGGAGTTGAGCCTTAGTGTGCTGATGCCCTGATTTTTGTCTTTCTACATGCAGCATTCCTTCGCTATTGGTTTTTGAATTATTTTTGAGCTGTTGTTAGCTGCAATCTTAAAATAATGACACAGCTTTTCTGAGAAGGGGGGCATTGGAAGCCGTTCGAAAATTGATAAAGCCAACCTTAGAGGACCAATAATTGAAGTGGTTTCTTGCGAGTGGTGAAATCAAATTAGCAGCCTAATTTGCCTATGATTTTCAAGTGAGGAAAAAAAATGGCACTCCTATTTTTGTCTGTGATCACTGCCTTGAAGATAAATGACTTTGCTCCTTGCTGCAGGCCAGTGTACGTAGCCTTAGACACTACACAGTGGTTTGTTTTTTTTGTTTTGTTTTGTAATTGATTTTTTATCAGAAATTTTCAGAACAATTTCAAACCCAAATATCTTCCCTCTGCCCTTTTATTTCTTACTTGCTCTCTGCCTGATTTGGCTGTCAGTGTAGTGCACTGACAAATAAATCATTGTCAGGGCTCAGCTCCCCAGTGCCCAAGTCATGAGTCCCAAACTAACCCCGCGGTGCTGCAGAGGTCCTTACTGCACAGCTTCATCAAAGCTTGCTGACTTTGCGGCATCCCATTGTGAAGGCAAACACGCCTTGAAAGACACCATCTTCCTTCCACAAGAAACGACTAGAAACCAAGGTGCTGTACAATGCAGTATAAACGCATTTAACACCAGCAGCGTGACTCCTTTGCAAGGCATGTGGCCCGGTGCGTTAAGCGCTGGTCGCCCATTTCTGGGCGACCTTGAGCAAGCAGATTCCACCCCGGTTTTGTTGAACACTTGCTGCGTACCTGACTCTCAGTTCTGGGTTTTTCTGTCTGATTTCCCGTGTTTAGTGCTGATAAGCCATCCTGGAAAAGCCTCGCTTTCTGACAGCGTCGGGGCCAATTTCTGTGGCTTGCCCTCGGAGCAAGGGAAAGATAGAGCATTGCAACTCACAACTTCACTGCTGCCCTTTGAAAGCCTCGCATGAGGTTCAGAAGATGCTAGATCATTGCTAAGTGTTTTGCCTTTGTTCCTTTTCCAAAGCATTAAAATCTGACCTTGCAGCCTGCAGAGGAAAGCTTCTTTAACATACAAACATGTTTAATGAAAGTTGACAAAACCCAGCAAAGCCTCAACTCCGACTGATCATATGGTGCAAAAGCAAATGAGCATTTGGGAATTCTGTGCAAGGCTGTTTCAGCTTTGGCATGCTGGTGCTCGATTTTTATGGGGTCTGTGGGTTGCTGTAATCATTTAACTTCTCACCGTACTGCAGACATTTGCAGCGAGCAGAAGGCATCAGATGTAGGATAGTGAACTTTTGAACTGCTGTGAAAGCAAAATGTGCTAAACTGGAGAGTGAAAGGTGATGCCACCAGCAGCCTTGGAAATTTCACTTCATTTAGTTTTTCAAGGATAAGAAACAGATGAGAGAAAAACTTTGTTGTTGTTGCTTGCTTCAATGAGGAAAATGGTAAATTCATTTTTTGAGACAAATCAGAAATGGGTGCTATTCACTTCTTCAAGGAAGTCCTGAGAACAAAGACGCAAATGTTAGAAGTGCAGGAAAGTGTGCTAAGATTCTTATAACTTGGCTGAAAGGCAATCAAAGTAAAGCAAGAGGGGTTAGAAAGACTGCAAGCAACTTAAAAGGTGAGCAACCCCCAGAGAGACCCTCCAGGAGATACCACGTTTATATTATTAAAAACAATCTTCATCTGCAAGTCAGCAGTAAATGAGAATTTTAATAATAAATTATCTCTGTGATCATTATTTTCTTTCTCTTGGAATGGCAAAAGACAGATGGCAGCTGAGCTGTTGTGCCTGCTGCACGGTGCACTGCTGATCAGCTGTGCTTGGGAGCAGGCACCTTGGCTCCCCTGCTGCCTGCTCGCAGGTCCCTGAGGAGAGCTCGGATCCGTGCGTTGGAGGCAGAGCACAGAAGCAAGCTGTGAAACCTGCTGGAAGAGCTGTAGAAGGAGTCGGGGCTGTAATATGACTGGAGGATGGCAGCGTTCACGTCAGCCTTGGTGAAAGAGGAATGGCACAGCTGTGGAACAATAAGGTGTGGATGAAGAGCACAAAGCCCCTTTTGCTGGTGGCGTTTCTTCTGTCCTGTATTTGGAAGCCTTGCCCAGAGCTCTGTAATTAGATACCTGCAAGGAGATTTTAGCGCTCTGACCCTAGGCCCTGTAATTGACGTTTTTTTGCTTATAGGCACTTAAGAGAAGTATGCCTTGGGATGCATTTCTTCTTAGGGTGACTGCCAGTTCATGACCTGACTTCTGGTTTTCATCCCCTCCGATCTTACGCATGTATCCTCTGCTTTCCTGCAGGGAGAGAGAGATGCAGACATGTAAATGATCCTTCTGGAACTCTTGTACAGGATTTCATAGTCTGTCACAGAGGAGCAATCGTCTGTCACATTAATATGGTTCTTATTACAGTATTTATGTCAAAACCCCTGTCTTTCATCATTTTCATTAGCATGAGAAGTAAGGTTTTAACAACGATGGTAATAGGTAATAATGTAGCATTAGAACATAAATCTAGTGACAATACAGATACCCATGAAGTGACAGGGAGATGTTATAATTTGCTTCCAGCACTTATTTTAGGGACAGATTTGTGTAGGTGGCTTAATTTTTAGAAAGTATTTGCTATAATTATCAAAGCTAACAGGAACTCTTGGCAAAGAGTAAAAGGTAAAAGAAATCCTCGGCCTGTAATTAAAGGCGAGAGGTTGCAGTTCCAGATGAGCAGCTTTCTGGTGGTGCTTGGCACACATTCCCTTCCGAATTCTGACCAACGTGTGCCTAAATGTTGTAGTAACAGGAGGATTCACAGTCAGGCTTGGGTAAAGGAAGGACGCTTTGAAAAAGCAATGTGGGTTCACGGGCATGGGTAAGTAAAATGTTAACTGAAGTGAGCAGATCTCCGACTTAAATATCTTATCTGCTAGGATACACTTTATTGCTGTCAGAGCTGTGAAGCAGTTTGTAAGTCAGTGATGTTCACTTTCAAATTACCGCAGGATAATGGTCAGCTGTGAAAATAGGGCTGAATAGCTAACGTGAAGTCATTTGCACTGTTATTTGTCGGCACACAACTACTCAGTGGAACTCCTTATAGGGGAAACTCTATAGAGGAATTCTTTTTAGGTAGGAAAAACACAGAAAAGGAAAGTTTTCCTACGCAGTAAGGAAAGCAAGAGGAATTCAGTTATCCAAACCAGGACTTGAACACAACCTTGCAGTTAATTTGCAATGTAATGGACTGCTTAATGGCTTTCAGCGGTCAGGGAGTTGGTTTTACAAAGAGTGTGGGTAACAGTTCTAAAGACATCCAAGTGATTTACAGCACTCGTACACGGAATCACAGAATCATCTAGGTTGGAAGAGACCTCCAGGATCACCTAGTCCAACCTCTGACCTACACAACACAATGTGACATGGTGCTGAGAGGAGCAAGAATCATCTGCTGTGGTACCAGAGCTGACTGCAAAGCTGAGGTCTCCTGGCAGCTCTGCTGCAGAGCCGTGAGTCCCTCCACCTGAAGCACACGTTGACAGGCCCAGAACTATCTTGAAGACCGTGCATAGCCTTGTGTTGATCTTCACTGAATGTCCCGTTTGCTTGAAGGACCAGGATTGTTTCTACCCTGCAGATTATTTCTCCTCTGGCTGAGCTGTGGGATCAAGTACCACATCCTTGTAGCTGAAGATGTGCACCCAGCCAGGCCGTATGGCCACACCGACTTGCTCCTGAACAAGCCATGAGGCTTGTCTGCACGAGGATGGTGAGCCCAGGAAAGTAGGACATGACAATGTGTGAACTTAGGCACTCTTTTTCCAGTGCAAATCCCTGCATGGGTCTCATAGAGCAGGCCGTCACCAAGAGCATCTGGCCAGTAGGCTCAGCAGCTGTCCTGTGAGCTGAGGCTCCATCTCGGTGCGCTGAACTGTTCCATCAAGGCCTTGACTGGTGACAAGGTGTATTTGTCAACTGCTGCCCTTTTAATTTCCTTCCCCTGAGTTAATCAGTCATTGTCAGTGGTGGAACTGAGCTGATTGGTGCTGGTGTTGGTTTGTGATACAAACTTTTTGTCTGTAGAGATCAGAGTGCTCTGCAAATGAAGGTGAATGCTCTCATCCCCATTTAACTGATGGGAAAAAAATAAAACACAGTGATGAAAAGCAATTTCTGAAAAGCAGCAGAGCTGGTAGTTAGCCATTGGGAATAAAATCCTGTCTCTTACTGTCCCTGCGTGGGCTTCATAAATTTCAAGTGTGCATAATGTGCAGCATGAGACATGTTTTGATATATATCTTTTTGACAGACAAATCATAGCCTATCTTTGTGTTTCCAGACAGGATGAGCCTTGTTCTTAAAATGAGATTTCCAGTGTGAATATTCATGTTCGCAAAAACAAATGCTGTTTATTTAAGTAGGTCGCAGTATCCATAGATCCTCAGATTTAAGCACATACTCTTGCCTGGTAGGTTGCTCGCTAGGGCACTCACAAAAAGAGTTTGCAACCTGGAATAAGCTGCAGTCAAACGAAATTCACTTGAATTATACAACTCATTGTCTTTGCATTGGTTAGAATCACTTTGTCTTCTTTTCAAAATTGAAGTTCGGTTCCATGTGAATAATGAACCATCTTTTGTTATCCCCATCACCTTTGTTTCAGTACAGTAGATAATTCATGAAGATGGGAAGCACTGGGAGTCCAGGCTGTCGGCTGGTGCCAGGTTGTGCCCTGGGAGGATCTGGCTCAAAGCCTGTCCCTTGCAAGAGCCTGTCCCCTTGGAAGTGTGCACACAGCAGAAGGGACAGCTGTGTTGTGTGACTGACGATGGCAGGAAGATGCCTGGTTGCACCATCAAGCATTTATAATACCCGTGCATGGGCAGCAACTTCTCCAAAGTCCATTCTGAAGCAAACTGGCAGTTCTTAGTTACTCTGATAGATTGAGTCTAAATGCCTTTAGATTTGCAGTGGGCTGCTACAGCCACTTCTTCCTAATTATGCTAGACCTTCCAGCCACTGGCACTGTTTTCTTGGGTTAGACTTCTGCTTGCATACGTTCATTTATGCTTGTTTCACCATTCAGGAGTGTCTCAGTCTACCCATAACCTTTGTCTGGTTCATGCCTGCATGCACAGGTGTGCAGACCTGCCAACGTTTACGCTTCCATTGCCAGATGTATCTGCAGAGTGACATCTATCTGCCAACGGTGAGCGACAAGCAGGAAGAAATGCTGCAGGCTTTCCTATTAAAAAAAAAAAAAAAAAAAAAAGCTGTTGCCTTTATATTTACATAGCATTGCTGCCTGATTATTCGGGAGCTCTGAGGCTTATCCCAAGATGATGATTTTTACATCAAAAGTAGATTAATGGAAGTCGACAGCCTCATGTCCATCCAAACGCAGTGTGAAGTGATAATAAGTATAGAATTGCTAGTCAGTAGGGTCCCATGTCACATTCTCAGACTAGATAAATGATGAATATGTAATGAAATTACATAGAATTGAGACAGATGGCTCTAGCTTTTGATAAATGCATATATCTTCACAATCAGATAATAATGCCAATGTGTGGAAGATCAATTGGGATATAACAACTTTGAAAACGAAAATCATTTTTCTGCTTTCACTTTAAGATGCGCATTTAAATCAGAATCAATCTTAATTTAATTATAAATTTTTTCATCATGAAATTAAACAAGGAGAAGAAGAAGAGAAATCCCAGGAAAAAAATACAGGGACATTTTCATCTTATTTTGCTTTGAACTGTAGTTATTTATCCTCCTGCATATAATGAAATACCATCACCAAAAAGAAAAGACAATTATTTTCTCTCCAATAGACGTTAAGATAGATTGATGATCCCCACTATAAAAAGGACTAAATGAAATTCTTGACATCTTTTCAGGAAGATGTCATTTGTTCCTATGAACTCCGGTTATGAGGAAGCTTATAATATGGTCCACCTGTTATTGATAGGGATGTTTAATATTTTACTGACTATTTAAGGTGCAAAGTCCTTGAGATAAATCAACCTCTCCTTCTGTCTCTTGATTTTACCATTTTACTTTAGGTACATCTTTCAGAGAATTGACATGATCGACTAGGGACATGGTGTAAAAATTACCATTTGAAATAACGTCATTACCAAAAAGTAAGGATTTCTGAGAACAAAGTAATTATGAAGCTTATTAAATTCAAAGTTTCTGTGTGCTGCAGATTAGTAAAAGAGTAATGGCAGCAACTCATCACATAATTTTTGCACGGTGGTTGTGTATTGTCTGAATTACCGTCGCTTCTTTTGAATTTGAAGTCCTTGCTTGTAAAGATAAACAAATATATCTGTCCCTCATGTGCGTGGGATTCAGGCTGTCTTTAGGTGGAGTGGAAAGAGCTTGTGGTTTTCTGCAGTCCATCAGCCAAACTTTGAGTACTACATAATGGAGAAAAAAACATAGCCAGCCGAGAGCTAATGTTTTAGGTGCTGCAATGCACAAAAAAAAATGTCTTGTGTGTACAAAGACAGAGACTATAAACTCTTTAAATGGTAGCGAGGTGAGAGGAAGAAATGGGTTACTGAAGCAGTTTTGCTAAGTTGGGTAAAATGTACTAAATGAGAGCCCGACAGGCTCCTGTGCTTCTTGGCTTCCTGTGCTGCTCCCATGGGAAACATTTCGGGTGAGATGGTGGCTGCAGAAACTCTGAGTCAGGAGCCAGTCCCAGAGAAGGTAAGTCAGGTCTAGCCTGCAGCTGGGGGCTTTCCAAAAGAAAGCCTTGCGTCGTGCTGCACGGTATGAATTAGGCTGCTGGTTGCAGAGCCAACACAACAGGAGCACATCTGCCACACCCATGGGTTTGCCCCCTCACTGCTTCCAGAAATCACTTGTAACTTCTCTCAAAGTGAGTACCTACAACTGGAGGCTCCCTAATAAGGCTTAAGTACCTTGGTGCTCGCTGAGCAAGAATTCTTTGCATTTATCATTCAAGTGGAAGAATCACTAAGCGGCTCAAGAATTTCTCGTGGTATTCGTGTCTTCAGTCTGCATTCATGTGAACTCATGGAGAATCTGGGATTTGATCTTAAAAGAGCCTATCACTTCACAGATAGGTGATATGGGGATTTTTTTTTCTGTGCATCATATCTGTGATAGCTTATTGATCAGAACGAACCAACTTTCAAAGGACAAAACAATGCCATACATTTTACTTATGATATTTGTGCAGCTGCTGAACAATCACGCCACATTGAGCAAACTCCTTGCCAGTGGCCAGTGAGGCCAGTTCCCACAGATGTCAGGTCTTTTGCTGTTTATAATACATTTTAAAAGCCAAACTTCATTATCCATCAGGGCAAATCCTCATCTACCTCGTAAGCCACCAAAGGTGGAGAATTTGAGGACCCTGGCCTAGATGTAGCCTGCAATTCAGTTTCATGGGATGTGTAACTATTTAATTCTTTACAACATAGCAGGTTAACTCTGTCAGGGTCATTAAAAGTAGTTGGCCAAGGTATTAGAAAAAACTTCTGGCTATCAGCAAGAAAACAATTTGACATCTGTGTGGTTTAGAAAGAAGTAAAAATGTAATTTAAAATCCTTATTTCGATACTTCTAGAGCATAGAAAAACTTGGAGAAGTGGAGATTCTGATCGGAGATTACTGGTGCTGTTAAAAACAGATTATCCTATAGGTGGAATTCACAGTAAATAGCTCTTACATATTGTGTCTGTGGCAATTTTAGCACCTGCATGGTGGATATATGGAGTGAGAGAGGAGATCTGCAGAAATTTAGGAATGCCTCAGAGCTTACCAACCATCTTTCAGTGACACACAATATTTCTGGTGTTTCTCAAGCTTCTGCACCGCTATGCCAGACCCTCTCACATCCTTCCTCCCCATTTGCAGTTGCTGGTAGTACAACCACGAGACGCTTTTAGAGGAGGCAGCAGGTAGTGGAGTTGGGCAGACTTCTGGGGAAAGTGCTGCTTTGGGAATCCCACAGCCGTAGGACTTAGGGAACCAGATGAAAAGTCCCCAAACCAACTCACCTTCAGGTTTGCTTGCTTCATTTGAAAGCTGGGAAGGGGCAGAACCCAGAAGAACCATTAATGTGACTGTACACCCCTGTCCAGGGCTTTATTTCCTTCCATAAGGTGAACGTTTGCCTGCAAAGGCTATCAAATATTCATTAGTAGAAGGTAAAGTGCTGCCCTTCTGTTTTTTGGACCTACTTTCTAATATAGTTGCAGAGATGTATGTGCGTATATTGGAGTCTGTGAGTCTGCGTTGTATCATAGAGTTTTCTGCATCTTTTGCAATGGAAAATGTGTTTTTCTTCCTCCATGTTTCACCCCCTCCTAGCTCCAGCTTGAAAGCTGTTTAAGTAAAATTCAAATAAAGGAATGCGCTAGAATTGGAAAGATAATTATAAGACCAAAATCCCTCACACTCCACTGGATTCTTTCCCTCCTGATGCGGACTCTGGATTTGCTTGTGAAAGCAAAGAAAAAGCTTTCTTTGGTGCATTGTCATTAAAACAGTTAGAGTCTGCAAATCCTGTGCAGTCAAGACAACAGCAGGATTACGTTGGAATTATAAGAATGAGCAATGGGTTCTGCTTAATTACAGAAGTTACGGAGGGAAGGGATTTAGAGACCGCCCTGTCCATCACCCCTCCAGCGCAGGATTGTTCTCTCTGGAGTGCCACTTAGTCTTTTCCCATGGCATTGCATGTTCCAGGTGATGGATCATCCGCTGCTTTGCTGGGGGACTGCTTGTCTTCTGCGGGGTAGCCCACTAGTTTTAAAATGACACTGGATGCCAGATCGTATTCTCAGTGTGGACTTGAGCAAAATCACTTACCTGAGCGTGGCTGGGGCCACTGGGGCTCGATGAAAAAGGAAGGGTAGCATCGTATGTCACTGTCAAGATGTATCCCTCAGAACTTAGGTTTTGGGTTGGTTTTCTCAATTTTAGTGCAGATTTCTTTCTCCTTACTTGCTTCTGAGCATTCAAAAACAGTTCCTCCCCATTATTTGGGTTTATGCCCTCTGGTTTCTTAGTCTTTCTCTACTACTACATTCTCTACATTTTGATAATGCAGACTTTACCTGTAAACAGTGCTTCTCTTTGATCATGATTTGGCTTGTAGGAACGTTCCTGCTGAAATACTGTGTTTGGAAAAGTAAATTGGAGGAAGCATTGGAATTCTTATTTATATATACATATATATATATATATATATATATGTACTTATTTATTTATTTATTTATTTATTTTCAGAAAGCTGAAAGCTTTTACTTTTTCTCTTAGTTAGAGGTTTGGGTTTTTACGGGTAGATTTTTGTGGCTTTTATCTCTGATTTAAAAGCCAAGCATTTTTTGTAGATTAAAAAGTTCTTCTCCCTCTCTCTTACTAATGGCTTGCACAGATTTCTAGGCAGTTGAATCTTTCTCTCAGATGTCAGCAGGTTATATATAAAACCTTATTAATTCATCCTAACTCTTAACTCCTCCTAGATGTGTGACTGAGAACCACATGAGAAATCCAGCCAGTACTTTGCCCAGCAATGCCGTGGTTTTCCATATATCTAGGCTCCTGCTATTGTCCATTCAAGGTCTGGTTCAGTATTATTTCTGTCAAGATTCTGTTCTCTCACAAAGGATGCAAACATTTAATCACTTTTCCCTAAGCACTAACTTCATGAAGTTGGTCAACATTTCTGTTTTTTTCTTCAGACACAAACTTTGGTGAAAAGGTATTATGGTATGGAAATGTTCTTACTGGGAAGTTTTCTGTTCCATATTTTGTATAATCCAGAAGGAATAAAATTCCTAGCTTGAGGAAACCAAAACATATCTTTCTCCCTGACATGAATAGAAAAAGTCCCCATCCTCAATATATCCCAAGAAAAATATTCAGCGTCTTTGGAACAATCCCTGCTTCATTCCAGGTTACTCAAATTATGTTCTTGTATCTTTCCACTCCTTTTTCTCCCTATAAAGATGAGTCAATTATATTTTTGCTTCCTGACATTCAGTGTCCCTGACATTCACGTTTAATACTATCTGTAAAATGTTATTAGCAGGATGCTTATTCTACTTTAAAGTTGCTCCAAATGTTTGAATATGTACATTTGCAATTTTGTTCCTTGAAAGCAAGCTTCTCACAGACAGAAAGCTAAAACAGCAGAGGGTAAAAACTCTTATATAACAGATGAAACTAAAGGAGTGAAGGGCAATTACAGTTAAAATACAGCTAATGTATACCTCTGGAAATGATACTACTGAAATTGAAGAGACTTTTTGCATCTCCATTGCTAAAACAGCATACCAGTAACACTGCTAGCATTTCCCCCAGTGCTTCAGAGAGTCCAACAGAGAGCTTGGGGTTTGGCAACTAGGTAGATGCCACATTAGCATGTAGCTTGTCTGAAAAGTGCACTTTCCAAACTCTAAGCTGTTGGGCAATATTTACAGGGGTATTTTACATTTCAGAAGCAAATTGGTGTTATCAGGGTTTAAGAAATGCATCTCCTGCAACTTGGGTGTGTTAATCATCTTAATTTTGATAGGCTTTGTCTGTCTAAGAAGTTTCAGTGGTTTTGGAAGTGTATATGGCCTTGTTAATGCACATAAAGGGCCCTTGCAGCTCTGATTCATGCTGCTCATCTTTGCCTTCATCTTCTCAGGAACTCTATGGTTTAGCCAATCCAAGCATTGGCTCAAAAAGCTAGTGGACTCATAAGGTCAGGAGCCTTAATTTAAGATCAGCTGTCTTAGAGGTTTAGACAAAACACATACTTGAGTCTTTTGGAGGGTGGAGAGTGGGGTGGGAGGGAGCTCTTCCAGTCTTCTCGTTCAGTCTAGGACTGTACGACATACCTGTGTTCCCACTCTTAATTGAAAGAGCACAGGCAAACTAACTTTTATAGGAACTAAACTCATCGCAGTCATTTTGTCCTGCCTTACAGTTTCTGAACTGATCCCAAGGAATTCCCTGTGCACAGTCCTGTCCTTGTGGCACTTGGAATGGTTTCAGCTAAGTATCAGGATGAAAACAGACATCTTAAAAAATAAAAATAAAAAAAAAAAAAAATGCTGTTTTTTTCTGGATCCTTTATGTAAAATAGTGATGCTTTGGTTCCTCTTGGAAAATTGAACAGACAACCAGCTTAAAGGTCTCTCTCTTCATGGTTGTGCTTTAGGCTATCTAGAAAGAGAGAAGATTGAACAGTCCCTCTAGATTACAGTTTAATGTCCTAGTAGAGCAAAACCCTGGGACAATTCTTTACAACACCATTTGCTATGACAGGGGGAGACTTTAAAATGACCAGAGAACCATCTATTGCAGTGATCTGTCAATAAACAGGGTCGAAACTAACTTTATCAGTAGCCCGAAGTATAATTATAGAGTTGCACTCTGCCAGAGTGGAAGAAAATAAAATGGTAGTGTAACAATCCCTGGAAGTAGTTGGGATCACAAAGCAGCCATCTTTTCTATAAACTGGATTAGCCAGAGGCAAAATGCTTTCATCAATCGATGATTGCCAGAACTTTTTATATTCAGAAAGCTTTAGAAAGTAGAAGCTCAGATAAAGAGAAATGTTCTGCTTCAAAGTCTTCAAATATCAGTTCCTGCAGGCACTCTCTGGGGATTATAGTATTGTTTAGCAACTCCCTGATTGGGGGATTTGGAAACCCGCAACCACAGAACTGCAGTCGTGCTAGGAAATCAGCGTTGTTGGTGAAGCAGCAGTGGTAGTTTCTGGGCCAAGTTTCTTTGACTTCATAAGAAGGCCAAAACACCTTTAGAGAAATAGTGTTTGGGGTTTGAGCTATAGCCTTAAAACCTTAATTGCAGGAAACCTTAATTGGTTTCCCACAGTACTGGCTCTGACAAGCCCTCCTTTGATATATGGGGAGAGTGACAGCTCTTTCTATGAGAGAGCAAAATTAAACATGTCTCCTTTTTTTTGGCATAGATTTGGTATATTCCATAGCATTTGTTGGATTCAGGATTGTAGGAAGGATAATTTTTAGAAGGTAAGTGTACAGCCTCTATTTTGGCTCTCGAAGGGACTTTCTTCTTCCATTGCCAGCCCTTCTTTCGGCTCACCCAATATGCTCATCTTTGAGTGAGAAACTATTTGAAAAATAGCAATGTGATATGAGCATAAACCATTCCTCTGCTAGCTGGTGCTCTTGGTAAACCTGTAGCCCTACTGTAGCCTGGAGATCTCAAGAAGGTGGATGGAGATGGGATATTGAGTTACTGCTAGTGACGGGAAGCATTTTAAGTAAGTTAATTTAGTTGATATAAAAACTACACCTTTGAAAATAATCTGCATGTTGTTTCACAACAAACAGAAAATCAGGCATTGCCTTTTTGGTGATCTGTCACACATTTTGATGATTTCAGTCACCCATTTGTAAACTTGACAATTGAAGAATAGGACAGCAAATGTATTATGTGGCCTGTTTCCTGAGAGCACCCGCTGCTATCTATCTCCTTAAAAATGTGGGCACTTTGACTACTTCATGAATGACAGCTGCATATGCACAGTAAACAGTGGGCATCCTCACTGACGATACATGTTGAGCCGGTACCACTGAATAGTTTTAGACCCATTGCAAATAATATACAAGCAGTATGGTCATTTTGAGCAGGCAGCATTCATCCAAACCAGTGGCAACTCACAGCTTAAATTCCCTTATAATTCCAGCGCAGACCCAAGGAGCTTCTGCCAGTTTTTAAAACTTATTCTTACATTTTGGGTAATTCATATCATTGTTTGTTTGTTTGTTTGTTTTTCTTTTAATTTAAAACCGCTGACAATAATAATGATAGTGAAAGTAGCCTAGCAGAAAAGCATCTTCTCTCTTCATCAAAACTCTCAGCAGATCCTCCGTGAAGAGCATAATTTTTGAGATCCTGTGTTGGGTTAAGTAAGGCAAGGACAACAGCTCTGATCCAGAAAAACAAACAAACAAAAACCACTACCAACAAAACAACCCACACAACAACAGCAATGACAACAAACCTCCACACCAGTAACACAAAATAGGCTGTCACAATTTTTCAAATCTGTTACGTGACAGGTTTGCGATTTGAGCAGTGAGAGCTCTTGGCTTTTGGGAAGCCATGATCCTGTAGTGGCAGCCTTCCCAGCATGAAGTATTCCTGTCTCGTCAAAGAAGCTTTGAAAGGAACAAACGCTGTTTCATCACTGTTTTGGAAAACTCTTGTGTTCGTGGCATTTTGTGTACTCTTTAAATAACAAAGAGAAATTATGTTTTATGATAGCCCAGTGATCAAAGGGCACAGTCAGCTGTCATCTGCAGCATCGCCCTGCTTGTGTCTGTGGAGCTGCCAGGATTTTTACATGATGCTCTAGCACAGAATTTCCCCACAGGCAAAATCCTGTCCGTCTTTCATTCCACACCATAGAAAGGACAGAGAGAGTTTGTTCCAAGTTGTGCTGTCCCTTTTTTAGGCATCTTCCAAAAACGAGGCCAGAGGAGCTGAGCCTCCTGCAGATGGTGCATGCGTTTGCTCTCAAGGGCTGGCAGCCAGTTTGCTGCCATTCGTGATCAACGCTGTGGTGACATGGATTTTTGCCGCATGCTTATTCCTCTGTTGTTTCTCTGTGTTTCCAAAGAAAATGGTTTAGGGAAAAGAAAGCAAACCCAACACTGTCGCTATTATAAGTTTCGATGTCTACTCAGTAGTTTTAAAACCTTCGTCTCTGCAGCAGGGTTGTATGTTGGTCTCGTAGCTGGTGGAGGAGCTGTGTCCCACCTAACTGGTGGCTGATGTCTTGCAATGTCCAGGCAGATTGCTTCTGTAAAGGGCGATTTCTCTTCCACACGCTGCCTACTCCTCATCCAGATTCAAATACGAGATGGGAAATTGCAGTCTTATTTATTTCCTGAAAGGAAAATCCTCTGTTATTGGAGTAAGTGTTTTGAGGTCCTCTTTGTTACCTGATGCATCTGTATGCAGTTACTGTATGCTACTGATTCTGTTTACTAATAGTTTCTGATTTTTGTTATGTTTTGAATGGAAAGAGTTACCAGAACAGGCCTACATTGGAAAAAAATACAACAAAAGATTTCAGTGACTATTGTTCAACTGTCTTTCTTCCTCCCCCCTGTATTAATATTCAGCGTGTTTCAAGTAGTGGTGTGCTCTCTCTATAGCTCCAACCAATTGGAGAGATAACAATAAACGCAGATGTCGAGATGGTTGGTCCTTCATCATCAGAGAATCGTAGCCTTAGGGAGGCATTTAAATAGCAGTTTTGAAGGACTCCTTGTTTAGAAGGTAGCTATGAAGTTTTTCTCTTTTCTGAGGCTGTGTGCGGGCATGAGGCTTAAAAGAAGGCAGTGTGCTACTCATGGACTGTGGGATGAAACTCTGTAGGGCTTATAGGGTCATCGCTGCAAGTGTAGGTTGCCAGTGCCATTGGGGTGACTCCAGAAGCCCTGGGATATGACATTCCCAAGCAGAGGCACCTGTGGGTCCAGGTGGGCTTTGCTAAATCAGCAAGGAAGGATTTGCCTTCAGTTGGTGTCTGTCTGAGGTCACTAATCTGTCACTTGCATACCAAAATCTGAGTGTCCGTGAGGGCCAGGCTGCAGCTGGATGACCTTGAGAGGTGCAGATGGAGCTTCAGGGCTGCTCAGACTGCTTCCTACCTTACTGCAGTTTTATCTCAAGTGATGGAAGATTGCCCATTCCTCAGGTTAGCCCCTTCATTTCAAATCCCCGCATCCTTCAGACCTCTCTGCACCCCCTAGCGTCAGTTTGCAGACGCTAAGGAGCTTGTACCTTTATGTAGGTGATTCATTCCTTCCCTATCACTCCTCTCTTGACATTTGAAATTGGATTTTGCAGAGGTACCACTTGCCTCTAACTGATAAGAAAGGTTCTTTCCTAGCAAAATGGATTTTCTGTCTTGCTCCTCTCCTTGCTCCCTTTATCTGCCCCCTTTTGCATTGTTCATTCTGTTCTTTGCATTCATTTTTGTCTCGTTTCTTCCCTCAAGCACCCCTGCCTCCCTTTCCTTGTCTCCATTTCTCTACTTTCTCCTCCATTCTTCACGCATCCCCTGGGTCTCCTTTTGCAGGCATTGCTGCTGCTCAGCCCAACCATTTTTTCTGATGACTCCCTGAGCCCAGAGCTCCTGCAGTGGCTGCACAGACTGCAGAGAAGGACGCCCAGCTCCCTCCTTGTCACTTCTGGTCTCTGATCTGGTCAGCTGTTGATCTCTGTCCCACAAACATTGGTTTCATTGGCTTGTTTATTTGGGTTTTTATTCGCATTTGTTTGTTTGTTCAGCCACACTGCACACAATGGGTGCAGCTGGTTAGGACCCACGCGTGTGGTTTAAGAGATCCTGCTTGAATCTGTTGCCTTCCCAGTTCACAGAGAGAAATTACGCCGTGGTGGTCATTTCTTGTTGGAATTTCATTTAGTGTAAATAATTAAATATTGATTGAGGCCAAACGGACTCTAGGCCAAACAAAATTGTAGGTTAGGCATTCACCTGGGAGAGGGAAACCCTGGGCATTGGTGAGTTAGCCACTGGGCTAGCTGCCACTCCAGTCTTCTGCTGTTGCATTTTCAAAATGAAATCTGTTTTCTGTTTTGTCCTCTCTTCGCAGGGATGAAGGGGTTAGGACGGCAGCCCAGATCCTGAGATTGGGTTAGAGCAGTGAGGAATTAAGAGAAACAGAGGTGAAAATGAGAGATGGGGAAAGGGGGAGGCCCAGAGGGCAGGAGGGAGGCTGGGTATGCTGAGATAGCAACTGGAGCCGGCTGAGGAGGTCCAGCGATGGGGCAAGCAAGGCTTGAAGAGTCAGGGAAGATTGGCTGAGATGTCAGGGATCTGGATCAGAGCACTGGCGATGGAAATACACTGCTGTGACATGTGGGGCAGCCAAGGTAGGGTCCCACTGCAGCAAAGAGGGCTGAGGAAAGGCCTGAGCTTAAAGCTGCCTGCAGAGGCTCCTGGCAGCGCTTCAGGCTCTTCCTCTGTGTAACTTGGAGAGATTTTCTACCTGGTGCTCCTCAGGGCTTACAGAATGGGCTCGGGGAGAGGGAGAAAGGCAACCCGCTGAGATCCTGCAGCCCTTTTCGCCGCTGCCCAGCGTCTGCAGCAGCTCGCCTTTGGTAGTGGAGCTCGTTGGGCTCCCAGTGGCACCTCACAGAGTTAAAAGAGATTTGAACCGCACGGCTCTTTTGTTTAGCAGGAATCATGGAGACGAAACCAAGAGCAGCAATCCTGAAAAGCAACCCCACGTCACCTTCTACTTTAATATCATCTTTTCTTCTGCGCGTGTGCTTGACTGTGCCTCTCAAAGGATAATTCATTAAAAAACTTTCTTAGAAAATGTGGCCACATGAAGCGACTTGCCTTCTCGCTACTTTTGCTGCTCTGTTCATTCAGAACGGGAGACTTTTATCAAGTCTTTAATTTATCTCAAAGCTTTATTCCATCATTGCTCTATTTCCAATTCCATCTTAATAATAACAAGGCTTTCTTTTATTTACATTGGTGAAGCCTTGAATTCATAAACTGTTGGAGTGATTTTAATGTAAAATAAGGTTTTATCACTGCATATAAATATATTTAGCCCGAGATTCATTCTGAGTAACCTTTTGTAGGCTAGAATAAATGTAACACTTTTTATGTGTACATACCACTAGATTTAAAACTAGATTTATGACATTGATTGCCATTGTTAGAGAGTGGGGGAAAATATGGGGAATACTTTCCCAGTATTGAAGGCTGAACCACTTTGAAATAATAAACCATTCTTTCTGACTTCAAAGTAATTTTATAGACATATTTAAAGAACACTGAGAGTTTGTCTACTGCTTTTGTAAGTTTTATAATAAGCCAGAAAAAAGACACTTTGAAAAACGGTTCTTATTCATTATTGTTTGTATCAAAAATACAGCCTGTGGACCATGAACAGCATCAGAGCCTCACCGCATGCTCTGTGCTGAGCATTGGTAAGAAAGGGATAGTTCGTGGCAAAGGTATGGTTGGATATCCCAGGCAGAAGATGTTTTCTCATTATTCTTCTCTGTTTTGCAAGTGAGATACTGTCATGCACAGCCATACAACCTCCTGTTTTAGTGCCTCATTACCAACAGAGAAGAAGGTTTTCAGAGGGAGCTCAGCCAAGGTTACAAAGGTGAGTTTACTGCAGAGACAGGAGCTGGACACAGCTCCTTCCTGTTACAGTTACCTTTCTGACACGCACACTGACTTGGCTAAAACTTCCTTGAGCATCTTGCCTTCTGCTGGATTTTTCCTTCAGCTTGTTTGATTTTATTGGCAAACTTGTTTGATCCCCTCCTCAAGCAGATATTGCTGATGCTACCCTTTCTCTTGGAAAAGTTTGGAGAAGTTATGTCTGGTGCTATTAGCTCTGCAGGAAACATTCCAATTGATTTATCAATCGCGCTGTAAAATGAACTATGCAACTGCTGTATTTTTATTAGAGAAGTGACACAGACAAATTTTGTCACAGGATTCGCTCAATAGCTGTTTCACCGGGAGCTTGGAGTGCCTTTCGAGCAGCAGTACCTCTCAGTTATGGATATCCTGTCGTCTTTTTAGTTTTCTTGTCACAAAAAATATATGGTAACTACTGTCTTAGGTGAAATTGTTAGTGACTGAGCCTTTGACCTGTGTGCAAGAAGTACAGAGAGAACTGAGGGAATAGAGGATGGGGCAGCAAGCCAGTGCTCCCAAGTTGCTTTGGTGCTGTTGAGGAGAAAGGTGAGTTCTGGTGGAAAGCAGCACTGCTGGTGTGACTTTGTGGGTACAGGGGTGGAAGCAGCTGGTCACATCACACCCATTGTCCACATATTAAACCTTGTCAGTGTTCAGTCTGTGGTCCCCATCTCTGGGGGAATCTGTACCCAGTGTACAAAGGTCTGGAGAAGAAGGAGAAGGAGGAAAAAAAAGAAAGAAGCGACAATTAGGTGTGTACCCTTAACATGAACACAGAGGGAATTGCAGCTTCTCTAGAAAAATATCTGATGGTGCCCAGATGGATGAGTATTGGAAAACTGCACATGTATGTAAGTGTCATTTTTGTACGTGGAATATAAAAGTGTGAGTTGCACCTTCTACATGTGTAACATGTGCCTGAGTGGATGTTTTATATTTAATACACGTTCATGTGTCTGTCTTCTGTATGCACTGCATGGAGCAGACAAGGCGAGTGGTTTCCATGTGTGCCCTGTGTGCTTGAAGATGCATCACCTGTATAGACAATGCCTGATCTTCTCCACTACAGAGTTGGGATTCCTGGGGAGGCCATTACTGACCTTTCTGGGTGAGAGCCTGTCATGACAGATATCAGCGGTATTCCTCCAAAGCCAAAATACTGGCACTGATGTCAGGTTTGACCTCTTCTTGCTCATATTTTCTTTCGTGGAAATGTTTCTGTTGCTAATGTAGTGCACCAACTGCCTGCCAGATATATTGGACTAGGTTACCAGTGAGCTTATTTCATGGCTACTTCTAGAAAATGCATTTCTCAGGCTATTTTTGATTACCTTTGTTCTTGCTTTTCTGGCGGGTTTTGCTTTTGATGTGTTTGTAATCATGCATTATTCCTTAAAGGAAGCGTTTGGAATCTCCTTTTGTTTCTGAGGCAAACTCTTGGCTCTGGGGCTGTTACCAGCTTGGCACTCTTGCTTTGCATAGCTTTAATTTAAAGGGCAATTACTTTTATCTTTCTTTTGTGTTTTTGTTGTTGTTGTTGTTGCTGTTTTCCCTTTTTTTGGGTGTCCTTCCTTCCCAGTACCAGGAGCTTTGTTCTCTGATTAGTGTCCTGATTGGCAGATAATGGAATTGAACCGCAGTCCCTTAAGTGCAAGAGCTTGCTCATTACCCATTGCATCTGGCTGTATTTTGTAGAATTATAAAGAGATTTTATTTTGCCTGGGTAAAAACAGCCAGTAATTGAATTCATGCTAAAATATTTATTTTCCTATCCATCCTATCCAACACTAGCAGATGGCTGATAGGCACATGGTGCTTAAAACTTTGAATGAGATTTGTAATGTTATTAAAAAAAAAAATCTGGATGGCTTTTGATTCAGCCTTGATACAAAGCGGAAGATTTCTGGGTATTATCTAGTTTGAATTCAAAATTAACTGGGACGAGCCCCAGTGAGAACAAAGAACTTTTTTTTTCCTCTTCATTTTTTCCCCCCTGGATGCTAAAGCCAGTCGGGAGTGTTATGATAATCCTGTCAGATCACTTGAATATCACAATTTCATCCAGAGATTCCTCTGTCAAAGCATCTTTCATGTTTGATTTGGTATAGCTGTGAGTTTTGCTGCAGGCCACCTGGACAGTTTCTTGACACGTGGATACAGCCAGGCAGTGCATTGCAGTGGGGTCTGGACATCGATAGCTAAAACCACCAGCGTAAAGATGGTTCACAAATGAGTAGAGGTAGTTGTGTCCTTGGAGCAGAACTGGAACTATTTTTATAATGGAAAACATGGAGGGAGTTTAGCTATTTTTCTAGTGTTTAGATGCCCTAGCACCAGCAGGCTACTCAAAGCACATGTAGAGCACGATGAAGCATTAAGGTTGAAGAAGGTGCAAGAACGAGGACACTGGACAACCTCAGCTGCAAGAATGAGGACACTGGACAACCTCTACATGCTGTCTTCCTTGGTGACTAAAACTCATTAGTCACTCTGCTGCTCCATCATTTCCCTAGGCACCTCAATCTCACCGACAAGAAAAGCAGCAAACAGTAGCTTCATTTTCATCTTCTCCACTCATGATCCTACAGGCCTCCATTAAAATGATCCCTCTACCACCTCCTTTCCAAGCTCAGCTGTCTGTATCTATAGTCTCCTCTTAAAGCAATGCCTTGATTATTTTTGACAACCCTCTTTTCTCATCTCTATCCTTCTGGAGGTGGGATGGTAAGAACTGTGCTTGAAGCCTTGATGTCAGTGCACCGGGAACATAGATGGAGATGTAAGGAGAGTGCTACAAGTGAGGTCATCCCAAAATATTTTTCCAGAGAATAAACACGTTAGAAACAGCAATCCCTGTTTTAAAAATAAGTCCTCCCCCCTGGCTACTTACAAAGTTGACAGGTTGTCTTGAGAGATTTAAAATAGTACCATTTTCTTATATTGTAGGTAAAGAAATATCAGATGTACAAAATAAAGGATGTTCTGAACTGCCTTTAAACTCCCCATACCCAGAATAAGAAACCCCCAAACTCTGAAATACTTGAGTCACTTATGAGGGACAGCGTTTTTCTCTGCCATATCTTGTTTTAAATTGAATGTGTCATATGACATTAAGCGAAATGTGAGTTGTATCTTGAAAGACGGCATAACTCATAAATAGTGTAGACATAATCCAGTTGATGGCTTACTTATAACCAGATGAATCTAATATCCTGCTTAGCTGTAGGGTATGTGATTTTTGTATATGCTCCATGCTCCTGTAATTGTTTGTTGCAGAGGATGGTGGATTTGCCAGTTGCCATGAGCTCATTTCTTGCCTTAATGCCTTAATATAGATGAATATATTTTTAAGGGCTCTTTGAAATCTCAATCATATTTTAGCAGTTTTCTGAATATAATTTTCCCATAGCAGAGAGAATCTGTGGAGAAAATGACTACAGGCCAAAATATTTATTGAATTACAGACTATTTATCACTGAGTTTGTTTAAAAAGATCCATATGAGGCTTCAGAATTTTTGGCCGGTCTCAAAGATACACAACTAGATATGAAATTTCTTGTAAAGTAAACTACATCATAACAAATGGCTTTATTGAAATTTGCCCAGAAAGATGTAAAGGAGAATGTCAAGAAAAATTATATTCTAACCCTAGTCTGACTTCTCAATCAGGAGAAGAGACAAATAGTGCACTTCAGAAGTAGTGGAAAGGATTAATTTGAAAAATAACATTACATCCTTGTATATGTATTTGATCTGAAATGGTCATTCATTCAAAAGAAAAAAAAAAAAACCCTGTAACTTCTAGTTATTTGACATGCATCTAAACAAAGTGTGGGATGTTGTAGGAATAATTCTGTGAAATAAAAATAATAGTAATATTGTAGTTCTTGATACTTCAGATCAACAAATCTGCAAATATTCTGATCAGTTCATGGGCCTTTCATAAGAAACAGCATTAGCTGACATTAGGAGCTGTTTTGTGGTTTATTACCAGGGCAGGTTTTATAAATGCCATTAGGAATAAATCACCAAAATCATTTACTTGTCTTGAAAGCAGCAGAAAGGAATAATTGACAACAAAATAGGAAGGTGTACTTTAGACAACTTAATGATGTTTCAGCCATTAAAAAGCCATGGGAATCTCAAAGTTTGAATATAAACTACTGTCAGTGTGTTTTTTTGTTGTTGTTGGGGGTGTTTTTTTAAAAAATTATTTTTTAAAAAAGAGCACTTGCAGTGAAATGTAGTGTGAAGTCCCATGCCTGTGCAGATACAGATAGGAAGCATTGAAAGTATGGAAGAGAATTTTGGATACACCGTGGTCTCTTCTGTCAGTAGGACCATGTAAAAGCATCTTCCAGGTGAGTGTAAATTCCTGGATGCCTACACTACCCTTGTTGGGATGTAATACCTATCAGTCGATGATATATAGCAGTGGTGGAAAAAGTGGTACTGTATAGCTCATTTCTGTGCTAGAGAGAGAGAACCTGGAAAGCTGGGGGCTGGGAATTAGAAGATGCACCCACGGTGGGTTTCTCCTTCCACTCGCCCTTCTTACAACAAAGCAGCTCCAAATAAAACAAGAGGCTGCTCTACCTGAGAGTGGCCATTCCTCATGTAGAACATCCTTGCTCCTTGATTAATGGCATATTTTCCTTTGATTTATAACCGTGCATCGATTCAGGTGGCATCAGAATAGTAAGGGAAAAAAAATGAGGTTTATTAATAGGGAAACTTGCTTGCCATGAGCTACACTGTGTGATTCTATTGAGTCTGAGCCCTGCCCGTGCTGGGTCCCTCTGGCACAGTCTGGGTTTTGTTTCTGTCCCAGTGGGGAGAGGAAAAGGGCTGATGGCCACGTGGAGTGCGAACCCATTCCCTCTTGCAGCTCTGAGCTGCAGCCTCGGTCTGCACACAGCCCTACAGCCAGCATGGGGACAGGACCTCCTGCTGTTTGGCTCAGGATTTGTTTTTAAGTAGAAACAAATGACAGCATGGCAAAGGAGGAGAAGACAACAGTAGGAAAGCGATAGGTTTTACTTCAGAAAAAAAGGAACTGCTTCAAGCAGTATTTTGATCCTGCTTTTACCCAGGCTTGTGGGATGAGGACAGCAGCTCTCTGGTCCCTGTCAAACTGCCTGCTGATGGGTTCTCTGTTGAGAAGTCCCGTGCTTTTTTTAACATCTGATAAGTCTTTCCTGTATTTATTTATCGTGTTGGTGTAATTAGTTAACTAAAACACTTTTAAAATCTGATATAATGACACGAGCAGCTGGCTTTATGCAGGTGAACTGTCTGCCTTCCTGAAGTTACTGCAGCACACGTGGCAGAGGACACGAGAAGCAGACAAGGCTGACAGTGCCAACTGCACCTGGAAATGTTGCTTGTGCCGCTCTGCAGCTGATTTCCAGTGGAGACAGGTATCAGCAATTATGTATGGGCACGAGTGTCATTTGTAATGACGGGTTTAACCTCCTGCTTTGCTTGCAGTTAGCTGTGCCCTGGAACCCTGGATCAAGGGTTGAGGTTGTCTGTAGGATAACCTTCAAAGGGGACTACATTTGACATTTCCCTGCATAGGGAAGCATGTTCTGCACTTGGCACTGGTGTCCTCATTATCTGTAGGAAAAAAGCTTGGAAATAGTTCTGGGTGTGCCTTGTGGAGCCCCTATGCCTTGTCATCTGCAGGCAGACCTGATGTCTTAGAGTGGCTTTAATGTACCAGGAGGTTCAGTACATCATCTAGAAAGCCCCTCTTCAAGGTGCTTATGAGATAGCTATTTGCACTGGTGCTGGGGTCCCCAGCTTCCCAGAGAGTGTTGCTGTTCCAGAGCAGGTGTAGCATTAGGTGCCTGTGTGGGCATTATAGACTTGGAAAATCCAGAACTGGTATTTTTGGGAACAGATCTGGTTATGATATAGTTTAGCCAGAGTGAACTTAGCTGCTTATAATTTTCTTGGCAGAACCAAGAGGAAGTAAGGCCAGAATAAGAGAGGAGAACAGGATTAGTTATTTGCTGTTGCTAGTGTTGTTACTGCTGGTCTCAATTATCTTGGGTAGTGTTTTGATGCTCCAGAGGCAAATGCAATGCAGTAACCACTCTGACTTGTGTTTCTTCTTGTTTGGAAATTACTCAGACCCTCAAAATAACTTTAACATCAAATTACTCTTTTTTTTTTCATCTGTGAATTCATTGTATGAAAAGAAATGTGTTTATATACAGCTTTGTGCCTTATTTATGATCTTTACATTTCAATCGAGTGTGTTTATTTTCATTATTTTTCTTAAGATACATGAAATCTGCAAAGGAACAAAGAAGGACACATGCCAAAAGCTTGCCTTCAACACTCTTTTAGCTGGTGCTAATTTTTTAGCCATTATTCAAGCAGCTGGCCAGGTCAGCAGAGTTCAGACAGGCTTCTTCTGTGCCACTTGCACAGAGTCTGCCATGGAGGAAGAGAAGTCGAGAAGTCTGCAAATTGTTAAGCATTTGGCAGTGCCTTCCAGTTGTGTTAGGTTATAACTGTATCAGTTGCATGATTAAGAGGAAGTGACAGGTAAGCAAAACAAGAACAAAAGGCTCATGCTGTTACAAGCAAATGTCACCATGTCATACACAACTGTTAGGTGTACACCGATACTTCCTCTAAACACACACAGAAGAAAAACAAGAAATAACAGGAGAGGGAACATCTGTGTATGTGTTAATATGTATGTGTGTGTTGTATACATTGACCTTCACCTCGTGTATACAGGCCTCTTTCTGTGTGTGTAAGCAAATGTGCCCCTGGAGCTGTGGCACAGGGAGTAACAGTACGCTGGAGACGGAGCCTTCGTATGTCCCACCGGTCAGTTTACTGGCTTGCAATTTTCTGAATAGGCATTTGGGATTTTTTTTTATTTTTATTTTTTTTTTCAATGAAATGAATTTTGGAAAGGTATTTATCAAATTTCTCAAGGTTTTATTTCTCTTACAACCTTTTATGGATCCAAGTAAAATGAGGAAGTATTCCATACTTGTAGAACTACTATTAAGTATTAGCTCTACTATGAGTAGAAATGGCTGCATTTGTTTTGTATCATTTAATAACACTGTTTTTTAAAGTTGAAAGTTCTGCAACTAACAGAGCTTTCACGAATGTCCAGTGAGTGTGACAGTTAGTTGTATAAATCACAATCACAGGATGACCAAGGTTGGCAGGGATCTATGAAGATCAGCTGGTCCAAACCCTCTCCAAGCAGGGTCACCTAGAGCACATGGCACAGGGTGACATCCAGGTGGGTTTTGGATATCTCCAGAGAAGGAGACTGCACAGCCTCTCTGGGCAGCCTGTGCCAGTGCTCTGTCACCTCACAGTAAAGAAGTGCCCTGTCATATTCAGCCAGAACCTCCTGTGCTTCAGTTTGTGGCCATTGCCTCTCGCCCTGTTGCTGGGCACAACTGAAAAGAGACCGGCTCCATCCTCTTGACACCCTCCCCTGAAGTTTTTTGGAGTCCCCACCATTACCTTGCCGGGTGAGACTTGAGCTGAACATACAACAGGGCAAACTGGTGCTGTTGGTTTCCATCTTGTACCCCCACTCTTGTATTATTATTTTTTTTAATTAACCGTGATAATTAATTAATTTAATCAATTTAATTAACCGGGAGAATTTAATTAACCAGTGGCAAAGTCTGGGTCCCAGTCCTCCAGTTACCCATATATCCCTGGCAGTGTGGTCCCAAGGTTTGGGTCTGGAGGGAAGTTCAGTTTATATTTTAAAAAGATCAGCACATTCATATCACAGATAGCAAGTCGAGCGCTGAAAGTAAAACAATGTTCAGGAGATAAGATCGCCTAAGTAACATTAATTCCCCTGTCTGTTTCTGACCAGTACTGTCATGCACTGTTAATGGTCACATCACAGGAGTGGGCTTTAATACTCAAGATTCACACGAGACACCCATAAATCCTAAAGAAGAGTGTAATTCTGCATCCTGGAGATGCCCAAGTTAAGTAAATTCAGAAAATATATTGACTAGCTTGAGCTTCTCTCATCATATTTCCACAGATAGAAAATGAAAATGCCATTCAGCTTTCCTGCTACTATATATAAAAGTTAAATCTACGTATATCATTCACTCACAGGCCCTTTGGAGGGAGGTTTCTCGTGTTGGTAACAGCAGTCAGAAGCTTTTGATTGCTGCTGGAAAGGGAATTTTCATTTCTTCATATTTATAGTAATAAATACTATTTTCTTTTTTCAACTTATTAAGTATTTGCTTCTTGAATTTTCTTATGATGTTACCAGAAGATCTTGGCTGATGAAATCTCAAGTGGGCAAGGGGAAAAATCTTCACTAATTTCATTCAAAAAGAGATGAACAGATGTTTAATGTTAGTATACCTGCCTATGCGTGGTTTGAAACTAGCTTGAGTACCTGACCCAGAGGCACCAGAGCTGGTCAGCCAAGCTGCCAGGAGGACATTTCTCCCTGCAATTGGAGCTCATGTCTGAGCATCTCTTTATTTCACTGGAGCCAGTGTTTCGCCCAGGTGTCTGACTCTGCAACTTCGTATCTGGGGATGCTTTATTGATTAATATTGTACAAGGTATGTGTATCTTTTTTTCCAGCGAGCACACCTGTACAAGTCAAATATTAATGCCTAGGGTATTCTGTAAATAGCATTCATAATCCTTCTCTGAAGCAACTTTCTGTGAAGCCATTTTCCACTCTGTTTCTCAGAGAAAAACAAATATATAACAGAACTATGAAACTCCTTTCCAATATTTCATTTGCTGGCTTTCAAGCGTCATCCTGGGAGCAATGAGACAAGAAAAGAGTCTTTTCTTCCTTCAAGGTCTGCAGTGAACAGTGTAAAGCCACGCACAATGGATTTGGAAGAAGTTTTATATATTATGACAAGCAAGTGTATCTCCAGGGTGCTCTGCTGTTGTGGAATGTAGTTATAAGCCAAATCATCCATTAAGTCACTGAATGTGGTAAAATTTCTCAGGTTCTTAGAGACGAAAAGCATATGAGAAGACACCCATGACTCAGTTCTTATGAATGCAATGAAGTAAGGTTATCAGCCTAAATCGTCCCTATTAATCAATAGTGTAACATTCCAGTGATAGCCCCTGTTAACATGTGGAGCTTTGGGGCTGAGTTGGGTGGAAGGAGTCTGACTGCCAGTCTTAGGGTCGTGTACTCCATCTGAGCCTCAAACTGGTCCAGCTGAAAAAAAGAAAGCAAAGCATATGTGCTCTGTGCTGGGGAGGTGTTCGTGTGGTTGGGAAATGCTTGATTATGACACTTTATAGATGGAGGGAGAGCTGGGTTTTGTTTTTGTTTGTTGCCCCACCCCAGTTTTCATTCTCTCAGAATTTCTCTTTCTTACCAAGTCCTGAAATTCAGCATTTCAGAATTTGTCATGACAACCAAAGACGGGCATGGCTCGGTGGCAGTATTATTTGTATCGTGCCAGAAATGATTTAGCTTTGGTGTACCTGCAGTGATGCACATCCATACATTCATATATCCATACCTTCACCTTAACTTCCAATAAACAGCTAAATACATAAAATGAGGAGAGTGAACCCCATTCTCTCTGATAATCAGAGGCCAGTATTACTTTCACTACTTTTAGTTGCAATGCTTGCCATCAAAGGGATAGTAAATACTTTCTTTAATCTTTTTTTTTTATTATTAATTTGTTGTCAGTGTTTGTGTACTTGTCTGTGTATTTTTCATACCTGTGATCTAACTGTTTAGATTATGTCTTTGACTTCAGAAGTTATATTTTGTTAATTAGCTTTCATAGGAAAGGGACAAATTTCCTAAAGAAGATTGCAAAGTTAATTAAGGATGAGAAACAAAATAAAAAGAAAGTGCAACAGCCTGACTAAGGAGACAGAAAAAAAAAAAAAAAAAAGTACAAAAAAGATATCAAAAACTACAAGAACTCTTAGCAAAAACACTTTTCAGTAATTAAAATGGCTCATCATTAAAGCATGTCTGTGGATAATTCTAAGATAGTCAGCATACTGGGGCATCCACAGCTTCTCTGGGCAACCTGTTCCAGTGCCTCACCACCCTTAGAAGTGAGTCACTACTTGGAGAATTGAGCATCCAAAGAGTGCACAGTCACTTGTGCTTATGATTAGTTTTTATACTTAGTGGTTTACACTGGGAGCTGCAGAAAGGGAGAGCAGAAAAACATATTAAGGTGGGACTGGAGGTAAATCCCATTGTGTCTCCTGTGACATCTCAGCAAGATATGATCTCCAGTAGTGAAATGGCCTGCAGATGCCATAACTTGTTTCAGCACATGACATCCAATTTTGCAAGGTCTAATGACAGGCACAGAGTTAACTTGGGCTGCTGCTCTAAGCATGCCTGGGAGCTGCTTACAAGTTCCAGCAGCATGTCAAGATCTTTGCCTCATCTTTTTAAAACGGGAAATGGCCATCAGCATGGGCATTTGAAAGAGCATCAGTAAATTCAGGTAGAAACTGAATAGCCATTTCAGTACTTTCCTTGGCATCCAAAGTTAAATGTTATTTAAGTATTTTTATTATTACTGTTACTGAATTCTAGTGTCAAGTCCCTGAAGACACGGGGGATATGCATACGATTTTTATAGGCATTCATTAGGGTTCTCTTTAAACTAACACAAAAGCAGTAGAGTTTATGTTTTGGTAAACAATCGTGTGTTTCTGTGGTGGGATGTGTCTGTTATCTTTAAAAGGTGGGATTTAGTTCTCTTGAACTCTGTGGCGTGACTCAGAAGTCAAATGAAGTTGTTTTGTTTTCAGTTTTAAGGGCAGTTCTTCAAAGTGTTGCATCTAAGAGATGAATGCTTTGGAGAAGATCTTATCCTCAGGTAACTGTTCCCATCAGTGCAATTACTGTTTTCTATATAGCACTCATATATTTTTCTCTTCTGGTTTCTCTCTCTCTCTCTCTCTCTCTCTTTTTTCTTTTTTTTTTTTTTTTAACAAAAACTCAAATCTCTTATCCTAAAGAACAGCGCAAAGTTATCCAAAAGAAGAGCTTGTTATACTTTTTGCATCCACCGTAATGAATCCTGATTAGGAACCTGTGCAATGATATTATCCTGATTGGTGGGAAATTGGTGAAGGAAATAACCAATTTTCAATCAACATAATTGGTTGCTCAGGAGGTTTGAAATCTAGAGAAATGGCATTGCATCTTCAGCAGATGTGCTAAAATATTATTCTGGAATAGCAAAAGAAATTTGGGGTAAGAATTGCACATTTCAGAAAATATGAGTGGTTGTTTGTAGAAAAGTGATGTTTCAGATATTTTAAGAATCATCAGTGCTGTGGTCTTTCAGTCACTGTTAAACCTCAGTAAGTCCACATTTATAAAAGACATCTTAACAGAACCAGCAACTGCAACCCCCTGCCCAACAAAAAAGGATTCTTCATTGTCATTCATAGCTTTTAAAGTACATTTTTATTTGTTTAATGGGGATTCAGTTCTGTACTACTAACCAACTCCGCAGTTGGTTACATTATACCACCATCAAGCAGTCCAGTTTAGGTTTGGCAATGCACAGAAAATTGGAATGGCAAAGTCACTCTGTCCCACACAGCAGAATCCCTGCAGTGATATGGTCTCATATTGAACTGGCTATAAATTGGGGGAGGTCCTTGAAGTCGAAGTCTGTGCTGGCTTACCCAGCAGGGTAAGTTAGTTCATTGTGTATTGTGAATGCATGGCTTGATGTTGTCCTGTTCTAACCTGATTGAACTTGATAAATAACTAAGTGAAGAAATAGTACATAAATTCCCATACAGAACAAGTGTAGCTCTTACTTGTTTCAGCTGTATTTCAAAAGTGTATCAAGGATAGAAATGGGACTACTAAACATGTCAGTCTGAACCAATTCTACTGAAGCTTTTCCTGCTTTACATTTCTCTGAATTGATGGGAGGTCAAAGCTACCTTCATGAACAAGCCAGCGACTTCACTGAAGTAAAGCTGGGCAGCACAGATGATTGCATGGCACCACCTCCAGCTACAAGCTAGCCCTATAATAACGAAGTGTATTTGCTACTTCCCTATCTGTGAATTGTGAAATTGCAGTTGTGTATGCACATCTCAGAGGAGAACATGGCTTGATGTACGTGGCTGTATGCATATATCCTTGCACATTCTTGCACTTTGGATTATCCTCCCTTAAATCAGCCAAGATGTGAAATGGCCATGCTGTACCTGGGCATAAAACATTTTTGCATCGCTGTGCTTTCTTTATCACCTTGAGCTGTCCATTCAAATGTAAAGAGAAGTTTCACTACCCACCTTAATTATAGTTTCCATCTATTAAGAGAAAGAGGCTCAAAATCCTTCTGAGACGATAAATAGCACAAAATGCTTTGATTCATATCTGTGCGCTGGAAGTTTCTCACATCAAGAGAAATACCATGAATACATCATTATTTTGACAGCTTTGTGAAAAAGGAGGCAAGAGGATCGTATTGTATGGATTTAATTTCTGCAGTTTTACACCTTTGTGTTTTGCAAAAGAATCAAATCCTGCCATCAGTGCAGAACAGGTGGTAAACCAAAGGGCAAAGTGGAGATACTATATAAAGGCCTGTCAAATCTTGTACTTGGAGTGCGAGCCCCCACAAAGGACTCCCCAGACAGAGCTCCTGTGTCTCACACCTTCTCAGAATAGTACCTTTTGTATTTTTTCAGGCTCAGCATTTTCCCAGCTGCAACAGGAGGGCACAGAAAAGGAGAGGATAGATAGCAAGAAGAGAGTTTCCCACCAGGGCTATAACAGGCAAAAGCAAACAGACACGCTTTCCCTACTGGAAGGTAGTGGGATTTCCACCACCACTATGCTAGCTGATGTGGGAGTGTCAGTGGGGAAAAGCTGAAGTGCTGAAGACATACAGCAAAGCTCTTAGTTGCTGACACCACTGTTAAGAATGTTCTTTAGCATTAAGTTGAATTTGGTTGTATTACACAATAGAGTGAGCATCCTGTGGACAAAAAATAACATCCCACTTGCAGTGAAGCAGTTTATGTTGCTGTAGGTAGAGGAAGACTGGGAAGCGTGCTTTGTTTCTCTGAGTAATAGTACCCTCCTTTGTTCTCGTGTCCCTATGATTGCTAAGCTTTACCACCTGAACAGTCATGCAACTTGTTTTTAGAAAATATTAAATTTGAAGTACAATGACATTTAATTTCCTTTTTACTTTCTTTTGAATCATTGTTTTGAGTTTCTGTTTAATTACAGAATGAGAAATACACTTGCAGAAAGCTGAGGCCTTCTTGTTTTTCTCTCCTAAGCCATGACTTCAGGGCCTGAGCCTTTATAAAAATAACAGGTACAGGCACACAGTTGGTTAAGGTCGTTAACACAAGCTTCTTCATCTTTTGCTTCCAGTTGCCATGATTTCCTGTTCCCCTTGATATGGGCTAATTGAGGATTTTAGCAAGCATGTCCTTCCTTGTGGAGCAGAAGCCTGACCTTGGCGTTGACATTGGCTTAAAAGTATTTTTATATTCACCAATATTTATATTCAAGGTATTTATATATTCCTTAGTATTTCACTTGTGGTATTTAAATGGTTTTGCTTCCATGTCCAGCATAACACAGAAAATTGCATGGATAATGCAAAATCGTAATTAAAACTAAAAGTGAACTGAAATTTTGTCAAAACTCAGAAAACTTTGTGGTAAAGTTCACATTTTTATGTGCTTGTTATTTTGTACAAATCCATTTTCTTCTTTCCTGTCACATCTCAAGACCTTTTTATAAGGAATCTCCGTCTCTTTTCCCCCTAATTTAAATTCTGCTCCGTCTCTTTGGAATATTAGGTATGGCTTAGCGGTGAAATTATTTTAATGATGTGGCTGAGTGCTCGTATATATTCAGGCAAGCAAACATAAAATGATCATTCTTTATATTAAGGGTCCATCTATAGTTTAGAAAAGGTAATAAATGATAGATTGAAGGCATAGATGGCTCCAGTAGTGGCTGGTGTGTATTACAGAGGTTATTAGCCCATCAGTTGAAGGTATTGTAGATGGCTGCAAGCCAAGCATACAAACAACCTATGCAACGGATGGAGTCCATAACAATTGATTAACTGTGTATTAACATGCAGATTAACCCTTTATCAACTTTTTTTTTTATATAATGAAATACATGAGTGGCACCCAAATAGCGAGAGTGGACATAAAAGGAGACACTAAATTTCCTTACGAAGGGCAGTTTATCGGCTCTTATTTTTGTTTAAATGTAGAGTGTGATTTGCAAGGGTGCCTGTACCACCTGAGACTGAAGTGTGTTTTAGAAGAGGCATTGCATGGTGCTAGGCTCGTTTCCAGTCAGGACTAGGCCTGACAGATGCCAACTAGGCCTCTAAATCACTTGCGCAGTCCTGAGTGTGTTGCTATGCTGATTTGTGTTGTTATTTGTTTTTATTGGTATCATTTTATCATTAAAGTTTCCATTTTACACCCATACCTTTTTCCAGGGTGTGTGGAAAGGGAAGGGAAGGAATTCCCTGAAGCTCCAGAGTGGGCATGAATCATGCTGTTCAGTGTCTGGGCTCCCACTGAAATGGTGACTGGAGTTTAAGTTGTATTTTTGCAGCCACATTTCTTTCATATTCAGAGATTAGCTACACTTAGGCTTAGTTATACTGGAAAAAGCTCTGTTGAATTGGCTGGGACAAGAGCATATGGTTTGTGTTAAGGAACCTTCCCTCATGTTTTGATCTGTCTCACCCAGCAGGTTTGAGCTGTACCTCTACAGTGGTGCCTTTCTTCTGTCTGGTGCAGTATAGCTCAAAAGATTAGAAGTCCCTGGTACACATTCTACCAAGAAAATATGGGACAGATCCATCTCTGATGTACTCTGACCCAAGACAGGCAATTTCATCTTGAAAACAAGAGGTCTGCAGAGCTTTTACCACTTGTTTCCAGTAGCTATAGATTCCAGCAGCTCCTTTCCATAGGCAGAAATCATCATCCTCTTCATTTATTCTATATTAGCAGTAATACTAATAACTGAAAGAACAAAGCCAGAATGCAAGCTGTAGAGCTAAGAAAATACAATAGTTATTTTGTCAAAGACCCTCACCCATAATTTTCCAAAGGAAACAGAGGAGCCTTAGGTACAGGATTTGGGGTTTCTCATCCTGCAGCCTGTTACTGGGCTGTGGAAAAACAAGCATGAAAGAATTGCCAGAAGTGAGGCAGAGAAGGGGCTCAGGTAACCCAGTCTGTCCAGTGCTTGGAGAGAGCCAGACATGCCAGAGCTTCTTCTGTGAGAGATCCAGGTAGTTTTGAAGGTGAGACAGACTGCAGCTTCCTCTTGTAGAGCAGTCCAGAGCTTTATTGCTAGCAAGTTTTTTGTTTGTTTGTTTGTTTTTTCCCTTTGAAATGCAAGTGTTTCTTGCTACAACTTAAGCTTGTTATTTCTTTCCTGTTCCTGGAAGTGGAGAAGAGATTGCTTCCTTTTTTTTCCCTTTTTTTTTTTTTTTTATTTTTTCTGCAAACATTTATGTGTTTGATTACTGTTGTTATGTCTCCCCTCAGCCCTCTGTGGAGTTGCAGTGGTTGTCCTTGTTTCATGGCTTCGTCATTTCCAACAGGTAAATTCTGTTACACAAAGTGACTTTGGATCAGGCCCTTTTAGAAGAGCAGCTAGTTGCTAAATAAAGCTCAGTGTTGAAAACATCGTTTTAAGTTGATCAGACATTGTATATTGGGATGGCAAGCACGTGTTACTTAAAATCGTGAAGAAATGTCATTTGCAATAAAGAAGGTCACATCCAGGCTGCTCCCAATCTTTATTTCTCTTTAGCTACCCAGCCCTATTTTCTCTATTAGTGTACCACTATTTATGATTCTTCAGTAACCAACACTGTAGGCTTTTCTTAAATTACCATAAAATAGCCTCCTATTGACCAGGGACAATAAATCCAGAAGACTACAGTATTAAACCTTTCAGTGTTTTGGTTGGTTTTGTTTTTACTTTTGTTTCTTTGCTAACGGAGCTGTTTATCATCAGAGGTTTCCAATAATGGCTCTAGAAAGCATTGATTATTTTTCTGCCTTCACTTAAATTTATAAATTTAGTTTAGCAGAGAATGAGTATAGCAAAGGTATGAAGGGGTATACGTGGCTCCAGGTAGTTTTCCTGATTTTTTTTGTGTCTTGTTCTCTCTTATACTTTATATAAGTATAGATACAGAAAAATAAAAATCTGAATAAATGGAAAACTATATAGTTTCTCCATTTATTTTGGTAATTTCTTTATAGCATAGAAAAATGGGAACAAAGTCATTGTTGTGTAAAGCTGGCAGAGAAGAGGACTGCGGTCTGTATTATGTGGCAGAAAAGATGAAGGATCCACGTGGTTCTTAACAGCCATCTCTTCTCTTGACATGTCTCTGTGGAAGGTAGAGGAAGCAGTGAGCTGTTTTACCCTCGGTTTTGTAGCTGAGAAGGACATGCTGCTGCTGTCTGGTGCAGGTGGGACCACCAGGACAGAGGGGAGGGAGACCCCACTGGGGAGCATGGTCTGCTGGAGAGGCTGACAGAGAGCAGGGCAACAGAGGCAGGGAGGCCCAGGGTGTATTGAAAGAAAAAGGACTTGTGAGGTGTTTTCCCATGCCAAGAAACTTCTCAAGTTTGTTGATCTGGAGTGATGCAGACTCAACTAAAATTCATGAGTCCCAAGGCCAGGTTCCAGATTGATATGTTCAATTTTTCTTTTATTACAAATGTACTGTGTTTTTGTAGGGGATATCAATAACCTATATATTATTTTGAGTGAACACATATATAGGTATTTTCTGAACAAAAATGCTTTTATTCCCAAAGGGTAAAAAGCAAACTCTTCTTAGCAGGCAGTCCTTGGGCCTGGAGAGTTCAGGAGAAGGTGAGACTGAATAGGTTTATCAGGACACACTGGGCATGGCTGTATGGTGCAGAGGCAGCAGAGAGAGAAGATTCGGTAATCTGGAGTAAGTTATTGAGGGAAAATGAAGGGGAAGGGGAAAGGTTATGTAGTTTGAGTCCATGGTTGTATTCTGCGAACTTAGCAATTCATGTTCCCATTGTCTTTTGTGCTGAGAGTAAATTAATATCTCCAGAACCAGGCTCAAGTTGCCTTTGGATAAGCAATTGGAGGAGAGTTTGCTAATCCCCCTCATGTCAGGCTGTCAAGTTTTTTGCCTCTATGTTGTTTTTTGTTTTGTTTGTTTGTTTTCGAAATTCTCATGAGTATTCCTCTCTGTGAAGCTCCAGGTAAGATGGCTATGGCCAAGCTGTGGCTATGAAGTAGGTCCTCTTCAAAGCACCTTATGAGCACAGGGTTTGACAGCCACATTAGCGATACCTCTGATCTCCTGCTTGCTAAGTTATTCAGATGATGGAGAAAGCTTTGATTCTTCCAGTAGTGGAGGTGGGTTTTAAAGAATCAGTAAGGCACAAATGATAGGGAAGATTCAAGATGGAAATTGTTGTTCAGGTTACTGGAATTTTACTTGAACTTCTCTCCATCTTTCCTCATCAAGATTAATAAACCAGGCAGTAAAGCATTCAGTAAGTAATGGAAATAAGTTGAGTATCCTGCAGATGTCTGCCTCATGGCTACTTGTGAGCTCTGAGTGGGAACATTTGTGAAGATACCTGATGCTGGTGAGCCCCTGCTGTCCATTAAGACATTGGCACAGTGCTGGTCATATTGAGTTCCATTTATTTTTTTCTAAGTTAGATTGTCTTTAAGACTTCTCCTACTTTGTTGGATTCTTTTACAATTGAGGTTTAAAAAGCTACCAGTATAGGAGAGGTAATAAGCATACCTACAAACCTGTTTACCTGAGTGAATGTCACTTCCTTAGGAAAATAGGCTATAAACATTAGGTTTGGCTATAAACATTAGGTTTGTCATCTTTTATACCTGGCTTGTCTTTACAGTGGTCTAACAGAGGAATGTCTGCATTGCTGTTGGAGGTGGGAACGAGTCCTATTATATGTTTAAAACTTGAGAGATTTGGGAACATTTGGAAGTTATTAGCTTAGGTTTGCCTTGTACAGTCAGTTTCCCCCTGTCCAGATGAAGCCTGAAACAATATGGCATGTGCTCCTGATCCTCTGCTATTGATGGATGCCATTTAGCGAAACATTTGCATGATATTTCGAGCAGAAGAAATGCATACTTGAGTCCTTTTCGAGGCCTTGACTTTGGATTTGTTCCAGAAATCCAGCCTTGCTGCTGTTCTTAGCTCCCATCCCAGTTGTTATTTCCCACATGGTGTGTCATGAGGTCAGGGTGCTGTTTATTCAGGGTGGCCTTTGCCATGGCCTGCGACTTCTCCCTGCGTGCTGTGCAAGCATGGAGAAAGGGGGGGACGCTAGAGCCTCCCAGTGCCATACCCTGATCGTGCATGCTTCCAGGTAGGCTGTGAAACACATGCTAAGTGATGAGAGTTGTAAAGAAGCGTGCTCGCATCCCAGGTCCCTGCTGCTGGGGAGAAAACAGAGAGCAGATGGCGCTGAAATCATCTCGAGGTGAGCAATTGGTAAACACAGCGAGCATGTACGGGATGGGGCGGAGGCGTAGCGCACCTCCTCACGCTGTGCCGAGGGGAGGCAGGCCTTGTGCGATTTGCTGCAGTCATTCAGACCACAAAACAAGATCCTGTGGGCTCGGAAGGGCTTTGGCACATGCAGCAGTGGATGGCTGCACTGCAGTTTTGTGTGGAAAAGAAAATTCTCCTCCAGCTTACAGAGTAGGGCCTCTCTCCGTGTCCCAGGCCCATACTCCACAGGGGCTGGAGGCATGGTTCGACCTTGTGTGGCGCTGGCCAAATGCAGCTGGGGAGAGCAAGAAGCCCTTTAAAAGCCCTTTAAAAGCCCTTCCTTAACCATGGAAGCTCTTCCTATTTCTGTCAGGAGAGCGGCCTGCTGGGTCTCCTGTATGCCCAGCTAAGCACCGGGCAGGATCTGTCTCTAAATGAACTGATCTTTATCTGGCTGTTTACAGCTCTTGTGCCATACTTGTTATTTATTTAATGAAACATTCTAGTAAAGTAGAGCAGCCATTCATAAGCCCCTGACAACAAACAATCATGAAAATTGCCTTTGAATTTCCCTAATTTGCTTGTAAGAGTCAGAACAATGGGAGAGAATAATTGCAGTTATTAAAAGAAATTGCCGCAGGCAAAATATAACCCATTTTAAAACTCATATCCAGGAAAACAGAGGGGGGGGCAAAAAGGAGAGCTGCCCGGTAAGATGCCTCGTGCTCCCAGCCTCCTTTTGTCTGGGAGATGAGAGACTTCACCTTGCTTTTTCCTCAGGCCCTGTTACTTGCAGAGCTTTTAGTGTCAGCGTAGTCCAGCTGCGTGCAGCAGCGCCTCGCCTGGCAAAGCCCTGGGAAAGCTGTTTTCTTCCCGTCTGCTTTGTGCCAGTTCAGAGCTATCTCTCACTGGAAGCTAAGCCTATTGGAAACCAATAGGAAGAAAAAAAAATCACTCTAGCATAAACTGCTGGACAGAGAGGACTGAACCTCCTTCCTGGGTCTGAGCTGGCTTGCTTGTAAAACTAGGAGACCTGTAGGGTTTTCCAAAGAGCACAACTAGCTTTTAGTGTCACATAACCCTGAATGAGTTTCGTGTCCCTGGGTGACTGAAGATGTATCTCTAGAGTCCCCGGGGATTTCTGGTGGCTGGTTCTGGCCTATCTGACTTTGCACGAGGTGAGGAGCTGCTGTCAGCCCTCACCTGTACAGAAAACCCCAAAGCAATGCCAGAAGCAAATAAGACTTTGGCTTTTGTGTGCCAACCTTCCTTGGAAGACTCAAGCTCCTGAACCAGTTAAACACAGCAGCACTAGGCTTAAGCACTTGTAAAACTTGTGCCTCAGAAACCAGATGGCATTATAAGAAGAACCCATGCTTAACACAAGCTGCATGCTTTTGTCCCAGCCAATTCAATAGGGCTTTGTCCGGTATTACTGAGCACGGGGGTAACTCTCCTCTCCGAGTACAAATGAAATGTATTTGGCTCTCCCTCCATTTTATAAGGAGATAACAGAACAAAGGATTGCTGCAATTTGAGGGCACGAACCCTCATTTTCTCTCCAGTCCACCTAAATAGAAAAGAATTTCATGTTGGCCTGTGATCTTCCCTTCTGCAAGTCAAAGCCCTTTGAGTTCCTGCTGCAAGTAATGGCAGTTTACTCGCAATTTTTCAGCTGCATATGATACCCCAAATTGGCCCTCCTGATGTAATGAAAAGCAGCCCGCCAACACAGAGGTCCTTCCAAAGAAGCCAGGCTTTTGTAAGAGGAGAGAGCGCGACTGTGGTAATACTCCTGGATCGCTGTTTCACTTCATGCTTCGCCACAGGAGCAAAACAAGGCAGTGCAGCCCACTGTAAAGTGTTTATGAATGTTGCTTTCTGACAGAAATGATTGTCAGGCAGTGGGCAGTGACTATAACAAAATTTTAGCAGGAGATAGGTGTGTGTTTTTTTTTTTTTTTTTTTTTTGTATGTGCAGGCAGCTGGCAGTCTTAATTGCTCTGAAGGGGAAAAAATAAAAATAAAAATAATAATAAAAAAAAAAACCACCAAACCCAGAAATTCATATTCTCTTCATATTCTCCATTTGTTTAGGGCTGTAAATGGTGTTTTAACTCTGTGCCTCCCTGCTTTATTTTCCCTTATCAAAATAAATGTGAGTGAAACTTCCTCTTAGTTGCCTTTTTGTGCACATCAAGAATATCCAGTAAATGTCTCTGTTCTGCATCGATTCAATGTGAGTAGAATTTAACCTATATTCAACATCCAATACTTTCAGTCGTTTTCCCAGGTTACTACAGAATATTGAACAGTCGGTTTGATCAGTGTAATTCAAGGGTAGCTGAGAATCCATATTCATAGGAATTTTACCCACTGTTTACCTTTATGCACTTTTTTTTTTTTTTTCCCTTCAGGCTGCAGAACCAAATACTGTTATGCTGTGTGAAGAGATCTCAGCAAAGGGACACGAGTTAAAGAGGAACGATTACATTGTAAAAAGTCATAAAACCTTCCAGGATTAAAAATCTCAGGAGGTAAATGTGTCAATTTAATTGAATTAAAATATTCCAAACCATTCCTTTCTCTGTTTGCCACCTGCCAGCATGCTACAATTCCCTGTGCAGAGTGTCATGGGTTGGTGATGCTGCAAATATACATGTGTTTATAATGTCATTGCTGAATAAGAAATGCTTATCTTAGACTCAGGCAGGAAAGAGCCTCTGAATTGATTTTTTTCATTTTTATAGTCTCCATTTTCTTTAGCATGTTAGGTTTAGGCTAGCATGCAATAGAGAGTAGGAATAGACAGGCCTATGAGGAGGCAACCAAGGACCTTCCCTGAGCACATCCTGGGGTGAGGCTGATTTGAGCTATGCTCCATTTAGCTGTTCTGCACCTCTCAGGACGAATCCTCACCTCGGACACTGTTGTTCAGTCATCTAAGATGCAAATTCCCATTATCTACTCCTTGCCACAAGGACGTTTTTCTTACAGTGATGTTTGAAGATCTAAAAACATTTTCTGGGTAACAACAGCCAAACAGGTTGTCTCTTAGCAAAGACTAGAAAGCCTCTTACACGAGCACAAATCTAGAGGATTTAAACAAAGCTCCCAGACTTTACATCATGTTACTTCCACATCCATGCTACAAGCTACCTTTGTGTGTTACTATTCTTTAAAAGTGCGGCTACCTTGCAGTCAGAGAGTACATTGTGCTTAGTCATAGTCATTGGAAATTTGCTTTCTGTTCCTACTAACTAATGGCTTCAAACTAAAAAAGGGAAGATTTAGATTAGACATTAGGAGGAAATTCTTCACTCAGAGGGTGGTGAGGCACTGGAACAGGTTGCTCAGAGAGGCTGTGGATGCCCCATCCCTGGAGGTGTTCAAGACCAAGTTGGACGAGGCCCTGAGCAACCTGATCTAGTGGGTGGCATCCCTGCCTGTGGCAGGCAGGTTGGAACTAGATGATCTTTGAGGTCCTTTCTGACACAAGCCATTCTATGATTCTGTGAATATAATAAAAAGAACCTATGTTTCTATGATTCTAATTGATAAAAAACAAACAAAAAATGGAGAAACAAGGTTTATTATAGAGTTTCTTGTAATGTTTAAAGCAGCTGAGAAATGGGGAATGATATGAGAGAAACAGTGGGATGTTGAAATTCAAACTGTTTTTTTTCCATAGGTTACACTGTGGCTATGAGGAGATTTTTATAAAGGTAAGCTTGCCACCTGGACACCCTTTTCTGTGGAAATACAGAAGTTGAACACCACTGGTTCCCTGGCAAATGCAAATAGGTGCTTTTCCATATGTATACTTTTTGCTGCATTTTCTAGAATGATGATAAAGATGCTTAGAGAAATATGCTTAATTATTTTAAACACTTTTTATAAATCCAAATAAACACCTCTATAAAAACTGGGGAATGTTATGGCAGTTTAAGGCTGATGTAGGAATATTGCAGTTTTTCTTTGGCTTGCTCAAGTATCTCATTGACTTAGATATTTTCACTGCATTTTTGTCTCATGGGTGATTTTTATGATGTTTAATAATTTCCTTAAATATGTCGGCACAGATGATTTGACACAGCAAGTGGCCTCAACAAATCATCAGCAAAATAGGCCTATTTTCTCTGTAATTTCTATAGCTAGGAGGAAAAAAATGGAGGGATGAAGGTGGAATAGTCCAAACAAATGTATTTTGGTCTGTAACTTCTACCCTCCGTTTGTACTCTGGAGCCATTATTTCTAGAGTCACTGAAGCAAATCATGTTAAGAGTAAATAGAAGCGTATAATGGAAGAAAATCTCAAAGATTCTTCTGTCATCCTTTCTATTTTTATAGGAACTTTTGATGATTTTCTTGCCAGTCTAAGACAGACTTTGTTTTGTCTCTCATCTTCTTTTTAATTCGAGACAGCTTCAATATGGAGCCACACACACAGGAACAACAGAATGTGGACCCTCACCTTGTTGGCAATGGTTTTCCCAAGTACACTGGCTCCTGCTTAATCCAGAGGTTTTAAAACAGAGCTTCAAGTCGCAAGTAGGTTTCCTATGAAGCTGTTCAGTAAATGGCTTTCCACAGAGTGTGAATTGTAGATAAAGCAATAGGTGCCAAGGGGTTCAGGCTGTTAAAATATGCTTTCTGTTTTACATGGGTAGAAGGTAAAGCAGTGGCAGCTCAGACACAAGAGAAGAATATTTTTAGTTTCAGGAGGAGAAGTGCACAGTGGTGGAACTGTTGATAAAACAAAGGATGACGGTCTGAAACCTGGGAGGGGCTATAATATATGAATCTGTAGAAGGTACAGGATACGAATCAGGCACAATATTCCTGGAAACATTGTTGAATTTAGGGACTTCTTTGTGACATCAGAATATGCTTTGGGCACCTTGGAAATTCTAATCTTATTCATATGGTCACTTCTATAAAAGAAGCCAAAAAATAGTTCACAGCAAATAAAAGCAGTAGTGAAACAAATGTAGCCCTTTATGTATTCCCATACTAATGGGTTCACCAGACTCTTTAAAACTACAACATAGTGTGGGTTACTGCTTCCTCTCCGCCTCAGCAGATAGGATCTACAGCTCCTCACTTTAAAACACTAGGAATAATAAAATGCATTATTAACAAGTAGTCGATGAACAAATAAATGCCCCTCCGGTAAATCCAAAAAATAATGTTTTGAAATACTGCCACCTTCTGATAAGTTTGGGACAGACAACTGAGTTGCAAGGAATTTGTCCATTTTTTTTTTTATCAACAGTAATAATTCACTTTCTGATTTTCTAATGTTAGAGCCATGTTGCACCATCTGTTGCAGTGCTAACTTTCACTCTATGTGAGACTACGTACACAGCAGTGTAAAGCGATGAAGAAAATGTAGTACGGTTTCTTACAAGCGATGGGAGAAACAGCATGAAACTTGTTTGAAGTAAGGAAAAACATTTCGGTGCTTCATTTGTGAGTTTAAGGATTTTAAAACACAAAGCCTATGTTTTAAATTGTGCGTGTTAAATGCATTACAGTATTGGGTCTAAAATGTTGGTCTGAGCTGCAGGCTGAGCTTGGCCAGAGGAGAGGTATGTGTACTTTGGGTCTTAGAGAAGAGGACTTCCCTACACCTGTGTAACTCCTGTCTCCAATGTGAATGTATCATTGAAGGGTTAATTCTTTTTAGCAGTCTTCCTTTGCTAACATTCAGATGATACTTGTCCCCATACCACCTTTGTGTATATTTTAATTATCCAGATGGTGTTTTATGTGTCCAGCCCCATACCATTACTATATTACTTAAACTTGGCAGTGATAGTTGGAAATAGCTTTCCCCAAGCTGGCTTTTTCTTGCAAAGTTCATCCAGTTTCAGCTTTCTAAAGGTCCTTTGTGCAGTGACAATATATATTGTGTACCTAAATGGCTCGCATATCATTTAAATTCCCTTGATGGGGAAAGTCTGCTTGGCAAAGACAATAAGCTTTTAAAAGTACGAGGAATTAATACAAAATCTAAGCTACTGTGACCTTAAAGTTACAATTTCAAGCTCTCAGAATTTAAGCAGTCCAAAACTTAAATTTTTTTTGATTCACTTGAATTTCTCTGAGTCTGTGTTGGGCTCCTGTGAGATGGGGATGTCTGTGCCATGCTCCCACTTGTGGAGGTGTTACAGACATGCCTGCACCACGTTTTTCCTAAAGGATGCCCTAAAAAAGTGTTTCTATAGTAGGCACAGTGTTTTTTTTCCCTGGCAAAATGGATATTTTGAGATGGTGGTTGAGAAAAGAGATTCTTCCTTGAAGTGTTTGTTATTTGGGATTTTAACAGGACAAAAGAAAGGACAGAAGCAAAGAGAGACAGTGACTCAGAAGCTGCAGCATTGCTTTCATGTGAATTCATCCCATATCATAACTCTCACCCTACTAGGAGGTTCTGTGACTTGGTACTAAATGCAGCACGTAAGGGATACGTGGTAGGAGTATGCAGACCTAAACATATATGTTCCAGGCAGAGGGGCAGTACCAGTGGTTGGGCAGGGAAAGCACATCAGCTGTCAGTGAGGATCGAGGCCCTTCTTGCAGTAGGTGTAAGTGTTTGTGCATTTTATTTATGTTCTTCTATTAATCAGCTTCTTAGACTTACTACTACCCATAGTGTGGCCTTGTGGCTGGCTTGATTTATTTATTTATTTTTGACTTTCAGTTTTCCACCGGGGTAATATTTTAACTCATGAGCTGATTTCGGCCTAATTTTAGGGATGAGAAATCTGCAGTGTGCTGTGTTTCAACAAAGTTTCTGAAAATAGATGGGCAACTAAAGAAGTCTAACTCGTATCAGTGCCCCACTAAAGGGACGGACTGAAATTTGAACTTAACTGTGTAATTGTACATCAGGGAATCCATGTGCGAGACAGATGTACTGAATGAAAGCACTTGGAAACCAGGCTTCAAAAGCTCTTCTGCGTATGTATTGACTTGTGTGTTGGCTTTGAAGGCTCCAAAGTGGGTAAAATGGCTTGTGTTCAGCCAAAGAAGCCAAGTCCTGCAGCAGGACTGATAATGGCAGGGGAATGTCAGGCTCTGTTACCTGCAAAGGGAGCACCCTGGAGATGAAGCCTGCTATGACCAGTAATGGGCCACTGGGAGAGGCAGGGGAAAGGGCTTGCTTGTGCCTGATTCACAGCTAGATGTATTTTGTGGGTTCCCATTCTGCTCAAACATGACTTTTCCCTGTAAAAATCATAAGGGATAACTGAGCCTCTAGCCTTTGGGAGTTTGTTGCCAGTCCCTAGAGATCTGTTACAAAGCTGTAGATAAACTTGAGTGACATTACAATCCAAAAAGAAGAACCCTTTTCTCATCAGAAAGGTGAGTGCACTTGACTCCTGAACACCTGCTTAATGCAACAGATGGAGCTGTGCTGCCTTCTGTCATCCCAAAGAGCTTATCTTCCTGGCTAAGGTCTAAGTACGGGTTTGTCGTTTCCAGTTCAATATAGAAAAATGTCTTCTGTGGATAGCAAAAATTTCACCTCTTGAATTTTGAATAAGGAACGATCCCAAAGCTGAGATCCAGGGCTTCACAGACTCTGGTAGGTGCAAAGGACACAAGTCATGCAGCCAGGATCTGATAACCAGCTCCAAGAGTCTTTAAAACAGACCATAACCGTATGTGCAGTGCGCTGCTTCTGCTGTTGTATATTGAGCTCAGGAGAAGGCAAGTAACATAATTGCCTTCAGCAAAATTGTCAGACAAGGAAACCTTTTAAAACTACATAGAGGGGGAATGTAATGAGAGCCCTGGAAGGAAGAGGCTAAGAGAAGAAAAATTGGCAGGGAGCATTAACATATACTTTTAACAAGCCTTTTCACAGAAAGAAGAATGACCCAGAGGTTTGACTGTTGTAGTTCTTACTTCAGTGAAAGGATTTCGTATGTGCTGCGTTGTAGGAGATAAATGCTTATTCCCCCTGTGTTATTTTATATTTCAGCTTGGAAGAGCAAGAGGAAGCTTTATTTAGACTATTGAATCCAACCCCACAGTAATACAGCATGTAAAACTTCCAAGAAGTGAAAGGCATGCAGAGCTTGCATGGCAGATAGTTTTAAGGATAACTCCTCAGCTGTTATAACCGTATGTCATACTAGTCATGAATTATTAGAAATGATTTGCTACAGTCTGCATTCATATTACCTCCCAGGGACCTTTCAGACTGGATTTTTGGAGAGAGATGTTTCTTGGACCTTTTTTTTTTTTTTTTTTTCTTCTTTCTAAAGAATACTACAGACTGCAGGACAAATTGAGGTTTGATAGAATAAGGACTACGGTTTTGAATTGCTGACTGATGCCTAAGAGGTAGAGAGTGCACCCTCTGGGGACAATTAGGGATAACTATCCATGAGGACAGTTATATCTTGCAGCAGCTCCTGTTACAAGTGGAGGGATGATTGTTTGCTTTATGATAGAGGTAGATCCCACTGAGGAGCAGTCTTGTAGCCTGTTCCTCTTCTGAGGGAGTTTTTTTGGGAACACTTGTTCTCACACAGGCTTGTGAGAGGAGTCCTAAACATCTTGCTTCTAGGTGAGCTGGTAGCTGTGGATTGAAAGCATCTGTAGGTAAGGGCAGGTGGTGGTCTCCTGGACCTTAGTGTTTTTTGATATAAACCTGCAAATAGTAACATGCGGGTTTAATATAAACCTGTGAAATGCAAGTGAGAGGTATGTTTTTTTGTGGTGGTTGTAGTTGTCTACAAGGAGGCTCTGTGCTCCACCCCAGTTGTTTCTTGCTGTCATGTACCTTTCTAGAAAGTTTTCTTTATCCTTCCTCTTCTGTTGCAGCCTTTGCCTGCACATTGAGCAGCTCACGGATCACACACAACAGAAAGCCTTTGCCCAGGAGATCTGCTGTAGGTGGCATGCTCTGAACATGGCAGATGTTACCATTGCTTTTCCTTTCTTTTCAAGGTTGTCATTGCCCCTTGAGGAAAGTCTTGCCTGAATCTAGAAATGCCATCCATCCCAGGTCTTCTTGCCTAGATCCAAAATCTTGTCTGTCCCAGACAGGCACTGGTGAACAGCCTGGGTCCCATATTCCTCCACGCCATGGCAGACCTGAATCACAGCTAACCCTGCAAATACAGGGAGAGCAAGACAGTGATGAGCAGGGTTTAGCCCTCTGCTTGGTCTGTATTTCTGGAGTCAGTAGGGATAAGGTGTAGCCACCTGGCTCTTTGTGAAAACCTACTGCACACTGCGTGGTGCTTCTGGGTGTGATATAATAACCCAGTCCTGGGTGATAGGGGAAGGAGTCTGATGAGAAAAACTTTTCCTATGGAGGCGTGTGAATAGAGAAGTACCATAATTAACAATAATGACCAGTGCAGGTGACATTCCTTTGTGGTTAATAGCTGGCTGTGTGAAAGGCCCTGAGGCAGAGCCTCAGGCTGTTAAGTTAGGAAGTGAATTGCTAGGCTGTTTGACCTATGGTTCATTCCTAATATAAATGGTGAGGCTGTGAAGAACCTGAGCAAAATGTTCATGAGGACAGTCAGGTTTGCAAAAACTCTTTAGGAAGATTCAGAACTCTAAGCATATCATGCCCCTTCCAGAGGGGAAGAAAAGCAAGTCTTACACAGCTGGGAAGGTGTAAGCAATCATCACAAATTCTGCAGTAGGAAGACTGGAAATTTCCATCCTTAGAGCCATTAAGGTTGCCCCAGGATAAGTGGGGGGACTGAAAAAAAAAAAAAGGTGCTGAAAGAGGTGACTGCACCTGGACTATCCCTTCCTGCAGTGTTTCCATGCAGGGTGGGATGCAGCAGCCAGGTAAGTGTGAGGCTATGCCAGGGGGGCTCCCATGTCACATGCTGAGCAGGATAACTTTACTTGATGCAAACGCATTTCAGACTGAGAATATGGTTTCTACAAGTCGTGGCCACCTCAATAAATTCACCTTTGACCAACTGTTGTGGGGGAGGGAGAGATGTTAGTGGACCCTAAATATTCAGGCAAGCAAAAGCCAGTGCATTGTTCTCAAAGCGCTGATTAAAATACTCCATCGTGCTGAATGTGGAGTGGAGGTTGTTCTTAAGGCTTGTTTTTGATTACCAGCTCACCACAAAATCCATTATTGCCCACATTTAATCCTGCCTGTCAAAACCATTTGTCTCCATACATTGCCAAGTGAATAGCTACAGATGTTTATTGTGCTGAACACAGGGAGACATGCTAACAAATCTGCTGTAACAAGAAGCAACCCATTACAGCACGAGAAGACTTTCCTCTGAAACAAATATCTTTAGACTTCAGTCTGAAATACAACCTACTGTCATGTTTTCTGCACAGCTAGCAATTTTACTGTATGACACAACAAATCTCAGCTTGAAAGAGCTGGCTTTTATACTCCACTCAAAATTGGACCTGCTGCAGCGGAGCGTATCGGAATTAGACTGAAGGAGTGGGCTCCTACCTGTAGTTGAGTTTTCACAAAGAGAGAGCTTTTGAGTACTGCCTTACTCTCCAGGGTCATGGGGTTTACAAAGCCAAGCCATACTGTTAATACTGTCTGGGTGCTGCTCTAAAACAAAATCCAGGGGACAAGTTCATGGCTGGTATGAAGAAGTACAACACCAGGCGCGACATTTTAAATAGGTCTTTGATGGCTGAAAGATTTGTCCCAGTTTGAATTCATGTTAGATCCCTTCTTTCTAGGTGCCAGTGGCCCCTGCCTAGCCAGGCCTATCTACCTGCACTCTCCCATCTCATGTCATCAGAGCATCTTACCTGGTGGCTGCCCAGTTCTCTTCACAGCTTCTCCTATCTCCTTCCTACTGTTGAAGTATGAAGCCCTGGCTTCCACCACATGAAGAGATGCAACAAATTAAAGAAAGCAGACAGTTTCTAAGTCCATTTTATTTTGTTTGCCAGGTCAGAAATGTAAAGCTAATGAAATCATTATCTGCCTGTCCCTTCTGTACCCCCTCCAGCCACTCTCCAGTAACTTTGCCTGTTGACCAATTTCACCCAGAATTAACATAGGACAAAAATGTTGTAGTTACTTAGTTGCTGCATGAGTCATGAAAATATCTTTCTGTACCAGGTTATCTGTTAAAAGCAAAGACTGCTATATGTACCTGCCTGTTAGCACACTAGAGAACTCACAGGGAGGAGATACAGCCCCCATTTCAGGAAAACTTCTGCAAATTAGGCACCAAAGATTCCAAAAAATAAAAAAAAGTCCTGGCCAGGCTGGAGTGAGTCACCTTCTTGAGGCATTTGTTTCAGTGAGGGCCAACTTTTCTCACCTCCTAGGGGCTTTTTAGGAGTGAATGTTTTAAGGCAAATACCTGGTGTACTGTAATACAGGTCAAAGGATAAAACACTAGCAGATTTTTAAATTACTGTAAGCAAAATCTCATCATAGTCTGCTGGGAAACTTTAGTCCTTGGTCGTCTTTGGGTTGGCGAATAACTGGATTAATAGATGCCAGGCTGTATGGTGACATCACTGGAAAGAGACGGCAGCTTCTGAGTTAGGCTGCTGGAGGAGCATCTTTTACATTCTCTCCCTTCTTTCACCTGTGTGGTTTTCAGTCCGCCTCTGTTCCTGATCCTTTGTTTTGGCTGTGAACCTCTCCAGTGACAGCCCACCTGCTGAGCAGCTGACGTACCAGTTTGTTTCTATGGAGTTAATATTAAAATTAATGTAAAAGAGCAAACCCCAAAGATTAAATTAAAATAACAAAAGAGATATTACTCACTGAAAGGAAATGAATTGACAAAATTAAACCATAGGCCGCCGATTAGATTTTCCATGGAGCTCAGGTCCTATTAGGCAACAGGGCAGAGGCACTGAAGGGCTCGGCCTCTCCACACTCCCCAGCTTTTCTGTATGAGGGACTGGACATAGCCTGTTTATAGATCTGGCCCCTTACCCTTGGGGTATTCATCCTAGTGTGTCCCTAATGGAGGAGATGCAGCCAGGGGGACCTAACACAGGTTTTGCTGTGTGTGAGCAGGCGTGGGATGGGGTGGCCTGGTGGGAACAGGCCCTCTCCAGACACCAGCGTTGCTGTGGAACTTCCTCTGTCAGCATTAGTACAGTCTTAATCCGCAACAAGTCTATCTGTTGGCCTGACTCCAAATTTTTTATTTGTCAAGGGCTGCAGTCTCATCGTGAGGTGCATATTTTAGTGTTTTTCTAAGAATGAATGGATTTATAGTTCCTCTTCAGGCAACTATTTCAGCTGAGACCTTGGTAGCTCCCGATATGATGCTTAGCAGATACAGTTCAGCTCCATGCTACATGAGCAAAACAGTGTCCTAACAGTACTGGGGGCTATGAATTAATTACCAGGTATAACAACTTGGTTCCTTCCTATTCTAGGGGTTGAGACAAGGACGGGCTTCTCTTCTGCTCTTCGCATAGCAGCACTCACAGGGTATGGGCCTGCTTGGCTCTGATGTGGGGGACACAGGAGGGTGAGCCTTTTAGGAGCAGTTCTAGGTGGGTGCTTGAACCTGCAGGTGGAGCAAAGTGGCCCTAAGATGAGGAGGTGTATGATGGGCTGGGGAATATTTATGACTAGTAGGGTTGAGTTACTGTCAAATCTGCAACAGAGGTGGAAGTGTTTTGATAGGGCAACCTTGTGCATCTGCAGAGAAGTCTGAAGGTGAAGATAGGCCTGCATTCAGGTCCTGCCCCTTCCATTCTTTTTTATTATGGTTTTGGGCAGTGCCTTTCTTTATCATGGCCACGTTTGTAAAATGAAAACTTGGAAAGGACAACTTATAATACCTGTATGTAGCCCTGTGGTTACCTCCCTGCCTTACTTGTTTTTGACCTGTCCCCTTTCACCCAAGGCTGTGCTGTAACTCGGCGCTGTTCCCTGGGATGGAGGTTTGGTTCCTGATGCCCTGTGAAGGTGAGGGTGCCGTGGGGCTGGCATGGGCCAGGTAGACATAATTTGGCAGGAAGTACAAGGTCCTTGTTTCCCATTTGCAAGGCAGAAGGAGCTGTTAACTTGAACATATGTCTGGGGAAGAGAAGGAAATGTGCTTTATCACCTAGTCTATACTAGGTGGGCATGGAAAAGAGATGAACTTCTGTCATCATGCAGGACTGAAAAATGTAAGTGCTGAGCTGGCTTATTCATCTCCACTCTCTCTGTTATGCCCTGAATAGTTACGTCCTTCCCCAAATGTATTTCTGTTGGCACAGTAGGAAATTGGTGTAAGATAAAATATGGGCTAGCTATCCTGTAACCGCCTTTATCTCATTCGCTGTGTAAAAAGCTACTATCAGTGATCAGTCGCCATCACAGTAAGTTTGTATTCATGACAGAAGTAACGTGCCGTCTGAAGTCTGACACGAGCTTTGAGGAAGCAATGTGTTTAAACACATGGGTAATCAGCTACCTCACACCGCAGCACAGACATCAGCAGTGGCCTGGTACCTGAGTTCTGCTCAGCTCAGGGGGATGTTTGGTTTGTTTGCTTCCCAAATTTTCCAGAAATGTCTCGGAAAACTGATAGAAAAGGCCGGTGGTGGATCTCTAATGCTAGAGAGAGCTCTTCTGTTCTGCTGGTGCTGAATCCCTTGTTCCAGCTACTTGAACAGCTTGGCTGCTGTCTCCCATGTTTGGAGAGTAATAACCAGAATAATAAAAGGAAAGGCTGTTCCTGTGCAGCTATGGCAGGCTGTAACATTTTCTGAGTGACTTCACCCAGTCACATTACTACGTCCCCAGGAAGCCTATGTTTCAAACATGATATATTTTCCATTAATGGCCACTGCACAGCGATGGGTTTGACTTCAGGAAGGCACATTATATTAGGCGTACCTGATTATGGATCGTCGTGGCAAAAGCAGTGTGCAGATGCAGCTTCCTACGTACCTATGCGAATCGGTAGGTGGTAACTCTGAGCATGCTGCATATCTGACCCAGATATGAACATAGCCAGCTAATCTGTCTCATTCAGCTGGCAACGTGTCTGAGATTGTAGGTGATATATCTGGAATGGTGGATGGCGTGTCTGACTCAGCAGTTGACTAACATTTCTCATGCTGGGGTGTTTCATCTTCAATGAAGACTATATATATATAGATACAGATATATATATATATATATATATATATATATATATATACACCCATGTTTAAGGTTTTTTTTGTTAGCAGATGATCAAGCACACACCAGAATGAATCAGTCCTACTTAGTATGCAAGAGGATTTTTTTTTTCCTGTGTATCATTCCTTGCGCTTGGCCATTATTTTTACAAGTCAGATTTTGGGATGCATTCAAAGCCTGGTGGAAACCACTGACTTGAGGTGCTTTGGATCAGGCCCTGTAAGCACGACCAGACATTTCTGCTCAGCAGGCAGGACTGAATGTATGGAAAACCCTTCGTATACATTCCTGCCCTGTGATCTATTAAGGTGTCCCAAAGCAACATTTCTATTTTTTTTTTCGCTTTGCCAAAAAACTATGTTGTATTTATCTTGGAATAGGATGAGATGAGAGGTGTGTGGCCTTGAGGCTGATACAATGTACAATTTTACTGCTTCCATAGTCTGTTGTGTGTTTTTTGTTGTTGGTGGTTTTTTTTTTTTCCTAATGTATTACTGCTGGATGAAACAAAAAGGCGTGTGTCTGTGACTGGCAAAAGCTGTTTGCAGGCTTTCTTGGCTCTCAGCACAGGGAAGGTCCAGCCCCTCGAAGAAGGAATTGTGGCTGTTTTCTGCACAGAGGCCGTACTCTGCCATCCCTGTAGTAACCTTGTCCTCTACCCAGCAGGGAAGCAGTACACAGCCTTTCAACAGTCCGTGCTCTGCAGGATCGTGTAATTTTTCTTAAAAGGGCAAGATAGGTGCCAAAGTTTGGAAGGCTGACAGCACAGCAATGCAGGCCGGTTACTGCTCAGCACCACTGGGGTGCTCAGCACCTCCAGGGCTGTGCTCGGGGCTAAGGAACAATAATGCTGAAGTGTGGCTCAGAGGGGAAGCAGGGCTGCCTCCCTGCTCGAGCTGGCAGTCCTCAAGGAGCCATAGGAGAGGAAATGCTTATCTGGTGAGTTAGCAGAATGCCTAATGGGAAGGGAAAGCGATCATCTGATTAGCATTGGCACGTTATCCTCCAGCAGCAGGTTGCCTCAGGCAGTGGGCACGGAGCTGTTCATCCCGCACGGGTTTCGTGTTGTTCTGCTCCGTTTAGCTTCTGCTTTGTTTTGCTTCACTTATTTCACATTTGGAGGAAGATATAATCAATAAATGTTGAGTACAAGTTGTTCAGCAGAGGGCTGCACTGCTGCAAAAGGCTGTTTTTATTCTTTGTGGGCATGCATAGCTGCACACCTGTCTGCCTGTGCTGCTAGCATGTTTGCTCTTAAGGATGCACAGCTTTTGGTGTCAATGGGAATGCTCTCACTGCTGCTGGATATTTTTTAATTTTTATATTTTTAAGAGCTGAATCCCTACTGTGCAGATCACCAGATGTGGCTGCTGCTGCTGAAGCCACACAAGTAGCAGCACCAGCAACCCAGCACTTGCTGGTCAAAGTGCTGTGGGTGGCAGATCCATTAGTACAGCATGGAAAATGGCAAGCGTGGGTTTATGTCACTCAGCCACCGTGCTCCAAGTTGCCTTTCCTTACGTGAGGAATCCAGTAGGCTTTCTTCTGATTACTCAAAAAAAAAAAAACAACAAACCTCTTTAAAGGACAAGCAAAATGTTGCCTGAAATGCTGGTTTGCTGCTTGCAGCCATTCCCAAATCAAGCACACCCATTCTTTTTCTGTTAGTTATAGATGAAACTAGAAATGGGAAACTTGCCTCTCCACCTTCCTTGAGTGCCCTGGTGTAGAAATTACCGCGCAGTGAGCAAACAGCCCAGCAGTGCAGTAATGCTAGATGTGGGCCTTTTCTCTAAGAGCAGTTGCTGAGTGGTTGAAGTAAATCAGAGCTCTTCCTTGTTTGCCAGAGGAAAGCGTATGTCAGGAAGAGTTAATGCACGGTGTTTATCTGCCTTTCTTGGACTGTTCACTGTGCAATGGGGCTGATCTGTGATGCTATTGATTCTCCAGCATGTACTGGAATGGCAGCAGGGAGAGCCCTCTTAGTTCAAAGACTTCCTGGGTTTGGGGTATAATAGAGGTTAGTAGAGGCATCTGCATGGCTCTGGTCCCCCTTGCTCAAAGTAGGCCCTATAAAAGCAGGTTGCTTGGTCTTGTCCAGTTGAACATTATTTCCAAGAATGAGGACTCCACAAGTCCATTAACTCCCCCCTAACTCAGGATGCATCCTTGTTGTTGCAGGATTGCTAGCAGAGGAAACAAAACTATTTAGCAAATACTGGCACCTCTGCAACACTTTTGCGTCAGTGCTGGAGTGGTCCAAACTTCTTCAGGACTGAAGGCAAACAGATGTTTTCATCTCATGCCTTCAGTGAGATCAGCAATGCCAAGATTAGCCATGCTGGAATCCAATATCCAGTGTATAACCTGGTAGGAACATAAGTGAAATAGCTCCTATTTTCTGAAATGGTTGCAGAGGAATTTTATGGGGACCAAGCACAAAAAGGAAGCTTCCTCTGACCTTGTAAATCTCCCCTGGGTTACCATTGCTGGATGCTTTGAATTTGCATGTGTTGGTTTTTTTTTTCTGAGTTTTATTGGAACTATGAAAAAAATTAAAATAGTTGTCAGGTATCTGTGACAGTTCAATCAAGTAGGAAGCTGCCATCGTGTATTGTGCTAAAACAATGACAAAAAATAGTGCTAGGTCATTGCATTACAGCTTACAGACAACATGCGGATTGCTTCGCTGAAAGGTAGGATTCAAAGAAACTCTGATACTGTTTCCAAAGATCTCATTAATCAAGACGATGTTTGTCTGTTAATGTTTCTGCGTCGTCCTTTCATTAAAATAATCAGAGTGAAACTCCTCTGTACAGCTTCAGTCCCTCCCTCCAGCAGTAAGTGCATTAAGCCATAATTTTGAAAACAGATCAGTGATGTGGGCTGCCTGGGCTGAGGAGCTGTACACGAGGCTGATTTCCAGAGAGAAGTTGATCATACGCTTTCTGCAAACCTTGTCCATTTAAGCTGAAATACTGACTTCTATAGCTTTTATTTCCCTTTCCACTGGTGAATCTTTTAAATTGGAAATGAGTTACTTCTTTTAATCTGACCGAATATTGCCGTTCAGTTGCAGCTGCTGTCTGTGGAGGCGAGCTGTAGTGCTGCTGGCATTTGTCACGCAAGCGTGCGCCGCAGCACAGAACGGGTGCTGGAAATGTTGGTGCCCACCCTCTCTTTTAGTGTTGACGGGAGTCGAGCTTCCTATAATTAATTTGCATGTGGAAAACTGCCTCTCTGCCAAGAGATAAAGCAAATGATTCCAAGTTAGCACAATTATGTCATAAAGTGTATTTATCCAGACGCCTGACTCTTCCAAAATAGGTTTCTCCGTAGCGCACACCCAGCGCTGTGTCCCTTTTGTGGTTTGCGCGCCGTGGCTGCGGTAACTGACAGCTGAAAACATCCCTGAGAGGCTGTCAGATGTGCTGTCTGCATAACTGGTGATAATTTAACCATTCTTCAGCTTCACCTTTCAAACTGCTGGGATAATGCTCGTTATTGGCAACAGTGGGTGGAATGAGTGATGTGGGTGCCAAAGGGCCGTGGTGCCGGCAGGAATATTAACCTTACATCAAACCCAGCACCACGGTGGTGCCAGGCCAGAGCGTAAGGCAGGACCTTGCAAACCATCCCGTGCCTGCCTGGACCTCGCTCACAGGACTGTTCCCAGCACCTGAGAGGAAGAAGGAGCAGTAGGGAGGGGCTCCTCTAACTTAAAAGCAGGAAGGAGTGATAGAGACTGAACAAGCGACGTGTGAGATGGCTGCGTGCTCTGCTGAGCACATTCCCAGTTGTCTTGCAGCCTTGCCACACTGCAGAGGCTGGTAAAGAGCAGGGGATAGCTCCTCTCCCATCTGGCTGCTCTTGTTAAAATCCTTCGGTGATGGCTAAGCCTTGCGCTTGCTGTATTTTGTAGCATTTGCAGGGCTGACATTTGAAATATCCTTGATTTAGAGCCAGCTTGCGGCATTATTTCCTGCAGCAGATAGTTCCCGGTTGCAGAAGGGACCGCGCTGCCTGCATTTTGGCAGCTCCTAGCACCCAAGGTGAGCTGAGGGGCAGAAGGTGTCCGACTCCAGCCTGTGTTACAAAGTGAACCACAGTATTGGGAACTGTTGCTCCTGAATTGCGAGGACATTTTTGGATGGCTGGTACAGTCAACGTGCGGGCTGTTAACTTCCATGGCTTTTGGTCCTTCCAGATGCCACTGCCATGTATCCTGCTGCCTTCATTGACTGCCTTCCAACACAGTTGCTCTGGCGACAGGCTTGGCAAACTCCGTTTTCATAATTAGGGCCTAGATTATCACAAGTTTTACATGCCCTTGAAGGTACGCGGCTTTGGTTTCTTCGCTGTGTTACACTGAGATGATGCAAAAAGAGCAAACAGCGCTGAAATGTGGGGCAGAAATCTAACTCTAGCTACCTCTGTGTGAAAAACCTTTAGGGAAGGGCACTGCCAATTTTTCTTATTTTTTTTATTTTTTGCAATTACGTGGAGCTTCTCAGCAGGGAGTCAGCTAACAATATCCAGAGCAACCCAGCGAGCAAGAAGCATAAAGCCAGGAGCTAAGCAAAAGACAGAGATTTCATTATAAATTAGTGTTGGAAATTAGAGCCAGGCGGTGAAATAACCCCAATTAAAATTCAGAGAGCAAAGAAGAGAAAGCTTACCTAGTGACCCCTGCTTGCTGCACAGGGTTAGAGACGAAGCTGTGCTACTTTGGTATTCTAGCAGAACTTGTGCTTCGCTGAAATCCTCAGGAATTTAATGGAAAACCGGGGGCCTGATCCTTAATGGGTGAAAAGCAGCTTAACCAAACCAGCACCAAGGCGGCTAAACTGGTCTATGGGATCCATACTCATGGTGCCAATGTGGACAGAAAAAATAAAATGAAATGGCTCTTATTTTCTGGTAAGCCTCTGTGCTGATCCGAATGCATCTGTTCGGTGGCTCTGAGCTGCTTAGGAGTGGAGGCAGCGCTCTTGAAATTAACTCCTGGGTGAGAGAAACAGATGCGTAATAAATCAGATCATTACAAGATGATTTTTTTGTGGTGATTGTTTGTCAAATTGCTTTCGATCAATTTGTTTTACCCATACAAAACTAAATTGTTCCCAGTTCAGATTTCTAACGAACGTTAAAAAGGTAAAATACCAAACCAGCAAAGAATTAATACTGGAATTCTACTGCAAGAGCTCCCTAGAAACAAATTCAAAGGCAGACAAATAAAACAAGAGATTAAAATATACAAAATACTGCAATTTACAAAAAAAATCACTGAATTATTGATACTGCATAGAAGAGATGTCACAGCAGTGCTTCTAATCAGCTTGATTAAAAAAACACACTATCTTTTTTTTCCCCCTTCTTTGATGTCAAAAAGTGTATTGTAAACTTAAAAAGATGTATGTAGTTCAAATAGATTGATCTGGAAAGTTCAAAGATACTGTAATTTTCCAAGTATTTATACTTTATCCCATGTGGTCAAAGTATGTTGTGTGTATACACAGTGTAATCCTTTTAATACTCTTGCAGGACCGCAAACAGAGACAGCTCTTGTACAGAGTGAAAAAAATTAGGAGCCTCTATGGAACAGCTCCGTGCTGACCTTCCTTGTGCTGTGTCCGTACCCAACGCAATCAATGCAGTAAGTGCCTCACTCGCAGGAGTGCTTTGCTCTCCCCAGCCGATTATTTTGGTATAAATTTACATGCAGCCTTTGTGAGCTGCCTGATAATTGCGGCACCAGCTGGAAAATTGGAGCTGGAGGGCAGGCTCTGGACCCCAGCTCTTGGAGCGAGGCTGACGTCCTCGCTGCCAGCGAGGTGCACGGGGCTTGTGGTGGTGGTTTTGGTGAGGGATGCACCATCCCGTCGCCCTCACTGGGTGAATGTGTTTGGGCAGAGCTTCCTTCACAGGAGGCTGATAGCAAGGGCCAAGGTTTTCCACATATTAGGTGCTATATAACACAGAGAAGCTTTTTGCCCTGGCAGGGAGTTCTTGCCTGTGCTTCTGGCTGGCGGAGCAGCGCTTGCAACTTCTGGTTGTGGTGAGTGATGGTTATAGGCGCTGCTGGGGCAAGGACTTCTTGAACTGACTCTCCTGCTGTGAGTGCTAGATGTGCCAGGGGTTGGAACCCCTGCCCTAAAAGCTCATTTAAGTAAATGAAATGGAGAAAATACCATCATTCCCCTTTTGCGGAAGAAAAAATCACTTGTAGACTAGAGGAGTACTTTAAGGCCCAGTGAAGTAGATGGAAAGGCAGCATTAAGTCGTGGCAGGTTTTGACAAGTTGCTTAGGGATTTTGTGTCTTTGCAAAGGGCTGACTGATCTCAACACTGTCAAGAAGAGATTCAGAGCCCTGCCTCTAGTAAAGACAAAGCTGAATTTAAGGACTAGTTTTAAGGATTAAAATCTTACAGATTTTTCTCTTCATTATATGTAATTCAAGGCAGAATTTATTTAGATTTTTTTTTTTCTCACAAGAAATGTCATGAGCAAAATCAGATACTTGGGTTCTTCATCTTTTTATGAAAGCTCTCAATTTATTTTGGCATTTCTGTAGACCAGTGGCCTGTGGACGAGCCTGCAGAACGGGCCTTGCTCGCTCAAGGTCTGCAGCAGGGAATAAACCCAACTGGCGTAATTGGAGCTCCATCTCTTTACACCAGCTGAAAGATGTGACCCTCCGATCTTTGATTACTCTGGCGAAGCAGGATGCTGTAAGGCAGGGGTTTTTCAGTGGTCCTTTATCTGCTTGAATTGCCTGGCCAGCTTCAAGATACAGAGGCTGTAAACAAAGGGAAATTGGGACGGCAAACCGATCAATTACAGAATATTGAAAAGATCAAGGAAGTGGCAGCGGTGCTGCTAAAGACAATATGGAAAAGCCTTTTTCATCCAATAACATCGTTCTCGTGACAAAGGTTATAACAAGATGGAAAATGGCACAAGGTGAATGCATTCTGGTAGCAATGATTGCTGTGTGAATTGGGACTGGGTCGTACTTCACCCACCCTGCCCGTCTTCCCTAGATGCTGTATCCCAGGCAACCCAGGCAGAAGGTGTTATATTTATTGTGTCCCCGTTGCTTTTTATCTCTCCTAGCGAAACCCAACATTAAATTCTCTCTCCAGCCTCCACTCTCTTAAACAAGCAGGAGCACGTGGCAGCATTGCATCCCCCCAGTTTCCTAGTTAGACCAGCAGAATCTATTTCTTCCTTTCCTGTTTGAGAAAGTCTGTGTGGCTGGTCTCTATTTTCTTGCCCAAATTGCCAAAAAAAAAAAAAAAAAAAAAAGGCCTTGTGGTTAAAAATACATACAAATAAAGTGTCAGTCCATTGCGAGAGTCCTAGGTTCAGCTCATGAAATTCTTTCTCTTTTTTTTTTTTTTTTTTTCTGCCTTGAAAAGGTTTCTTTGAGCCATTGAAAAGGTTTTTTACATCCCAGAGGTTGTTAGCAGCAAAAGGAGGTGTGGAGGGAGAATCCAGCTTTGGCAGTAACAGGATCAAACTTGCCAGGTCATACTCGTATTATTTCTGATACGTTAATGGATGTTAAGGTCATCTGGATAAGATCAGAGCTGGTAACCGGCAGCGAGAAAGTGACAGCTTCTTACAGCTGTCCTTGAATGGAGCTTGTGGTGCAGCTATTCTCTCTCTGTGCAGTGTGTCAGCATAAACCACTGCCTGCAGGCTGTTGTGGTGGCAAATTTCACCTCCGAGGTGAGAGGTTGGAGCGCTGTAACCCAGCAGGCAGCTCAGCACCAAGCAGCCGCTCGCCTGCTCTCCCCATGCGGGATGGGGGAGAGAATTGGAAAGGGAAAGTGTGAGAACTCACAGGCTGAGAGAAGGACAGGTTACTAGGAAAAGCAACAGCTGCGTGCACAGCAAAGCAAAACTAAACAAGGAATTCATTCACTGCTTGCCGTCAGCTGGCAGATTTTCAGCCACATCCAGGAAAGCAGGACTCAGCACTTGTAATGGTATCTCAGGCGGGCAAATGCCATCACTCTGAACATCCCCCCCCTTCCTCCTCCTTTTCCCCAGATTTTATTACTGAGCATGACACCATATGGTATGGTCCTGATAGGGTCCCATGAAGGCTCCTGTTTCTTCCAGGCTGTTTCTTGCCCCCAAGACACGCTATCCCTAGTGAAATCGAGGCTTTATTTCTTTTTTTCCAGCATTCACTGACAGGTACCTGATGCCATTGCCTGTAAAGGGAATGGCAAAAAGAAAGGAAGTGTCATCCAGAGTCAGAAACAGCTCTGTCTCCTCTGAGAAGGGATTCTGGTCTTCAGGGCAGGACTGTGAGACCCAGCTGAAGTCCCAGTCTAAGCGCTAACACGAGCTTGTGAGCTGCTTGCTGCCTCAAATCTCTGGTCACTGCTCAGTTCCAGTGGGCTGAGGGTGGAAGTGGAAATGCTTGCAGCCTGCAACTGCAGCTTGTAATCCTGGCCTGGAGGAGCTTAGCTGCTGCTGATTGAAGATCACGTGCAAGCAGATAAGCCAGAAGAGGATCACACATTCACAAAGCCTGAGAAATCCTGCTCTAATCCATCAGGGCTCCAAGAAGTAAAGCTGAGTGTAGCAGTTTGCTCTTCAGCATAAAATTCCAATTCCCTTTTGTTTTGCCTGGTATTCTCCTTGGTGGATTCCTCCACACTCCTCAGCACACCAAGGGTCAGGACTTCGTTGCTCCTTGGCACTTATCTTAGCCTAGAAGAACACAGAGGGTCCTTGCCACATGCCTAGGGGAGTCCTCGTAAGGCAGCTGGGGAAGAAAGAAATTCCCTGCTCTGGTGATAAGAAATGCCTCCTCCTGTGCAACTTCTGTGATCTTCTTCATCCTTACCAGTGCCAGGTTATTCCGTTCCCCTCACTGTGGATGATCAGCTTGTAGCTCAAAAATCAGGGCTGCCATTTCAGAGGCCTTTAAAAGCTCATCCTTTCGTTTTCCCTCGTTTTGCAGCGAGGCCAAGACGACAGCTTGTTAGCGTTTAAATGAGCCCATCCATATTTTGCCATGAAATTCTCAGTCATTTAAGCCTGGTGTCTGGTCACTGTAATGTTATTATCTGCTCTCTATTTCTAGGCTTTGCTTTTAAACCTAACTAGAGTGTAACACCATTATATGGTCAGAGGCTCCCAACAGAGAGAGAATTGGGAGCCCAATCTGCCATTTCTGGGGGAGGGTTGGTTGGTTGGTTGGTTTTGGGATTGCTCCCAGAGAGCAAGGCTCAGGAGGAGGATTCTGCACCATTTAGGTGAAAATAAGGGATATCAGAAGTAATCTGGGGCAGGGTTTGTGTATGGTATTATATGCAACGTTTCTCTGGAGCAGGGTTTGTGTGTTGTGGTCTGTGCAATATTTCTGATGCTTCCCTAAGGAGAAGCTGCAGAACAGCTTGTCTGTCAAGCGCTGCCTAACGGGACGTGCTGCCACTCTAGCCAGAAAGGATATGCCCTAGCCACCTTGTCCTGGGAGGCCGGCTCTAAGTCCACTGCAAACACAGACACGGGTTGCAGTGCTGTTGGCACCTGCTGACCCACCACAGCCTGATGCTGCTGACTCCTTTCCTGCCAACTAAAAATTACAACTCATTATCCTTCTGGCTCTAATCATTCAGCTTCAGGATGCACAGGGCCTTTGCATTTCGCTCTTGGGCAGGCCTTCAGGTTGCTGAAGGGAAACTCCAGATCCTGAGTGCAGTGAGGTCCTGGGAAGCCAAAACAGGACCATGTGTGGCTTTGGGATTTTGCTTCTTCCCCTTTTATGTTTTTTTGGGGGGGCTGTTTGCCACTCCTGTTTGCATTAGAGCTTACACCAAACAACACGAATGTCATGAAATGGCCAGCTGATACACAAGCCAAACTGCCGCAGTGATCCTCAGGTTGCATTTTTGTAACTGACTTGAATCCAAAGCTCGCAATTTTTAAATAAACCTACGCTGGCAGAGATCCACGTACAGAGAAGTGTGTCACCAGTCTGCTAAGGGCCCGGCTCTTCCCCCAGCAGCTCTTCTTTGGTCTCCTCCAAGGCTGAGTCAACTGTGGCTTCAGGGCAGGACACGACAGTCCAAAACGAGCTGAAGAAAACTCTCCAGAATATCTCCCCTCCTCTCCATTACCTTAAAAAAATTAAACTTCTGTTTATTCTGAAGGGCTTCTGTTGCTCTCAAGCCGTATCTTCTAATGGGTTTCTTAGAGAAGCATTTTTCTCTATGCAAGTAATTTAAGCCTTACATGCCCTCAAGCCATTTTTTAATTAAAAGAAAAATAGGAAATTCTTGGCCCAAGTAGGGGGCTTATGCTGCTGATTGACTACAGTGAAGAATTCCATAGGAGTGTTGAATTTTGCACTGTCAGATATGAAATCAGCCCTATAAGTATAACCCTGACCTGAGGCTGGGATTTTTAAAATGAGTTTCTTAATAAGAAAGGGAAGAAATAAATTTGACTTTGAATAAGCATAATGCAATTTCCCTTCACACAAATTACTCCTTTATTATAGCACAGATATTCACATTTATCAGTCTAAATGCTTAAGTCGTGTGCGGCTTCATTTTGCCGGACTCAGCTCGGTCCTGCCTAAGAGGGAAAGCATTGCTGGGGCAGCTTAGTTCATACGGACTCACCCCATCCAAAAGAGGTGGGGACTGTGTGGTTCCCATGGGCATGCAGAGCATCCTCCACTGCCATCCTGGTCTTCATTTATGGGAGAAACCAGCCAGGTTTTTGCCCTCTTCTCCTGACGACGCAGTCTTTAGATTTACTAGAGAAATGCAGGCAAATTTACAGGGTTGTCATCAAGCAGAATGTTATACACTGGTTGTATGACCTTATTTCCCTACCTTTGCTACCAGGACATGGTCACGTAGGTGCCAACCCGCTAGCATAGGGCTGGCTGCTGTGGGTGAGAGACAGGTAGCAGTACAGGGGGCTGGTGAATGTGGCAGGGTATGTCCAGTGGAAATGGGGACATCGGGTAAATAAACCAGTCGGGAACCAGGTAATGGTAGAGCTGCCACTCCTCTCCACCAGGAGTTGGACTCGATGATCCTTTTGGGTCCCTTCCAACTCGGGATATTCTATGGTCTGTGATCTACCTGTGTTATATTACGTGCTTTCTCACAATGGGCTGACTTCATAGCAGTGGCTGGGGGAGAAAAAGGTTTGAGATCATCACTGTTTCCTATATCTTCCTCTTCATTTCTTTTTCTTTTTTTTTTTTTTTTTTCTCCCTTGTTAAGGCTGACTTTCTTAGTTGAGAATGGGCTAAGTATGTCTAAAGCAACTCAGCAGCCAGTGAAGATAAAGCCGGGGCTGTCAGAAAACGCCAAGCAGAGGTATTTTTGTAGGCTGAAATGAAGGATGAGAGAGCCCATTTGGATAAAAAAAAGAATTAACCTTGAACCTCTCCCTGAAGTCTGATTCAAACATGAATCTCATTTGTATTAAAAAGGAAAAGGGAAAAAATATATATAATTCACTTAGCTCTTTTATGCAGTGTCTGCAGTTTCTGGTTGGGACGAGTGATGAGCTAAAGAGAGACAGAGTGTAAGAGGCGGTGTTGAGTACAGACATCACCTGCATGGGGGCAGGAGCAGAGAGACCATTAAATTTTTCCCCAAAAGAGTGGTTTGTGGCTTGTCCTCTGTGCGGTATGCCAGGGCTGATCATCAGGTGGACTGTTGCCCCTGGAAGGCCTTGATGCAGGTTGTTCTTTGCAGTAGAGAGGGACACCTGTGATGGCACCAGAGCCAGGCTCCGTATCTGCAGGGTTGGATTAACCCAAGGCTGTGTTTAAGATTTTGTGAGGTCCTGGAGAGGAATAATAGTCCCTGTTAATTAATCCCTGGTTTAGCTCGAGCATCTCCGCGTGAAGCTCGTTTGCACAGAGAGCATTGGTTGCTGGGTACTCTGCTTCACCCAAGAAGTAGTTTATGAGGGAATGGAGGGGCGAGGAGGAGAAACAGTGGAAGATTCAGCACACAGCCCAGCAAAGTTGCAAGTCAGACAGGAGCAGAGAAATGAATCTGATTTCTTCTTGGCTGATGTGTCTGCGTGATGCTCCTTTCTTCACTCCCGAGCCAGCCAATTCCTCTAAGCTAAACCTGCTGATTCAGCTCAGCCCTTGGATGAGCAATGATCCTGGGAGTCATTTGTTGTGGCTGACAGCCCCTCCACACGCCAACCAGTCCTTTTGGAAGTGAGCAGTCATTTCTGTGGAAAGGATTATCAAGGTACTGGCAGCACCGTGGCAACAGGCTGTCCTCCGGCCCCACGGTACAGCCATAAATCACATGGAGAGGGACAGTGAGGAGCTACCACAGCCATTAGCTGCTCTGCTTTTTTGGGGGGATGAATTTTTTGCCAGTTTTTTCAAATCCAAAGCTTGACGGGTGCCAGCTTCATACCTGATTTCTAACAGGACGTGGATGCGTGTGTCAATATTGGGAAAGAAATGCACACCTGGGAGATGCGTCACCAAGACATGAGGAGCTCGTGGGCTCCTTCTTGGTTTGGATTTACACATGATTTGGATTTACACATGATTTTTGGATTCACACATGATTTGGACCTTGAGTGCAGCATATGGTACAAACTAATGAGATTTACTACTGGGGCTTAGTGGGCCCCTGGGAATACAGATATTGCCGTGGAGTCCCACCTCTCCGGTCAGCTCTTTACCCAGCATCTTGACCCTAAAGCACTGTGGCTTGAAGAAGGATGTTGCAGGAAGTAATCCATGCTCAGTACTGATGGTTGATGTGTTCCTGATTACATACACACTGATTTACAAAAATGCTGGTGTGTGTACTCATCCACAGGCCTGTACGTTCATAAAATACCTTGTGTGTATCAAAAATTTCCACTGAACTCCACTCCCACCGCTTTCAAATACCTAAAGAAGAAGGGGTCAGAGAGGAAGAAGTTCTGCAGCAAGCTCTGAACAAGTCTACAGGGATGTCAGTATCCATGAGCTGGTGAACCCCCATGTCTGCTTTTGCCTTCAGGTTTGCATTCCTCTTTTTCTGTGCTTGAAATCCTATCTGAAGTATATTTTCGGTGACAGGTGACAAGTGATTATTCCTTGGAGAGAGGTGGCAGCTCTCCTCCAGAGTCCTTGCCTGTGGTGTGAGCTGGGCAGAGCAACCGGGCTGCTTGGCTGAGAGGGATCTCAGAGGATGAGAAGGGATTTAATTTTCTTTGAAGCACTGCAGGAGCAAAGTCCTAGAGAGAATTTCCATTTAGGCTATTTTTTATTATTTTTTTTTGGTGGAAAAATGAGCTTTTTTCCTATTTAATCAAAAGCCCAGTTTGCTTCAGCAGTTTTGATGGAAAATTTTCAACATAGGTCTTTGTTGTAAAATACCAACACATCAGAATTATCCCTTTATCTCAGCAGATGCACTTTCCAGAAGGGGAATATCTCAGGTGATGAAAAACACAGCAGCTTTGCTGCCTTGACTCAGTCAGACAGGTTTTTGATGATAGAGAATTTTGTCTAAACAGACCCTTTTCATTAAAACTGAGATGCTTTGTGGACAGGTTTTGGATTTGCTCAAGTTTTCACCATTTATTTGTCTTTCCATAGTTCTGTGCAGCGCTGCCTTGTGTAGTGACGGCGTGTGTAGCGTTGTGGGATCGGGTCTCTGCTTCGCCTGGATTCAAGCTAGCTTGGCCTGAAGTGATTCAGATGAAGCCAAGTTGTGGTATGAAAGGCTCTTGTTTCTGAGGCTGCTGGGGGTATTAGACTGCTTGAATCTCCCATCTGGAATTAGGAAGTGGTGTTTGATCTATAGTTTAGGGAAATAAATTGTATAAAATCCTGTAAGAAGCAGACCGGAGTTTCCCATGCTCCAGTCTCAAATGGCCCTGGTGACAGCTTTCCAGCACAGGTTTCATCAGCTCCCTCTTGGCCCTGCTGCTATCCTCAAAAGCACATCCAACTGGGAAAAGCATCTGTGAAGCTGCAGAAATCCCAGAAAGGATGTGCCCTTGTGCATACAGAACTCAATTTACAACAGGAACAGCACAACCTCCTAGTCTAGCAGGCAAGGAACCAAAGGAATAGCAAGCACATTTCTTTTTGGGGAGGAAATGTCCTATAAGTCATTTTTGCACCCTTCTAGTATCTTACAGAAGAACCGTTCGTGTGTTCCATAGCGTATGAATGATCCTTTATAAACTCTGGGTACTGCATGCTAACTGTTTCCATAACTTACTGCTGCATACATTGCAGTGATGTTAAAACCCAGCTTTTCTATCTAAGTTATAACAACTGGACATTATGTTAAACGTTTTTACTAACATTTAAACACAGGTAACGCTGGCTGAGCTTCATGACCCTGCTGACAAAGTAGCACAGAGTCGGAGCCCGCTGTGACTGGTGCATGTTTGCTGCTTTTCTTTTTGATTCTGTGTAGCAGGTAACAAGGTGACAACATAAGTGATATTCTAAATAAGTGATGAATCAACAGCTTCCACCGGGTAAAGTGTAGAACAAACTGTGCTTGGCTTTTTCCCCACTTATTTATAACCTACAAGATCAGCTTTATTTCCCTGTATTAGAAAAAAATAGCTTACAACCTCTCTTCCTTTTGCTTGGGGATTGGCAGGAGCTCGTTGAAATCTGTGAGCAACAAGGTCACAGAAGGAAAAAATCTGATGGGGAATTCTCCCACTCTGTAGCTGGGTGGGATACAGATTCAGTTCTATCCCAGCAATTAAAGCTTTGATTTATTCCCTTGAAATCCTTCAGCTGGCATTTTTCAGATATCTGCAAAAATCTTACAGCATAGACAAGAGACCTCTAGCAAAGGACGTAACTCAGAGCAGGGCTTCCAACAGAATTCCCTACTCCGTTCCAGTTGAATGTCATGTCAGTCTGGGCCTCATATTTATTTTCTTTTCCTGCTCATTAAAACTACCACACACGTGACAGAAAATGCTAGGAAAGGTTTTGGTCTAATTGAAATAAATTGACTTGGAGGACGTGGCTGGGGAAAAAGAAGAGAGGATGGTCAAGGGTAGGGGATCCTGCCCCTCTACTCAGCCCTGGTGAGGCCACACCTGGAGTCTCAGTGCAGAGCTTGCTGTTATATTCTAGTACCTGTAACAGTAATAACTGAGAGGGGAAACCACTGTCCATTTTGGGACTAGGATTTAGTAAAATTATCTGTGTAGCTGATCGAAGTGTGACAAAGACAGTGTGTTTAGTAATGGAAGAAGAGTTGCCTATGATGTTTTCCCCACCAGTGAAGGAAGAGACATTGTGGTGTGTCTGAAGATCTGCATCTCTGCAAAGTGGTGAGACCTGAGCACTATTTATTCACTCCGCCAGCTACAGGCATCTTCAGTGGCCATTTCACACTCCTGAACCCCCAGAGGAGAGGTGCCATTTTATGACCCCAGGGCTGTGGTTACAGCATGAAAGTACAATAGCTCTTGGTTCTGCAGGAGAAGAAAATGATGGTGGTGATGAATCCAGCAGCCGTGAAAACTCCCATTAGCCCTCTTTAGGAAAAAAGGATAATAAAATAGGGAAAATAGGTAAATCCGTTTGTTCTGAATCAGGGAGCTGGAGTATTTATTCAGGTTGTAAGAGGAATAGTAAGAGCAGACGCTACTTGTCTTTTGTCGTTGTTTAAAGACAGGTTTTTGCAAATTGCTGGTCCACTCCCCCATGATAGGTAGATAGATAGATAGAAAGAAAAATCATTGTGGCAAATATGTTCTGCCACAGTAGCATATAATTATGTGACAAAAAAAATACATCAGGCTGTGCTGCAGGCAAGACGTTGTGTCTCATTAGTTTGGTGGTCTTGATCACAAATAGCATGTTTCAAAACTGTCAGCTCCTTCAGATTCTTCTTCTGTGCTTATATGCACACACAACCATACCCAAAATTAGCCAGTTCTTGGAAAGAGACTTCATCTGGCCAGGCCTGTGTCTAATAATTTGTTTGTGCAATTAAAGGGGCACATCCTTCACCTGCTGCACCCAGAGGGACTGAAAGCAGGCAGTAAGGGAGCAGGAAATTTTAGCCAGGTTAGTGACACCAAGTTGTCCCATGCTGCAGGTTACAGTAACTGGCTCAGTGCAGTTCCCAAAGAGCAGTATTGATTATGTGCAGCGTTGCTGAATTACACAGGCATAGATGATCCACGAGATCCTGTTTCAGACTGTGCATCCTTTGGCCTTATAATATTTTCCTCCAGCTGAGTGAGACCAAATGCTGTGAGAGCATGAGTAGCAGGTTGGCCAAGGGCTGCTGGTCCCTGCCTTGAAGCTCGTCTGCTGCAGGCCATCAAGGAAAGGAACAGGGAGCCTGCAGCTAAGGGTGCAGTCTCGCTGGTCATTTTTGCAGTAAATAATTGAAATCATTGAGGCCAAAATTGCCCATGCTACTGGTTGATTTTAACACCTTCTTTTTCTTTTTGGTATTAGGACTCGAGCTTGAGGACAAAGGAACTGCAAGGACTTCCTTGCTGCTTCAGTTCCCTTTGCTAGCTGTGCATTGCATTGTTGCTGAAATACCTGCAAGCCCCCAGCATTTAGCTCCTGTGTCTGTTCCCATCACTTCAGGCGGTAGAAAGGAAGGTGAGCTTTGTTTCTTGGTACCCACAGGCCTTTGTAGACACACCCAGCCCAATTGCTTTTAGTTGAGTCAGTTCCTGCTGATTGATTTCTCATACACTTTACAGATTGTTTCTATTTTCTTGAAACACCAGTATATGAATTTTAACGTGCCATATAGGCAGTGACAGACCATAATAAAGCACACCACTTTGACCTTTTCAGTTGTCTGCACTTTAATTTACTGGCCATTCTCCTTCCTCTTTGTTTATGGCTCCTCAATATAACTGGCAAGGAGAAAGTAGGTGGGGCAAGTAGGCAAGATGCAGATTATTTAAAAGGCTAAAAATGGACTTTATCATTCTAGTAAAAGTTTATGGTCTTTTGTGGGCAATATTGGGCATTAAAGCGATGATGGGTCATTCTTAGTTATGGAGAAGATTGTAGCTGGAACACAAAGTGACACAGGTTCAACAGGGGAGCACAGACTGCAGTCCAAACTCCTGCTCAAGAGTGTTGCACTTTTCTGGAGCTTCTGGGAAGCTGCAAGTGGGATCTATGCATTAAAAAGAAAAGGGATGTTGGAAAAGGGGAAGGGAAAAAAAAAAAAAAAGGAAAAAAAAAAGCAGCTTTGGTCATTTGGTTTGTTTCATTTGCCCTCAATCAAATTGTTTTGATTCCAGGCTTGCCATTATGTTTTTAATTTTTATGTCTGTGTAGGATTGCAATAAAAAATACAACTAGAGAATGAGGAAGGGCAGCCAAAGGTTGATTACAGTCTGTTGCTCATTGCATAGATTTGTAGGTTTCTGTGGCAGAAGGGACTGTGATGATCCTCTAAAGTGACCTGCAGGCTTTAAATTTTACCCTCTGAGGCCTGTACCAAGCCTAAAAAACCTGTGGCTGAACTGACTCATACTTTTTAAAGTCTGCATTCAGTCTTGATTTAAAGACTCTTTAAGAGATGAAGAACATACAGAGAAGACCTCTGGATAATCTCTTCTGCCAGTTAGAAACTGAGGATAAAGAAAAAGGCAAACAAAAATACATCTTTCTGTTTTAATATTCTGAGCTCGGTTTGCAGCTGACAGAGATAGGAATGACGTGTGTGATGCACTGAGTCTTAGAGCCTTAGAAGCAATAAAAATGCACTTTGTGCTTGCAGGAATTAAGGCAGTGGTGAATTCTCCTTTCTCCTTCCTTTCTAGAAAGCCAAGGGGAAACCAAGAGGAAATCACACCTCATTGATCCATGGAGCCCGGCATCACCAGACTGTGCTGCAGGCGTCACTGCTGAAGATGCTGACTGCAAAGACACCGCTTGGCTCTGGGAAACCATGGGACTCGTTGTTAAGCATTACCAACAAGGTAAAAATGTCATAATGAAGAGATGCAGATATCTGGTAGAGTTGGCTGAAAATTCTCCCTCCTAATGCTTTCCTATTGAAAACTGTGGTTTTGATGAAAGCATTTGCTTTCCTCAGCAGAATTTATTGTTCAGAACTTGAACATGTCGTTTTCATTTGGACTTTGAAACATTCTGGTTTTCTTTGATGGAAGACAAAGTGAAACTCAGCTCTCCATTAGAAGTCAAAGCTTGGCAGCAGACTTCGATAAATTCCAACTCAAGTCATAGTTGTACAGGAAGAAAAAATCTAATTTCCAATTATGGCTATTTATTTAGCTTATTTTTTCAGCCACTTCTAGTTTTCTTAAAATATATCAGGGATTTGTAGATACTCAGAAAAGAACTGGACAAAAAAAGAATTGAAATTATGAGTTGTCTTTGAAATATTTGATACTATATTAAAGTAAGAGGAAGCTCAGAATATGCTTTTACAAATGTAGACATTTGTCCCAGCTTCCTACAGTGACATAAATTAGTTCAGCTCTTTTGCAGTCATGGGATCAGATTCCTAGTCACTCTCAGTCAAATTTACATCTGGAATAAAGTGACACAGCTCTCTTCGCTCTCTTCATGAAACCAGGTGGGCCAGGTATGCAGGGATATAAACCCAAATTCATTAAGTTACCTGATGTAGATCAGTGACAGATTTGAACTATTTGGGTTTTTATTGAACTGGCTGAATTACTGGTGAGTTTTTACGATAGGTTTCAGTAGCTAAGTAGTTGGAAGCAGGGTGGCTTGGTCAGATGTTTCTAAAAATCAGTCCTTGGAGGTGCTAACTCCATTACTGCCGTTCTCCATGGAATAGCTGAAAAAGGAACAGAAAGGAACCATGCTTTTATTGATCATGCAGAGCATGTGCTAAATAGTACAAGGATAAGACCTGCAATACATTCCGTGCTAACAATTTTTGATTTTCAATTCTGTCCAAATTTTTTTCTCTTGGATGATTTTTTCTGCTACATGGAGAAATCTGAAGAACATTGCCATATGTGGGATGGAGAGACAGAAAGTCTGACTTTGTTCCTTGACCTACAGAGAGAGCTGAGATGTTTTCTTCCGCTGTGGTTTCTGCTTTGTGCCCAAGCAGCCTTTTCCTAGTTCCTCACAGGGGATTTTTCGGATGTATTCATTAATAGCTGCTCTGAGGCTCTGCATCCACAAGGTTTTTCATAGCCAGTAATCCTTAATGAAGATCACAGAAATATCTGGAGAGAAGAATTGAAATCTGAAATGCAGCAGCAAAGCTCAATTCCAAAAACCACGGAGAAGCTGAAGGACCTGATGCCGGGTCTTTTGTCTGAGCTTGTGTTGCTGATCACATAGCTGAGATGAACTGTGCTTAGAAAGCTCACATCTCGTTTTCCATCAAATTTGTGCCATTTAATTTATTCATTTAATTTTCTTCCATGATGGAATAAGTTTTTGCAACTCTTCCCTTGCAGTCCCAGGCTAAAGCTCCAGCTTTTATGGTCTGTATTTCTAAGCATTCGTTTTAGGCATTTGCTTTTTATATATTGACTTGAATAAGCAATGTAAGGAAATAATATGAGAGGGTCACTTGTCAGAAGAAGAGTCCCCTGTTTTCATTGGCAGGGCTCTGAGGAGGTAAACTTTCTGGGAAATATCTGTTCCTGATGTGAGATGATTGTTTGTGCTGACCCTTGGCAAAACTCATCCTGTGCTTGTCAGTGAAAAAAAAAATGGAAAAAAGTCAAACAGGAGATGATAAAGAATGCAAAAGTGGAAGTGCTTCTCAGAAATTCTCTTGACTGTTATGAAAGTGCTTATCCTTGTACTATGCCCCTGAAATTTCCTGCTGGTTTCTCCCAAAACATTCCCGTACAACACCCTTGTGAAACAAAAGTATTCAAAAACTCTCCCTACGAGGACATCTATTCTTCCAAAGTTACTTCTGCTTTCCTGACCTCTGCTTTGAGGAGGTGAGTTTGTTGAGGTCTGTGTCTAGAAAGATTTGGGCTTCTCCCTGCTTGCAGAATTATGTTGTTTTCCGTCCCCTGTATGGTACCTGTCAAACCAGACTATGTTTTCTCTGGTGGCACCTTGTTATCCTCTGAATCGTGTGGAGAATTTCTTTGGAGGTTGTTACTTGCTAAGGTACACCAGTGCTGATGATTTTAGTTTTGGTGCACTCTTCTAATTTGCCAGATCACTTGGAATTGAGAATAAAAGTACATACTCAGTTAAGAGCAGCGTTTAAGGATAAAAATTAAGGATAAAGTTGCGGATATCCTTAATGTAGTCTGCAGCTTCTACCTGATCCTCTTCTGTCAAACTGAAATCTCTATTCAATAATACAAGATGCAGTTGTTTTTTTTTTAGTCAAAACAATTGCTGCTAAAATGTGCCTATGCTGCTACTGTTGCATGGCAGTTATCCTTCTTGTCCGATGTGATTGTGGGGCAACTGTTTTAGTACTGTTAGTGATGACTTAAAAGCTGAGGAATCGTTTCTTTGTTCATTCTCAAATAGCAAAGAATCAGCAAATAAATCCAAAGTCTTACACATTTGAAAGACTTTGTTTTTATCTCATGGTTGTGAGCTCAGGGCGCACTACAACACGTTTTCAAGCTCTTCAGGAAAACAATGCCAAGAATATTTTAAATGAAAATGTGTAGCATGGCTTCAGGAGCTGGAATTGTAAGAAAGCACACCAGCTATCAATATTTAATAAAACGAGAATTGTTGGTCAAGCTACACAATCCATGTTGCTTTTCAATAACCTCTTGCTATAAAGCCCCCGATGCAGTTTAGCAGGGTGATGAGATAAAGTGTGTGTTCTGCTGCGTTACTGCAGCGTGAGATTCATCTCTCCTGATTCATGAGAAAGTTTTAGTGTAAATTCAGAAGAAAATTATTTTATCTACAAAATTAAAAAAATAAAAATAAAATCCTTCCCACGCAGCTCGCATTAGGAGAAGCGTTCGCCTCACCTAGGATGCTATACGATATTCCAGATTTATTGTGACTGTAAACAACAACTCTGCTTGCTTTATGGCTTTTCTGGGCTCTAACAGTAAAACACAGTATCTCTATCTGGTTGGAATTATGTGTTATAACAGTTTTATTGTGGGGGGATAAAGCTCTGATAAAGATAAAATAGAGTTTTGCTTTTTTGTGTGACCTTGTCATTTGAAAAAGCATTGCACTCTAACGAGATATAATTTAAAAGACCTCTGGGAGCAAATTGAGTTTACTGAGATATTTCTAAGAGTAATTACTTACTGTGAGTTGTCAGTGTGCTCTGTTACAGTTCCTTTCCTAGCAAATGTAGATATCTGGGACTGTGTAGAATGGATTAGAGCTCCTACCATTAATGTTTGATGGGAGGCAGTAGTGAAAAAGATGGATGCTTATATAACTGACATTTTCAGCATTTATGGCCATAGACTAAAATGCCAGGCGCATAATTTCAAGTAAAATGGCAGACCCAACTCAATAATATTTAATGATGTAGTAGACCTTGGCTGGGAGAATAGCTAACGGAAGTCATCGCACTGCATTTATCGAATTGTTAAAATGAGTTGAATAATAATTGTGTTTTGCAGGAGTTTTTGTTTTAGAAATTTATTTCTGAGATCTGGTAGTCGGAAAGTAAATTATTTATCATTGCAGTCAATGCAAAACACTGGAAAGACTTGGAGCTAGTTAACCGATGGCAAGATTTTCACACTGACTTTGTCCCAGTGTTTACAGCGCAGAAATATATTCAGTAGCTCAGGACACAGCTTGGAAGATTCAGTGAGATTGATTTGAAAAGGTAATGGAAGATAAAATTACCTCCCAGAAGGATCTGCTTTTAGTAGTTTGACTCTTTCCAAAGTCGGACCTTTTTGTCTGTCGTTGTACTTCCATGAATGTCAGGGTTTAGGTGCTGAGGAGGTTGTTATATCCAGAGATATTTGCATGCCCAGACTGTGACATCGCTGATGATACTGATAAACAGAATATTGACTGCTTCAGTGCCCTTCTGCTGGTATTTTGGAGAGCCTTAAATAGTCTGTGAGGACTTAAGCTGACAAAGAACCTCAAATCGATGGAGGTTTGTAGATCTGATACCAGATCTGTGGCCACAGTCTCCAAGGGCTCCTTCACTGACAGGGTTTGTCTGTGGGGAAGGGACAGAAGAAAGGTGGCCTGGAAGAAGAGGTGTGCATGGCTATCCCTTTGTGGACCTCTAGGGCCTGTAAGATTTCCATCAAACAGCCAGTGCAGCAGTATGGGAAGTTAAGTATTCCAGCCAGAAGTGGGTGATTGTGCACGCTTTTCAGTATGTACATGCATTCAGGTTCACAAACAACAACAACAAAAAGCACATCTTTTCTTTCTCATAGAGACTCTTGAAAGTGCTGAAAGCGTTTCATTTCTTTCATTTCTGTCAAAATTTAAACATCTTGTTTAGAGTATTCTACCTATTACCAAGAAAAAAAAATAGGCTGGAAAGAAATGAAAGAACTTGATTTTTCAGATGCCAAGATTAAGTCTTGAATTTTTCAGGTTGAACAAATACCAGATACGTTAGGTGAATAAACAGAACACTGAATCACCTCTTCATCAATACAAACGTGCTCCTTTTATGTACGTATGGGAGAGTTCTCTAGTTGTGCTGCTTAGCCCTAAGATTTCAGGAGGCACAGCAGTTGAGGATGGGAGGTAGAACAGAGGTCCCCTGAGCAGCCCCCCTCCCTCAAGTCCCTTAGTGTGCCCTGTGCCTCCACTACAGTGTCTTGCACCCCTGAAGATGGGTACAATCCTCTCAGCCCCAGGCAGAACCAAACAGCAGACAGTGTGTCCCACCCGTTAGGGCTTCACAACAGGCTTTAGCTTTTTCTTTGTGGATTGTCACCTTGAGGAACCATTATAACTCCATTCCACCATTGACCAGGCTGTTTTGTCCTTTGATGATTTTTTTTACAGAGGCTATATAACCGCCTGAGGTAACTGTAGGAAATTTTTACTTGCTGTATACCCATTAGACCTCGTTACTAGCTATCTGAAAAACCTGGGTCCTGAATAGCCAAACTGATTCCTTTCAGTGAAAGCAATGCTTAATTTGTTTTTTCTTTCAAAGAGCCTACTTGTCATGGCCTTGCATATAAATATTTGGGAGCTGCATTGTTGTCTGTAGTCCATGTCGTGGCTTTTAGCAGTACTCAGTGGATGTTTCTGTTCTGTACAGAAGTAAAACTAAAAAGGGGAATAGCTCGACTTCAAATCTGAGAAGTGGACCAGGTTAATGTAAAAGTTATGGGAACTTCTGCTAAGCTGCAGAACATTTTGAAGCAATTCAAGCATGGGAGGAATGGAAAAGCCAAGGTTAATGGATGTAATGGGGTAGGGTTTCCATAAGCCTCCAAGAAACTGAGAGGTGGAAAGTTTCCAGGTCCTACATAGTGGTAGTGAGCATCCCAAGAGCAATAGTTTAGGTGCTTACTTTTGACCTTGCTTGTTTGGTACTGCAAGAACCATTTTGCCAATCTGAGCAGCGTTCTGAGCTGATTTGCCTATTGGGGTAGGGCAAACAGCAGTCCTAAGAGTGAATTGCTGTCAGTGCTAGGCTAAGAAGTTCTGCAAATCTAAAGTAAACTGTGTCAGAACTACCAAAAAAAAAAATAACAAAAATAAAAATACAGAAGGAAATCCCCCCCTGGAGAGTCTCAGCAGGTGCCCAAAAGAAATCCACAGGGTCAGTTAATTCTCTGGATCCTACCCAACTTCTCTTTAAGTTAATTGAAAAAAAACTCCCATTGACTCGAAGAGGGCTTGGATGTGGCTCAAACAGCTCTTAGTGGCAGCAGATTGCAAGAAGGAACCCCACTGTGCAATTCCAGCCATCTGCCTATGGGTAAGCATTTGATGCTACAAATGTATTTGCTTGGAACATGCAGCAGGGCACTTGGCTTCCAATTAGGCAGTATTTCAGACTAAAGGAGATCTCTCACCTGCGGCCTTTGTTGTCTAAGATCTCCTCTGAGCTAGGGATCTGCAAAGCAGCAACACAAACGGGTGCCCAGCAATGTCACGAGTTTCTTATCTCTGTTCTCTGTTTGAAAAAGGTAACCAAATGCTGCATTAAGTCAGTGTTCAGATCCCCGTGTCTCTGCTGGATGGATGCAGGGCTGTTTGCATAAGACAAGACAAAATGTCCTTGCTTCCATCACAACCCGGAGCTCAGTGATGTCATTATCATTGCCAATCTTTCACTACATTAACAATGGCATTAAATAGGAGGACTGTTTTGGAAACAAAGCAGAGAAGTATGCCGAGTGCAATGTATAAGGGACTCTCTTAATTAGCGCCCACAGCTGTGTGTTGCCCTTTTCAGCTAGAAATGGTGAAGAAGGGGAATGATGTGTGCAGAAAGCATATTTGAAGGATGGTTGTCTTTAGTAGTATTGCAACATACCAGAGAATCAAATGAGGTTTGATGTAAAACACAGCCAGAGACTGTGTAAATTGCCCCAGCTGATTAGGAAACAGCAAAGCTGTTAGCATCCTGGAACATGATGCGTGTAACAAAATTGCTTGATGGTGTGAATTTAGAGGAGAGCTACTGAGCAGCCTTATTGTGTGCCAGGCCTCAGTGGTGTCCTGTGCCTGGTTTAATCATCAATTACTGTAATGCTGGGGCAACCCACCAACAACTTAATTATTGTCTGGAGCTCCAGGCCATAGGTGGCTCCTCTGGGCTATGTTCCATAGGAAAGCAATTCAGCCAGTGCGCAGGACTGTGGGAGCTGTGCTGTAGCGTCTTTTTCAGACAATCCTTGGGCTTGAGCTGGAAGCATTTCAAGGTTTTTCTCTGTCAGACCCTGTGTGTATAAGGAAGAGACGTTCTCTAGTTGGGGAACCCAAGCACAAGGATAAAATGACTGCAATATATTGTACAGCTGCGTGCTCCCAGCGCCTGCAGGTATAGCAGAAGGCACTTCTGGCTGGGGAAGTCATTTCTTTCTTGAGAAGGGTGAGTCTGAGAGCAGCCGAGGTTTTGCACCACCTAGAAAAATCATAGGAGGAAGTTCATAGGAGCTGCCAAGACCCTTGCAATGTCTGTCAGTCGGTTTGGTCAAGCCCTTGGGCTCTTCTCCAACCGAGTGTTTGTATGCATCCAGGCATGAATGTGTGTTAGTAATCTTTCTGTGCTGGGCTAGATTGTGTCCTTGCTAGAAATTTCCAATATGGGTAATGCAGACCCTTTACTGCTTGTGTTTTTTTTTGTTTATATTGGTCAGAACTACATCCAACATCCACAGCTTTGTCAAACAGACGTTACAATAAATGTGTTTTAAGCCAGAAGAAAATTCTCTGAAGGAGAGAGCCTTTAGCTCAGCTCTGAAAACCAGCTGTGATCGTGAAGCCAGCAGTAGGATACTGTCAGTTTTTCTTTGCTCTGCGGTTCCTCTACAGTGTCAGGGCCCGTAGGTCGTAGGTGGGCGTCTTTTTAGGAAATTGCTGCCAGGTTGAAGTATGTTACAACACAAGGATGAGGAGCGAAATGTTAGATTTCACCTTGTTGCAGGAGGCTTTACTGGGCATGGACAGTACGGTGCCAGCAAGCCCCTTGCCCACTCATGCCAAGAGGTCGTTGCTTTGCAAAACACTGTTATCTTCTTAAATGTTCTTAAAAACTTCACATGCTATTCATGAGACTGTCGCTTGTTACGGAATGGTGTTGCTGCTGCCCCATTTAATGGAGCAGAGCCAAGGAAAGTCCGTCTGATGTCTCAAAGAGCTGAGTTTATGAGATCCAAGAAGCCTTTGAATACAGTGAGGTGGGGCTAACTGGCAAGAAAGCCTGATTTAGGGCAAACAAGACTGTGCTGCCCCAACACGGTGCTGCTTCTTGATCTGAGGATCAGGTAGGGACGTGTACATCCTGAAAGCTCCTGGTGGTCTCTGTGTGTGGCATGTAGCAGCTGTAGAGGCCTGCAGCAAGCCACAGGAAACTGAGAGTTAATATGCAGGCCAGCAAGTCCGAGTTATTAAAAATCCCTTAAAGATAATGGATTGGAAGAGCTTGCCCATTGTGCTAAAATGCCCACTTAATTTGAGAGACAAACAGATGGGGAGTTTTGAGAAGGTAGGAGAGAAAAGGAGACGACAGAAGCTGCAGTTACATGTAGAAGATCTGCTCAGAAATAACAGCGATACATGGAAATGATTTGCAGGATATTGCCCATATGCTTCCCAAACCTGAGCCCTGGCTGCAGCGCTGCCGATTACATCCCCGAATGCTGTCACATCTTGGGTGGTTCTGTAGCTAAGAGGAATTTTGGATGTGAAGCTGGCCGGGCAGCAAGATTAATTTCAGTATTAAAAGCTGATGTCCTTGCCACGCACCCGCTCTCACAGGGGCAGAACATCAGGCCCAAATCTTCAGGGACCTGCCCCGGTCTCCCCATCCCAGGTAAACCTCTTTCCCATGCCTTGTGTGGCCTTTACACATCAGCTGGTCTCCAGATGTCAAGATCGAGATTTTAGTTGGAGGTTTAGATTTAGCTTGGCTAAATTTAACTTTGACAGATGCTTTTGAATGTCTTGGCATAAAGCACATAACCCGCTCCCCACCACCACCACCACCTCCTTGCAGACAGCTTCTGGCACATTAAGGACCTGTTTGGCTGTTCTTGCTTTCTTAAAATCTCTTAGGGCTAGGATCTAATATTCTATCCCCTTGTTCATTTTTGTTGTGTTTTTCTTCCCTTCTGTCTACACACTTCCACTTTCGAAAGCAAAAGGAAATACCTTCTTTTGTGTGGATCCCCTCACATACTCCAGACACAGACAAATATCCAAACAGCTTTGGAAGGAACATGTTTTTTTTCACATGGGGGAAAAGCAAGGATGCAACAGACCTGTCTCTGCTCTTAAAAACCCTGAGCCAGCCTTCATTCTTCTGTTTCTCATCTGTGAACAGGGAGCCGATGTCATTAACCTTCGTATTCTGGGTGGTTAGATGATAAAATATCAAATGAAATTCAGTGTAGAAAAAAAAAAATTCAAGTGCTGCACATTGGGGAAAAATCGATCTTAGCTGCACACTCAGCAATGGGTCACCAGCTACCTGTTAGCCTTTCAAGGGGAAGATGTTGGGGTTAAAATAGACAGTTCTGCCACAACATTGGTTTAATGATCAGTAGCAGGTGTAATGTTAGGAATTACTATGAAAGAACAGGCAACAGGGTAGAAGCCATTATTATAGCGCTGTATAAATTCATGACTCTCACATCTTGAGCACCGTGTATTTCTGGCAGCCTTACATTTTAAAAAACGGTGCCGTAAAGCTGGAAAAGATCCAAAGGACGCATCAAGGGCAATCAAAATACAGAACAGCTTCAGCCCAGGGAGCAATCAAGCAGCTTAGGACTTTTCAAGCTGGAAGAGCAATGGCTGGAGGACTGTGAAATGAGTTCATGTCAGAGAAATGGTAGCTCAGGGTTTCTTCCAGGACGTCAAGTACTAGAATTCAGTGAAAAAAGCTGTCACACAGGGGCTTAAAACAATTCTAGGAAGTTTCTTTGCCTTTCATGTAACTCAGCCATGGAAACTCTTTAGGCAATACGTTGCAACCACTGGAAGTTTACAAGCATTCAAAAAAAAACAAACATATAAACAAAAAAGAAAAATCCACACAGAAGCAAAAGCAAACTACTGGAAGAATGATGACACTTGTGTATCTGAGGTCTCCTGAGCTTCGAGTACCTGTGCAGGAAGGGAGCATTATTAGAATCTGTAGCTTTTAATTTCATTTCATTTCAACCCTTTCTTTTATCCTTGTGAAGTTCTGCAGGGGAGCTTTTTCTTCTCCCTGCCAGCACTACGGAGAAGTGGCTAACCTGGACTCCTGCCTCTGGGCAGGCCCGTTGGAGGACTGCCTCGCAGAGATGCCCGTGACCTAATGTTTGCAGGGTGGGCACTGATTTCTTCACTTCACAAAGGACTTTCTCGAAACCTTGTGCTACAGTTCATAACATGAAATTGCTCTTTTTCTGAAGGAGTGTTTTCTTCCTATGGTTCTTGGGTCTTTGAAGGGAAAGTTGAGAAGAAAAATACAAGAGATCACAAAACACTTATTACTCACAGTGGGATGCAGCAGAAACAGAAAGGCAGGAAAAGGAAGTAAAATACAGATCGCTCAAAAGGGGGGTGAGGAGAGGAGGCAGGAAAAATGCCTCCTGTCTAGCAGGGAGGCCGGAATTAATCACTTGTTTATTGATCTTATTAAAACCTGAAAAGGTGAACGGTCAAGTTGGAAGCAACAAATGCCCTAAGATGCCTTGCAAAGCTATCAAATTCTCATCACCTCATGCAACGCTGCACCAAGTGGAGGTCCTTTCAGACTAAGGGAGTTGCGTGTTACTCATTGGCAGCAGTGTCTGGTCACCACCAAGTGGATTACGGATTTATTCCCTCTTTCCCATGCGATGTAATTGGATTTCTGGCTTCTTTATAGGCTGGTCTGGTTAATAAAAACATGGACTAGGAGTTGTGACCTGATTTATATGCTGGGCTCTGCTGCTGAGAGTCTGGAGGTCAGTCAGCTCCTCGTGACTATGTCTCAGTTTCTCCAGATGTTGAACAGAAAGCACAGGTGTTTTGTTTTATTTTTTACGTGGTGTGAGATCAATGAGAGTGAAGAAGAACTTAGATAATCTCTGAGCTAGCCTGCTTCACAGCTGTGTGCCCCCCTTGATTTAGGCCACAGCCAAACTGCTCCTGTGGGCCTGCCAGGAGTTGCTGGAGGTATTGTATCACTGCCTGTTTGTTTTTCTTTTTTCACCCTCCCGGGAAGGATGTCTGTCCTGACGGCTGTAGTGTCTCCTCAGCCTGTGCAAGATATCTGATCCACGTCAGTGCTGGGAAGGATTGAAAGGAATCTGTGTTGCTTTGCACCAAAATGAATTGCGAGTGCTTTTTACTTGGAGAACCAGCACAGAAGCAGCATAGAGCTTGATGCAAGCTGCTTCACAAGCCTGGACACACAGGCTGCTTCTCCCTCCTCCAAGTAGAGCAGTGGAGAAGGCTGATCTTCTCGGGCCTGTTCCTCCCTCTTCTGAAGTGACAAACATCTGGGGACAATGATGGGCAGGTAGGGCAGTGCCAGCACGTGGCTTCTTGGTTGGGAATGCAAGGCTGAACTTTGCTGCTCCCTTGACGAGGACTGATGACAGGACTCACCTGCAATAACAGGCTCTTCTCTGCCAGATCTCAAAGGCCTGTGTTTATAATCTTCCGAGGAGAGATGATTTGTTACATGCCTGCAGCCTAGGCTCAATGTAAATGCCTGTGAGAGGATTCCTTCTGTAGCTCCTGGCTTCTTTCTCATTAAACAAACAAATGAACAAACAAACAAAAAGCAACAAAACTGCCTCATTTACAGCCATCTACTGAAAGGAGATATTAAAGAAAACTTGAAATGCAATGCTGAGAGCACAAGACTGGGATTTAGGTTCTAAGTCTTTTCCTGAAGATATCCAGGTCCAGTCACTACTCAGTCCTGGGAGAATTTTTTGTGTAATTTGTCCATGCTGATGGGCATGCATGACTTTTCTTCAAGTATGATGTGCGTAGGGGTTGATTATTTTATCTGCGGTACTTAACGTCTTTTTCCAGGCTGCAAACACTGGAGCATCCTTAAATTTTTTCCACACGATTATCCTTGTGCCTCCCTGTGTTATAACACCTATTATTTAGAGGGTAACTGAGACAGAGAGGCTAAGCAGATTACTTTTATTCTGTACAACATCCAGCTTTGAAACGTATTCTTCTGAAGCCATGTACAGACAAACACTCACCAAGCCGTCTCCATCTTCTTCTGCAAGAGAAAGAAATTCCCACTGAGAAGTGATGAGAAGAGATCCTTGCAAGCAGACAGGCTGAGTAAAATGCAGCAGGACATGGGAGTGTGTGCCTTGCTCCTCATTAGTGGAGGAATCTGCACAGCACATCACAGCACACACAGGCTCATGTGACAGCTAGTGTACCTCCGAGCTCTAATACATTCAAGCTGGGAGGACACAAAAGTGAGAAATTTGCCTTTATTCTCCTAATATTGTTTTCAGCAGGTTTTAACTTATGCAATCTCTCTAAATGTACTGACAACTGCTTTTAAAGATGAAATTTTAAGTGAGGCTGAATTGCTTTGTGCAGGAAGGGTTTGTGGCCACATTTTCAAGTCAGAATTTTAAAAAGCCAAAGCCAAGAAGCATTTATTTTCAAGCTATCTATTTTAATGTAAAAAATAAACAAACACCAACCATGGTCTCTTTTTTCAAGCAAAAGAAATAAATACTCAGTTTGGGCTAGGGTTTTTGTTGCTTTGTTTTTTGAGATTCAGTAGTGGGAAAGCTGCTGATATTTACAGAAAAGCAAAACAAATGATTGTTGTGGAATCATAGATTTTTGTGCTCTGAAATGTGTTCAGTAAACACAGTAAAGCACTGATATACCAAAGCAAGAGAAGAATACGAGCTTACAGACTACTGAATAGCTGCTAAGGAGCTTGTAAAGGGTTTTGTGTAGTATACATTTGACCTTAGTAAATGCATTAAAAATGCAATAAGAAAATCCAGGAAGAATAAAAGAACTCGATCTTGTCTGCTATGTTACCACAGCCCTTTATCAGGAAAGCATCAGCCCATGTGTGTTTATCACAGATTCCAACTTCTAATGACTTGCTCTGTACAAAGGACCAGCAGTACCATCCTTTAAAATAGATGTCATCTTTCCAGTGAAATCCATGGGGACTTTGCCTTTGTAAGACAAATAAGCCAATAATTTGTTCTACTAGAGTCGGTGTAAGCTTGTGTGTCATGAGACAGTGAAATGAGAGAAATAGAGGCTGGACTGAACTGCACTGTAGTTCTTAAAATCGGTAAGATTGACCCCAAGGCATAGATGTGTCCCTGTGTTGCATGCTTTAAAAATGGTATTTCTGTACCTAAACTTAGTACTTTGTTCAGTGGGAGAAACACAGGCTTGCAGTATTTGTAAATATTAAGCTACAAGTACTTTCCCTGCTGCTATTTTCACTCAAAATACAGGTACCAGTATGTACACTTGTACGTGTGCTTTCCTTGTCAAAGTTAGGGTCTCCGTTGGTTTTGGTTTGTTTTACTTCTAAATACGTGACTGCAGGTATCCCTTCTGTGAAAGAGAGTTTGGAAAGGTCTCAGACCTCTGAAGTCAAGGAATTAGCTGTCACTGAGTTCACTCTGACAGGTGAAGGATGCCCCCGTGGCCCAAAGGGCTGCAGCCTGGAAATTGCTACTCAATCAGAGCCTTGCGTGGAGAGATGCACTAATCAAAAACTACTCGGAGCCATGTCTCAATAATGCCTCTGTGTGAGTACTAAGTCAGAAAGCACTGCCGATTTTCATCATTAAAGCCTGCCTCAGATCAAAAGGTGACAGCTCTGCTGCCACAGAGCTGAGAAGCATTAATGCCATACATATTTATCTTCTTACAAAGGAAAGAAATTACAGTTGAGTCATGTTTTCAAATTTATAGGTGGGCATCAAGGTTTCTGAAATACACCGGAGCATAAATGTGATGCATGTAAGTTACAGAACTGAAGGTTGAGGCTGGTGAGAGGCAGCTCAGGCAGGAACACGGGGCTGAGCACCTCTCGGAGTGGAAAAAGAGAATGCCAGATCATGCCTCATAAACACCTTGTCTTGTGTGTGCAAGTCTCAGGGACCACTACATGGGAATCCAAGCTCATAAAGTTAAATCAATTTGAAAGGAAACCATCATGATATTTTCATGCTCTAACTATTTTCATCCTCGCTGGTTTTTATTTTCATACAGTTTTTAAAGTCTGAAACTGAAATATTTTCTAAAAATAATCCCCACCAAACACCAAAAACAAAGAGACAGCTGCCCCTGCTCCAAAACCAAAACAAAACAATTAAAACTTCCTTCTCCCCAAACAGTATTCTTTTTTTTTTCCTTTTTTTTTTTTTCCCTTTTTTTTTTTTCTTTTCCTCTTGGGACTACTGCCTGGGTAGGACCTGATCTAGTGCCCTTTTCAGCACTGAAATCTCCTGCCATTCATCATTAGAGGTTTTGGATCAGGCTTACATATGAAGACTTTCAAATTGTTTTCCCTGCTGGAGCTCAAACATTACGCATTCAGAAACTCCACTGTGCTATTAGCTGTGAGAGTGGGATCCCTGATCTATGGCTGCACAATTATGTTGGTAAATTATCCAGTTGAGATCTATACCTAAGACAAAAAACAAATTGGGGATTTTGGAGGGTGACCTGCCAGTTCTAGAAAAGGAGACAGTCAGAAAAGGGCAAGGGAAAGGGCAAGGACAAGGAAAGGGAAAGGGAAAAAATCAAGGAAATAAATATTTAGATGTTTTCTAACATGTTTTGCCAAAGCACATACTGAACTATTGTGTTTTGAATAAGACTTCTGAAATATTTAAAAAGAAGAAAATTTCAAGGATATTTCCAAGCAAGTACCTGTTTCAAAAGGAAAAATTAAAATGTTTTGTCATAGATACTTAGACAGATTCAGAGCAACTGGTCTGGTTCAGAGTAAAGATTTGTGACATGCTTGCTGGTACTGGGAAATCTGCAGTCTTCTTTTTTTTTAAAACAAAAACAAAAACCTTCACTTGTCCCAGCTGAGAAGAGAAGCACCCTGATTTCTTGTCACTAATGATAGCAACATCTTATTTTGTTCACAGCGTCATGTCTGCTAATGATACAGAGAGCTCTCAGCAGGCATATTTCTGAGCATTTCTCTTGCTTCTACATAAAGTTAGATTTAGACATGAGTATCCTACTATCTTACCAAACTCGTAGGTCAATGCTAGATTTTTTAATTAATATTTAATAATTAGCCTTGTTTAATTTTCCACCAGAAGGGCTCAGAATTATGATAATGGTTCAGCTGCAGTCTTGCTGCATCCCAGGCTGGGATGCGGATCCTAATAGTAGCACGTCTTTCAGTCCCCATTACTGTGCAATATCTATAAAAACTAAGGCTGCTGTTGATACATATGTTCCTCTTAGATATGAGGTACGAACAGGTCCCAGGAACTGCGGCGTGGGAAGGTATCTTCGAAAAGTCATTTTGCTTAATTGTGTTAAGTTTTGCTCGCCTTAATCTCCAGTTTTGAAAATCAGCGCTGGCTGATGCAGCAGTGGGTGTGAGCAGCACATCAAAGTCTCTTGCCATTGCTCAGGTTTCAAAGTGTTTTGGTTTCTTGGCAGGAACAGGGCAACAGTAAAATATTTGATAACTTTCCAGAGCACTGCTGTTACGTTGAACCTGCTGCAGGAAAACTGGGATTACAAATGAGATTATAATGACAGCATAGCTGCACAAACCCGAGGAATTAATTTTTATTGGATTTAGCAGATACGGAGGTATTCTCCAAAGATGACAGTTCTCTATACCTGATATGTATGGACTGGAATGGTTTAATTACAGTGTTTTCTGCTAAGCATACTTAATGGATTTAAGCCTCACATCTGCCTCAGGCTTTGGCAGTTCAGTCAATTCCCCCCGAATTCTTGGCTCTGCCCCCGCTGCTGACATCTGGGGAGAAGTCCCTCGGTTGCAGAGGTGCAGAGGAGCAGCAGTGCTGGTTTTAGTTTCAAGGGGGCTGTTTCCATACTGGTACTAAACTAGCCCCCATTAAACTGATAAAGCTTTTAACAAACGATGCAGCGTGCTGAAAGGTTACCTGTTGTAGCTACTGACTAGTCACTTTTCAACTCATTAGCAAGCTATTTATGACACCTTCATGTGCAGGTACAAAGCCTTCTCCAGGATCCCTCCAATTTAATTTCTCTAGCTTGAAGCAGAAAGGAGAGAACAAAGGCAGAGCACGCAGTCACTAATTAAGAGGATGAAGAAAGGCAGAGGGGATGCTGACAGGAGGTGACAAGATCATTGCAAATAAAAAGCTACATCCTGAGTATTGGGAGATATTATAGACAATTCTTTGAGGCTTGCTGCAGTGCAAGACTAATCCGTATCTTGCTACCTCTTTTTATTAAAAAACGCTTTGTCCTTAACTATTTACTTAATACTGCTCAAAAGCAGCTTAAAATTTCACCTCTGAAATAACACTGAGTACCAATTCTGATTTACTTTGCCAAAGGACTTGGGTAGGACATGGAGTCCCTCAGTTACCAAATGCTTCTCAAGACCCTTTGAGAGGAGCCAGGCAGGGAAGCACAATTCCCTCAGTCCCAGGAGCGTGCTGAGTGAGGCTGACACACCGTGCATGTCAGAACCTCATCCTTCTCAACCAAAACAGAGCTGCTCTGTGCTCACCACTGCTTTGCCCAGCTGCATCCCCACGAAGTGTCTGCCAGAAGCAGGGACCCTCGCTCAGCCCATGGCACAGCGGGCTCAGTCCTCAGCTGGGGCTCCAGCTCTTCAAACATGACTTTATTACAGTCACAGCCACAGGTCTGCCTGAAGTTGTTCTTGGTAAGTTCCTCTAGCACCTCTAATCGGTCCATAATCCTGAAGAGAAGGAAATCAACAGCTGAAGTAGTAAAGCTTAAGCACTGCTAAAGTGCTGCTTTGTGGCACTCGAGCTGAATGGGAGCCCTAGCTGAAGAGGAGGGCTTCTTTGCACAACTGGCTGTTGTTCTTTGCCAGTTTCTAGAAAATGGTATTAGCAGAACAACTGTTTCATTAGCACACTGATTAGCTGCAGAATTACTCCGCTGAAGAAGGTGTGTGAAGGACAATCTCTTAACACAAAAGGAGCAATCAAGGGGAAGCGGCTGGTGGCAGCGTGCATAACTGATTGCTGAATGCTCTCACACCGTGTCCTGGTGTATTTACTGTGTACACAGACCCTGCTCTTTGTCATATGAGGGAGGGGAGCCAGGACGAGTGGTACAGGTGGGTGAGCAAAGAGGTAGGAAGCTCTCTGAAGCACGCCTGCTTCTGAGTATCACCAGGCTGAATGCAACAGGGAGAACAGGGCACAGCCCGCTGGAAGATCCCCATCAGGAGAGCACTGGAGACAGGTGGGAAATGGGCTGGAAGGGAATATAAAGGTTGGCTGTGCTTGGCCTCGCTAAGGAGGCCAAGTCCAAAAGATTTTTTGCTTTTGTGGGAAAAACAGTCATGAGAGCTCTGAGTCCTTATCACCAGGGCAATGCTGATTCTGATGCTGCTGACTCAGACCATCCGTGCTGGAGCCATGTGTAATGCAAGTAAGACATAGCTGAGCCAATTTTGGGCCTTTCTACCGTACATATTTGACAAATAAAATGAACACGCTATGAATTTTGAGAAGCTGGCCATATGACAGATACAATGTAAGGATCTTTTCTTACCTGTTAGCCTTAATGTAGAAGGAGTGCTTCAAAAGGTGTGATTTAGTGCACACTGAACTAAGTGGGATTTTTTCCTTGCTCAATGTGAAGTTTTTTTCTGGTTTTTGAGCAATCAAAACAGGAAGTTTCATTTTTTATTTTTTATTTTTCCAACAGCAACTAATGCCTAATTTTCATGTTGTGCAGGCACTTCGGTTTTGAAACCCCTTTGAATTTTTCTCCGTGAAATCAACTTGGAAAAGTTGTTCCTTTCTAATTAGTTTAATCTTTATTTTCTAAAAGCGAAATTAGATAAAATGTTTGCCCGCAGGCTATATTATACTCATTTCAATTTTTCATAGTAAAGTAATGATCTCTAAAATGATACTGCTTTTTTCTATTATAGGATGAAAGTCAGATTCTCCATCCACCATATGCCTGGTGCCATAGTTAGGGTTCTTCCTGTTCAGTGCCTCTTACTTTCATTATCTAAGCAGCCACTTTTTCAGCACAATAACTGACTTTTCTAGTGTGTGATTAATGTCCTTAACCAGGTACAGCTATCAGCTGGCTTGTATGGGCTAGAACTATTAAATGAATTATGCAGACTCCTGGGTGAAGTTGGCATTTGAATACAATTCCCTTTATAAAAAATGATCTCTTGTTTTTCTCCCTTAATCAGTCATTCATACTCTACTTATTGTTTTACTCTGATCCTGCTTTTCTAATTAACTCTTTCATCCTCTGAGAGCTTTTGTAGCTCAACTAGAAGCAGATCTGCTAAGAATGTCTGTCTGCTTCTGTCATTAAAAATAACACAAGTCTGTGTTAAGAACGTGATAAATGGGGCAGTTTGGTTCAATTAAAACTTACAAGGAGTGGTGCATTTGGTAAAATATAATTTTGCTTTTACTTTTTTTTTTTTCTTTTTGTACAGAAAACCTAAATACAGAGAAGTACTGTGCCAGAAAATTACCAGTGTTTATGCAGACCCTAGCTTTTGAGCTATGCAAGGGAAGTTGTATAAATATATACTTAAAGTCTTTGTCCCAAAAAGCTTGTAGTCTTCCAAGAGAAGAGGAGATGAAGGAGATAGAGTTTTTGCTCATTGTTGAATTACAAGTTTGTGTACAGGGTCAACTGGAAGCAGACCTTTTTTAGATGTTGATCCTAAAACCCCAAGGTTGAACAATTTGTGTGTTACAAGTAGAAGTGCTGGCGTTCCTGCCCGTGTTGCATTGGTGTAAGGGACCCCAAGGTGGTGGTGATCAAGACACTCAGAAGACAGTTGAAAAGGTTGTGGATTCTTTATAATGATGGAAAGACACTTTGTGTTTGCAACAAAGATGTAATTATTGCAGTGCACTTAATTTCAGTAAAAAACAAAACAAAACTTGTTCTTTCTCCAGCTGCAGTGTTCTCTACGCCAAAGAAATGCCAGAAGGGTTGTTTATATACATGCCATGTATTTGGGTTGTATATATACATGCCACGTATTGTTTGGTTGAAAGCTGTCATGTTGAAAGCGAACATATATGTCTGCACTCATAAGTCAAACTAATGTGAATACCGTACTTGCAGTGTAATTGCATTTTAGTTACAAGATAATGACCTACTTTTTCATATTTGTAGTTTACTGTTAATAATATAATCAAACATTTCTCTACAAGATTTATAACAATTATAGAGTAAATATACTTGGCTATTAGCAGTATATATCTTAGTTTGTCAAATGCGTAATATATATAATATCGCCATTACCTTCAACTTCATTTTGATCACCTTTAATTAAATGATGAAAAGGAAAACTTCACAATCGAACAAGTCTGTAGTTACCTAAGTCTTACTGAAAAGTGTGATCACATATCTATTAATACCCATAGCTAATCTTTACTTTTGGCTGATTCAAACTCTGGCATGTCTCTAGTGACTGCTCTGGAGTGTGGGTGTAAGGTAATAAGCTCTTTTGCACTAAGTGATAATCACTATGAGGTCCTGACCCAAATTGCCTCCCAGCACCAGCAGGTTATGAAATGTTAAATAAATGCATATAATGGGAGGAGAACGAGACCCTGAGGTTTAAATGAGACATGCTTATAGCAAATGAATAGTTACGTTGTGTTTAAAGCAGATTAAAATACATCTTAATGGATTTCATTCTTCTTACAGCCTTCTCTGCATAAAGTTGTATTGTAAGTAGGCTTTGCACTGCAAGCCTGTGGGCATACAGAAATAACCTTGTACTCTTAATGTTGTCACTTCTCTCCTGGTGACCCTCTTTTCACCTTTTTTTTTTTTTTAATTTTCCAGAGTTTATTTTTCTTCCACCTGTTCAATTTTTACAGGCATGGAAAGAGGTGAGTACCTTTGCCTTTTCCTCTCTCCATGCCTTATTTCCCTACATCTAAAAAGGGAATATTGACAAAACACCAATTTTTTTTTTTTTTTGTGAAGATAAAGTTGTGGCTGTCTGTGAGGCTTTTATATATTATGGTAATGAAGGTTGTCATACTTAGAGTAAGTGGCAGATGAGCGAATGCTTTTGTGAAAGTGTCTCAAATCATAGGGGAGCTCTGATGAGGAGTTTTGGATGAAGGAAAGCATTTCACTGTAATGGTATTCTGACCCTGCTAATATTACTGATGTAAGTTATCTAATATCCCTACACAAGATAATTAGATGTAATTAAAGTGAGCAGACTTCTCAAGTAAGTCAAGATCCTCTTCTCCAAGGGAGAATATAGCTGAGTAATCATTGCTGTTCAGTGTTCTTAGAAACTAAATAGAAATGCAGTGCTATAAAATTTATGCTGGACATTTTGGGCCCTGAACTCAGCCGAAGAAAACTCCAAGCAGAACTAAATCTGTCAATCAGATTTGGGAGAAGTTGTGCTAAGAAAAAAATACAAAATAAAACCCATCAGCTGTGTGTAGACCTTTTCATTAGTGCTGCCTTAGCTGGTCCCAGTTCTGTACATGTCTATCTTGTAACCCTGTCCATGTCCACTTGTAACCCTGATGACGTGTTGTGAAAGGGAACTGTGCCAGCCTAGATAAGACACCTTCTTGTGTTTTGTTTTTAGAATGGTTGATGGAGATTTTCCTTCTTTTTTTGACCCTGTCTCAGATGGAAATGGCTTTTTTTTCACAATAGGGGCAGGATAGTCAGTGCCTATATGGTGTGAGCGAGCTTTTGGTGCTTTTACTCATGCTTGATGACCTGTGGTTCTTACTCCTTTTTGTCATTTTGGAAAACATTCTTCCTGGAGTTTGAGGGACACACACCAATGCTACTCGGCATGTTTTTTCCCCAGCCTCCCATTCCCCTTGCTCCGCAAACTTGCTATTTCTGTTCCTGGCTCAACTTTCCCCACTTAGCATCCTTATCATAGCAACATGCTTCTTCCCTTCCCAGCTAACTTGTGTGCATCACACAAAAATTATGGCTCTTCAGGAAGGTTTGACTTTATAGAGAAGTCAGGATGGCTTTGTGCATTTGAGCTGATGGGAATAGGTAAGCATATTTTACCTGCATGTTAAGATGGAAAAAGAACAGCAGCTGATTAATGAAATAGTTCTTCAAGTTCATTGTAACCTTTTAAGTCAAGATTTTGAAACGTGCCTGAGATTTTAGGTGGTTGAATGTTAGCAGCCTAATTTAAAGTGGCTATGTACTTACTCTGTGCTGTGAGATCAAACTCCTTTCTGATAGCTTCATTTGAAGGGCAAAAATAGAAACAGCTGAAATATCCCAAATTAGTACTGAACCATCGGTCCATTTATTATGGTTAATTTTTAACGATGCCACGTATTATGCCATTTGGAGATGCAGGAGGCTCTTGTTTTTTATGAAAACAGCAGTGCTTAATTTTTGTTTGCTTGGGAATAATTGGACGTATGTTTTCGTACCTCTCTTCACAGTGCTTGATGATAGTCAGATGCTGGCATCAGTCAGTAAGCCACTTCTTATTTGAAAACCACACAGATAATTTCCAAAGGGTTCTTTCGTTGACATGGCATAAATATGATTAAATATGCTATAGCTAAGTTACAGAATCCCTGAGCTTTTAATCTCAGTAAACCTGAAAAGTTAAACACCTCATATTGCTTTCAGCACTTTATTCCACCCAGAAGAAACCATCTGCTTTCCACCAAAAGTCACTCTGTCTCCTTGATCTCTTCAAATTAATCCTACTGTGATTAACTTCAATCCAATTAAAAAGAACACGTAGGCAGCTGCACAGGTCTGATTACATGTGGACAGGATAGTAGGGCTCCTCATAGGGGAACCAGATTAAGGGCAAACGTGTTAGGCTGGAGGAGGCAGGTAGCGATACTTCCAGCTCTGATATCCTGGCACGACAAGCAGTGTATAATAGCACTCTGCTTGCTACCTGTAAAGCTCCTTGCAGTCAAGGAAGTCAGTGTTTTTCACGTCTATATATATATATCATTACACGTCCCTTTCAAGATGCTGTGTGTTGGAGATTGAGCATTCATGTCTCTGACAAGAAACATGGCTTTATTTAGTGCATAAGGCAAGAGCGTGTGTCAGGGTACAGGCATTTCCCTTGGTATTTCCACGGGTCTGCGGCAAATTGCATCTCCCTCGTCTTAATTCAGTGGGACTGCCAAACCCAGTAACTTTGAGGGGGATTTGGAATACCATAAGAATTGCAGGAGCTCTTTTGTCTTCCTACATAACTTCAAAAGCCTGCAGAAGAGGGACAGAATTTTAGGCACAAATTCAGAGAGCTCAGCCTCTCATCCTGTGCTTCTCCTGAGCTACCTCTGGCTTTCCCATTTGCCTTTCTGCAGGAGTTTGCCATGGAAATTTGTCTGTCCAAGTCTGTGCGTTCCTCTGTTTTAGCACGCAGGCTCCCAGCATTATGAAAGCTTGTTCCACATCACGGAGGAATTACCATCAGCTCATGCCGCTAATTTAATGAGAAGCACTTCAGAAACGTTCATTGTTACGAATCGTAACGCCGTGAGTAGCCCCGCGGTTGGTGTTGGGCCAGACATGGAAATGGCTCAGTGCCCAGCACATCTGCTTTCAGCTACCTGCACACGGAGGTTGATGGCTGGGATTTGATTGTTCCCAAGTGGAACCACTGGAGACCAAGGCTTTCTGCAAATGCAGCCTTGGAAAAAAAAAAAAAAAGCAAGAGCAAACAGAAAACTGGGAAGTATTTTAGCATATGTAAAGGAAGGAGAAATGCCACTTTCAATCTGATCTTTGTGACATCTTTGGAGGGCCTGACCATGGCATGACCAAAGCAGAAAATAACCCGAGCAGCATGATTATGAAAAGATAGGAAGAGAAGAACACTTATGAGTAATGAGTGCAGCATTACAAATTACAGCTGAAATATTTTGTGATCGAATCCTACCCTTACAACCTGAACACTTTGGCTTCTTTTCTGTGTTTGGAGTAGGGCTTTTTTTTTTTTTTTTTCCATCTGTTTGTATATACTCATAGCTTGTCATGAGGGGTAATACACTAGTTTGCAGGAAGACAAAATTATTCCATTGAGTGTCACTTCCACTCCTATTCTTTTTCAACTTCTCCTTCCTCCCTCCCTTCCTCCCTCCCTCTCTTTTTTTAACAGAAAAAGGTGGAGAAGACTATTAGAAGAAGATTTATGTAAATGCATACCCAATTCAGACTAGTTCTAGTAGTCACATAAAAATGATTCAATGCCAAGCTTGTTGATGTGTTTAATAGCTCCTGGGATGTAAGGAGTCCTCTTCCCAATGAGGCCACTTCTGAAGGACTGAAAATGTTGAAGATGTTTCAGTAGGGCTGCGCTGAATACTAGGGTGATGAATCAGGGACTGCAGGAGCACCTAATTAAATGCTCTTTGTCCAAGAAACATGGCTGTTAACATGAGCAAACAGGTAGGTTGGTTTCCTGTTGGCCTGGGAATTTAAGATGTTCATCAAAGATTTTGAGAACAGATGGACAATATTCATCTATGATTAATGCAATATTAGGTCAGGTAGAAAATACGAAGCTAAGTGTTATCTGGTTAAATCTGATAGTAAGAAACAAAACAAAACAAACAAACTAATAAACTACGCTTTTTGTGTTTCTTTTTTCCATACCCTTCCATGTCAGTATTTTTCATCTTCAGACTCTGGGCTGCTGACTTCAAAAAACATACCCTGTTTTCACTTTCCTGACCTTGTACAGCTCATGGACCTTCTCACACCATAACAACAGCTTTCCTAGTAAAACTTGGTCAACCAAGTGCATTTGCTGTAAAAAATCATCACTGTTAATATTTCCTCTACCTCTTCCAACTTTCCTCAAGCGTTGATGGCACATCAAATCAAAGGGTTTCCGAATGCTCATAAGAGAAAGAAATGAATGGTCACCCCTGAGTCTCCTCTGCCTTTCCCTCCACCACCAGCATCTTTATAGGGACATATTTCAGCATGGGGAGGTTGGTATATAGAGGCTTAAACAGCTGGATTTCCTAAAGCGCTGATCAATAACATCATCTGAGAGTCCTTAAGTGATAAAGAGATGGAGAAACTGCAGAATTTGGGGTTTGTACTTTGTATTGTTTAATTGGGATATACTGGTTATTTCATATTGGTTAATACTTGTAGCAGGAGCTTATCTCACTTCTGAGGCCTGTATTTAGGCTATGTAAAGTAGCCTGATTAAAGTCTCCAGCTTTTGCATTATCTGTCTTCAGAAGTCTTTAGACAAGGTTCTGTGTAGGCGCATGCTGCTCGTACAATGCACCAATATAACTACAACTTCATTATATGTATTTGGAATATGCTGAGAAGGCAATATCATATATAGCATAATGTTTACATCTCAATTTTGTTCCAAGAAGGTGGTGTGAGGTAGCTCACAGAACTGAGGAGTGGTCTTGGAGGCCTTACACACTGTCTGCTGGGAGCTCTTGTTAAGAATGATCTGGATTAAACATCTTCCCTGCTGCTGTGGGTAGGTTAACTGACCAGATGTTCTCCTGAGGTCACTCACTTCCAACTCTATTTGCTAAGATTTTAGGTTATCCTAAAGGTAACAGCAATTGCAATCAGAGAGAAAACAGGTCTATCGAGTGGTCAGTTATTTCCATGAGAACTTAGCAAACTGTGCCATTAAGTAGCACGCCTTGCCAGGTCAAAACACACAGCAGGCAGACCTCTGTTCCACGCATGGGAATAAGACATGGGGAACACCACAGAAGGCAATGAAATTACAGCGACACAAAACTGGCCTTGGAAATCATGTTTGTGTGGATCAATGCTTTCCCCTGCACAGACAAAAAAAGTGAATGAGGATCTTTAACCTTGCACAGGGTCTTTGCTGTGTAGGTTCAAGAGGTGCCTTGCTGGTTTTGTGGCAGACGGAAGGGTATTTTGCAAGTATCGCTTCTGAAACTCCTCCAGCACCTGCCTAGCAGAATTGCTTTTAATATCGTAGTTATTAGGAGGTTATCAACATGAGGTCGTTCCCAGGAGCATCCTTTTCATGTGCTGAATGATCCCAAGAAAGGGCAGATAAAATGAAGCGAAAGTAGGCATTTGTTAGCTGAGGAAAACACTCTTTTCTGGTGCCCCCAGTCACGTGCACAGACCGAGGGAAAGAAAGATTCAATCATGGTGAAGGCATTGGTCATTCAGCTCAGCTTGATTTTTCAATTTTTTAAACAGTAGGAGGCTCAGAAAGAAACAATGAGGAAAAACAGGGCTATAGAATAAGCAAATAGAGTCAACTTTTGATTCCTATGCCATTTAAATACAAATTATAGTCATTTACTCAGTCCAGAGAGCCTGAATTTTCGCTGTTTTCCAATTTAGGCAGCTGTGACAGCAGAAATCCATGAAATCCTGCTTCAAATTTAATTGATAAGTTCACACATCCTTTTTTTCTCCTCATTCCACTATGGAAAATGTAATCTCATGTAGTTATTTGCGTGACAAACAGTACAGACTGCATAATAACCTTTGCAGTTAGCAGGATAAAGGATGAGTCGTTGATAAACTTGTAGCCCCCCTGACTCCCACCCTGCTGGATCTCAACATTATAGCAACACTACGAGAACATAGCCTGGCTTTGGAGTCCTGGTTTCTGCTCTGCTCTCCTACAAGAGCTGCGTGGACAACCGAGGCTTTGTCTTCCCTGCAAAAGAATAATTTCTAAAGGCAATAACTGTAACAGCGGTAATTATTAATTGTCAGATTTTTCAATCTGAAATGAAATATTTTTTTCTCTGTATTAAGAATTCTGGACAAGAAAACAACATTCCTGTGCCTAAGAAACATGGTCCTATTCATCAAATTTTAATGCCCATAGATTTGTTAAAGTTAACATTCAAGTAAAACAATTTATTCAAAATCAGAAAAAATGTGATGAAAAGCTTTGTTTGACCAAAATCCTTCAGCAGTTCAGTACTTCTGGGTGTTAGGGCATAATATTTTGTCTGAAAGAGTTAAGCATAAATGCAACTAATTCATCTTCTCCAAGATCCCCATGTTTTCCATGGGCTGGCTGGAGACCTTCCCAGTCTTTGCTGATAGGACATGAGGACATGGGGATTTGGGTGGAATTTTAGTTGTTTGTGTCTAAACTGTGGCAGGCAGGTTCCCACTAGGCTCCCACTTTTTTTTTTTTTAATTTCATCTGGTGGCCTTCCCTATATTCAAAGAGGTTTTGAGCTGGATTAAAATCCCTGTACAATTTTTGAAATGCAAATTCAGAAGCCCTCACACTGGTTTTGGCAGTCCCGGTAAATGGCTGCATGCGAACATCACTGTTACCAGGGCACGGTATATTCGTGGGATCAGCGAACACAGGACTTATTCTAGTTATTGTTGAGCACCCTCTCCTGGCTCTCTTTTCTTTGCAGATAAGTCATCTCATCAATTAGGACTGCTCTGGGATGAACTGCAGTGCCCATTTGAATTCAAAAGGACGTGCGTGATTTTAGATGGTGCGAGCTGCTGCTCCACTTTAGGCTGACCAGGTTTTGTTAACAGCCTAGCTGGTTTGCAGCTGAGAAATCCTTCTTCTAGTGGTGAAATTCCTCAGCAAGTTTTTTTTTTTTTTTCTTTCCTCTAATGCTGCTTCTAATTGCTCCAAGAAAAGCACCTGCAGACCTGAGAACACAATGCACCAGGCATAATCTGATAAAGGGATTATGCCCAGCTGGTAAAAGGTTGTTTATTGGGTGACTGAGCCTACATTCACATCTGTCAGAGGATCTTATCTTTCTGTTAATACCTCAGGAGGCCTAAGGCTGAGTCTAGGGATGAATCAGTATGTCATAAAGCAAGTTTATTTGCAGGGATTATGGCAACAAGCAGCAGCTACAATGAAAATAGGTGAAATTGGGGGATTACCACTCAGTTAAGAGCTCCAATGTGAGAAAGAGCCATCTGATTTGTGGATCTCATAATAAATAGAGTTGGGACACATGAAAGTTTTCTTGCAGTTGTGTGACTGTCTGCTTGCCGTGACTAATGCAGTCCAAAATTGCTTACAGAAGTCTTCATAGGAAGGGCAAAAAATCCACACTTTTTATTGCTTGCCTGATATTTTCCATCTACATTCTGCCCTGCAGCTGGGCAATATTATTGCTAAATTTAACTATTCCTAGGAATCTAGTCTGGATCCACCCAGTATCTTCAGGTATCTCATGAGGGCACCTACATTAGATCTTGACTCATCGTCATCTTTGCCATTTGTAGAAGGAGGTAGGCATCCCTAGAGGGATATGCAGATACTCCACATGGCCAGGTTCATGCTTTGGAGCCATCTGCCTTCTCTGAGTTCAGCAGGAGCCTGGCGAGATCATGCTCCTAACTTCGGCCCCTGATGGGTAGGTGGGGAGCTCTGCTGTCCTTACAAACCCTTGTCTGTGATAACTTTCAGAGGCTGATTTGCCCTTGCTATGTACTGCACCTTGAGGCTATCATAGCTACAGTCCAGTAACCAGGCTTCTCCAAGGTGCTAACAAAAGCTTCAAAACAGCATCACAGCCAGTCCCCTGAGTGCTGAAAAAGCTTCAAACATGCAATTTAAAGTGGATTTTAAGTGATTTCAGGCTGTCTTAAAGTTGTAGCATCACCAAAAGTCTCTGAGATATTTAGTCTGATTATCAATAAATAAAACTTTGGTTGGACAGATCAAAACCTAAATCTTGGATTTACCAAGATTATTCCTCCCGTGCTATTCTCAGGCAGCGTTCTTGCTCAGTACATGGTACTGTCAGAGGAAAAGGACACGTCTGAGCACTGGGAACCTCATTACAGAGTGTGCTCCAAACAGTAGGAAGCCAATTTGTAGTAGCTGAAGATTATGCTACGTTACCTTCTACTTTTTTTGCATTGCACTCAGTGGTTTTGCATACTAACACTGTGTATATGACCCAGGCTTTTATGGAGGGAAGCTATCATCCTCTCCTAGATGCTATCATGGGGCTGTTTGGTGTAAGTAAAGATATCCTATTCAGCTCTTTGATTACAGATTTCTAACCAGCTTTCATTTTGGATTACCCTCAATTAAAAGGTACTTTGAATTTTTCTGCTGTTTAACAGGAGAATAGGAATAAAGGAATAGGTAAAAACAAAGAGAATACAGAAGTATTTTCAGGCCATTGCTAAATCAGAGCAGCAGTGCTACTGAATTTGAGTGGATGTGAGCAGGGGCTATTTCAATTTGTGTGGGACTTTGATACAAGGAAAGAGACCAAAGTCTTACAGATTAAGTCAAGAGGCTCAAAGAATAAATTGACTGCAGCTGAGATCTGAAGCAAAATACTTTGTTTATTTCCTTTGTATGTGTGAGAGTACACCTTTAAACTGCAGGAGAAACTCCCTAATTTGCAATAATGAGATTAACTGGAAGAGAAAAAAACAGCACAGTAAGAGACACCGTATCACAGAGTGCTTGTAGTTATTTGTTCCCTTCTGAATACAGCAATCCTGGCTGCCTTTGTCAGATTTCTAAATCACCAGGACAGCGTTTCACCATGAGCACACGCAAGTATGTCCACTGATTGCAAAAGGCCACTGTCACCAAATTACCCGTCTCATGCCAGTGGGGAAAAAAATCATAACATGACTTTTCATTGTATACATAGATTTGCTAGACAATGTATATTGCTGCTGAGTATAATTTTTGGCAGATAATAGAAGCAAGGGGAGGCAGCAGCATCCATGGAGCAAGGATGGCTAGCCGGGGGGACTCATGGGGATGATGGTGAAGGTAGGATCAGGCTGCTTGCCTGCCCACACTCACTGTGTTGACCACCCTGCCATTTTTCATCCACGCTGCAGCATTTCTAGCAAGGGCTCCCTGCGTTCACGCTTATTATCTGGCATGGACTTATACAGCACTTGCTGCTGCCGGATCTGGCAGGTCCGTGTCATGATGCATCTTTAGAACATTTCTAACACAACACTAAGTCGGTGATGATGTGTTTTTTTTGCACTCACTCTACCTCTAAGACAGCAGATGTACTATAGCACCTATAGCAGAGGTACTACGGGTACTATACCAACAGAGAACAGGCAAGCTGCAGCAGCAAGAGCTGGGCCCTGCATCTTTAAGTAAGTGAATTTGCTCAGCTAATTGCGTGCAAGTGCTCCCTCCAAGCACCTGTAAATTGTTGAGTTTAATAGGGTGGCAGCTGTTCCTGGCTGCCTGGGCTCTTGCAGCCTTGGAAGTAGTTGGGAGATGAGAGCGGCAACTTGCAGCATGATTATCTTTTTCTCCATTTCCCCTCGATTTCATTGTCATCTTCTTCTCTCTTAAGAGTGCTTAAAAGCTTTTGTTGCTCCTTATAACACCCACAGGAGCTGTTGCAAAGTGCACTTTTTGTGCTTAAGGTTTTAAAGCCTAAAATCTCTGACCTGAAGAGGTTTGGAGAGTAGCTTAGTTTGAAGCCTGCTGTCGTGTAGACACCTGCAAAACATTGAACTTAACACTGGCACAGCTGGAGGGAGGGATGGTGTGTAATGATGGGTGGCTATATTGCTGTGTGGCTGGGTTTCAGTGCCCTGGTTCTCATATAGGAATTAGAGTTAGCTCCTGGCTGACTGGGAGGTGAGTACCTAAATGTTTGGTTGTCGCTGGTTTTAAGATCTTGATGCCTATAGAGGGGCAATTGCCTTCCCTAACTGTGGTAGAAGGGATGTAGAGTCATGAGCAATGAATGAGAGATGGTTTTTAGGTGCATCCAGTAACAGAATTGTGCAAAATCAGAGCGTTCTTAGTCTCCAATTCAATGTTCTTGACTTCAGTGCTTAACTGAGATGTGACTTACCCTAAAAAAAAAATGTACCTAGCCATGGAAGGAATTTGGTACCTGGAATTTGGCCTTGGGATTTTTCTGGCTGGGGTAACCCTGAATCTGCAGATGGCAGAGTGAGCAGAAGCTTTAATGCAGGTGCCTACATCAGTTCACGAGGCGTGCTGGGGAAAATCTTCCTTGTGGTACCTTACAGACAACCAGGAAGGGCTTTGACAGGAGATGTGCTGTATCAAGTTTAGCTGGGCTTTGTAAGACCTTCACTATTCCCAAGAAGGTAGGGATTGTTGGGTTCAAGCTAGAGTTAATTCAGCTGCTTCAGCTAAGAGGTATGATGCCATGGACTTTCTAGTCTTTCTGTTCTTGCAGGATAGAAACCTCTATGTGTTCTGTAATCCTCCAGCAACCCTCATCAAGCATTGCCTTTGTGTGTAGCTTCATGCCGTTGTCTGTTCTGCCCTAGGTAGCAAGGTATGTGCTGGCCTAGGCATGTCTCCTTGTGCCACAACTGCATCTGGGAAGCTGGACCTATAGATAAAAACATCTTTGAGGTGTATGGGGAGATCCCCTGGTATAAGAGTACTGACTGTTGTCTTCAGAAAAATAAAGAATACAAATAAATTAAAGACGGGGTGTAGCAAAACCTGAGCACCAGGCCCTGTTCCCCAGTGCTGTCAGCAATTTAATTCAGCACAGGAGACAAAGAAAGTACAGTAGATCTCACGCCCCAGTCTGACAGCTAAATAGGCTGGCAACCAAAGGATATACCTAGGATGGGTTTTGAAAGCCTGGCCTTTGGTTTTGGAATTGGATTTTTGTTTTCCTCTTCTTTTATTTTTCTTTTTACCAAGTGGCCAGGGACTCTCTGCCCTGACCACAGATTACCTTTTTTGGCTTCAAAGAGGGACTAAATTTAACTAGTATGTTAATGAAAGGACAAGGCATGTCACTATTAATAGTGACATGAAATCATGTGTGAAGGACACTCGGTTACAGACATCCTCAGGAGAGGAGAGTTTCCCAAATATATTAATGGAGAGAAGGAGATGGGACAATTTGTCTCTCTCCCCCACTGCTATTTGGAGCAGCTAAACTGTGCTTGGTTGGTTATAGGAATTTGGGCATCCCAGCTTAGGGTACGTTGGGTACAAACCTTTAGCCTTCAGCGAAGGCCCTAACAGGGCCAAGCTCTCAGCTGGTGTGGATCCAAGCAAGCTGACTGCCTCCAGTTAGGAGCTGGCTTTGGCATCCATCGGTCAGAGCAAGGGGTACTACTTATGGCAGTCCCAGGAGATGAGAGCTGCTTTGTAGGCAGTGGCTGTTCAGGAATATTGCTGCTGCAGAGTGAGGCTGGGGGAATCAGCAGGATAGGGGAAAAAAAAGATAGTAAAATCATGAAGATGTTGACTTTTGTTTAAACTTGGAGTGGCATTCCCCTGGGAGCTTCTCTGGCCTGGGGGCTATTTGCTGTTTGAGATCATTAATAGCCAGCTCTATTTCCTCCCATCCGATGGGTTGATGCGGTGTTTTCCTATTAATTTGTCTGGGCTCGGAGACAGAGAGGGCATATGAAGATGTCTTCAGGTTGCTGGTACCTTCTGGGATCTCTGGCTTATAGAGGTCTTGAGAAATGTTGACAAGTTCAGACTTGGGGGTATGTTTTCAAAGCGCTTCACAGGGGTTTTGCTGCATGTTAATGGAAGTGTTGAGGTAAAATGTTGCAGAATAATTTCAAGTAGACACTGTGGTGTCTGGCCCTCTTTTTGTGTTTGATTTGTTTTGAGGGAGTGATACTATCTCCAGGAATACGCTAGTCTTTTATTTGGGTTTCCAGAAAGTTTGCTGATATCCCGTTCAATTTGTATGTTATATATAAAATGGGGTTGCGTGTTTATAGCCCCGATCAGCAGCTGCTGTAAGGGTTACAGCCCAAACAGTCATAGTGACATCTGCTGAAATGTGGCTGGGTTATCACCCATGGAGCAGCTGCCCCAGCCTGCTTCCTTCCCCCTTGGTTTTGTTCTGTGACAGGGAGCAGTAGCCCACTGACAGAGCTCTCAGCTTTGCCTGAGAGGATTTAAACCCGCTTGGAAAGAGGCCCGTGAATTACCAGCGGAGGAAGGTGAAAGATGACCCTTCTGTTTTCCGAATCGTTGTGAGGTTTGGCATCCGAGTCTTGCTGCTCTCTGGAGCAAAGTGAGACACTCGAATTGCTGAAGGAAAAGAAGTTTTCCCCCTCTTTGTATGTGGGTTTAGCCTTTAATTCTGTCCTAGTCAAACTTCCCAGTGCTGTCCCTGTGCGTTTCCACAAAGCCTCCAAGCATACCAGCCCCAAAGCCATTTGTACCTGTCCTTCATCCCGGTGCCCTTTATGCTAGGTTGTGGTCAGCCCCAAAACACAGTTGAGTTTCAGAGAGCTGTTCTCTGTACCTGAGATGCCAGACAAGGAATGGACCTGGCTGCAGACATACACAGACAAAAGAAAGGTGATGCTGGAAGTCGTGTGGCACAGAGGCCTCAAAATGGGGCCTACTTCGTTATCGCTAAGGGTGTCCAAATCCTGCGTACTCGGAAGACACCAATGATAGAAAGCAGTGTAAGTAGGGATAATACTGCATTTATACGACGTGTAGAAGAGCTGGTATGTACGGGTTTTAGCTGTGTGCCATGAGAACTAGCTCCAGAGGGCTCAATGCCTTGTCAGTAGAAGAGCAGAGTATGTGTGTATTTGTGTGTGTAGGATACAGTTAATCAGCAAAGTGTGCAACCATTTGCCTTAATGGGAGAGATGTACCTTGATCAGCAAATTATCTGCTTGCGCATTAAATTATGCACTGTGATCTCTGAGGTGTATTAAATATTGAAATCAGAATTTTTATCATTAATGGGAACTTAATGAACAACGACATTATGCGCCTCAGTTGGCTTTTGTCAGAAGCAGCCCATTGTAGTTGGAAGGTGACTTTTCTGGGTCTCTGGTGGTAACATGCCAATTATTTCACTTATCAATGCCCCTGGAGGTTCCAAATGCCTACTATGGATGTTTTGCCTCAAACTGTGTATGGAATATGGCCTCTAATATGTAGATAAAAATGATTTTGAATGGACTGGAGGAGAGGCCAGTTTCTACCATGCAGATTTATAGCTAAAGGCATTCCACCAGTTCAGCTGCTTTCATTCTGTGAGGTAGCTTTTAGGATGTGTGGTTTCATTGGATTTTGGGATGATAAAAGCACAAGGTGATGCCTTCGCCTACAGCTAATGTGCAGGTGCCTAAATTAGAATATATACATATTCAATGCAAGAAGTGCCTGAGGATAACTCTAGGTAATTCTGTCTCTGAAATGTTTATTATTAGGATTACTGAGGTATCAGAAATCCCAATCAAGATCTAGGACCCACTATAGCAGACAGCCTCCTTGCTGTACAGTTTGAACAAAGGGGTAGAAAGGCACCATAGCTTTTTTCAAGGTGCCTTAACTTGTCAGTGCCAGACCTGTAGCTAAATGGGAGTCTTCTGCTCTTATATTTGCATTACAGTACAAGTATTGGATTGCAGTGTATATTTATGTCAAAATTTTCTTAAAACTAGCAGGATGGGCTTCATCTACTGAAGCAGAAGTCCATGCTGCTGATCTCCCTGTCCATAGTGTCCTTTCAGAGAGGCTTAGTGTGTGCACATCATACCCATTTACACCAAGAAACCACGTACAAAGAAAACTGGAGGCTTTGCAAACTGCTTTACCTGCCTTCTTTCTACTCAAGTGGGTAGGTTGAAGCCAATTTTGGATGCAACTCTGATTATCCATGGCACAGGCTCACAATGGATGGGCAGCAAGCTCCAGTTTCTGGTCTCTGTTCCTCAGCTGGAGCAGTGGAGCTGGATCCAGCTGCATCCCAGGTGCAGTTTGGTTAGGAATGAGTGGAGCCATGGCTCTCCCTGCTCAGGCCCATAGAGTGCAGGCTTAACTATTGCCTTCATTAAGGCTTGTTTTTCACAACTACACGTTACTGCCTATTGAGCAGATGAAAATCTGGTTAGCTTTGCCTCTGACTGTCTTCTGTAAAAGTCTATAGTGAGCCACAGTTTGCCCAGAGGAATATTCCAGGAGAGGAAAGGAAGAATGCAGGAACGATAATAATACAGCCCTGGTGATACTATTGAAAAACAATACTATAAAAACATTTAGGCATGAAAGAATGGTTCCCCCTTTGCAGTGCGAAGGGAATAGCTCCCCAGGGACTTGCTACTGCTCGGAAGAGATTGTGCATCTAGTCTGTCCTTTGCAGACTCACGTGCAGCTTACAGGTATCTTTGAGGTGAGCAGTTATAGGGATGGTGTCTTCTCTTCTACATGGTTCCTGTTCTCTTTATCCCCAAATGGTGGAGGAGAAATAGGTTATATTTAATTATATTCATGGAATCATAGAATGGCTTGGGTTGGAAGGGACCATAAAGATCATCTAGTTCCAACGCCCCGACATGGACAGGGATGCCACCCACTAGATCAGGTTGCCCAAGGCCTCATCCACCTGGCCTTAAACACCTCCATTTATTCCCTCAATTCAATGCACTGGGCTGTATTGTTCCCTTGTTGGCTATAGCTTGCCTGAAGGTTTTACTAACTTTACCATGCAATACATACCTATTGACTGTTTATGCTATTCTGAGGCGATGAAATAAAGGCACTGTTAAACTGTTCACATTTTCTTGTACAGCAGATGCTGGTCTCCTTATCCTACAACCCTGGCAAGGGCTGTTCTAGGATGGGACTTATGTGCAACATGGGCCAAGGGTACTTACCATGCCCACCCCAAGACACAAGACAGATGCAGAGGCAGACTAGTTTTTACAGGGATTATTGAACAAGAGGCAGAGACTTTGGGAGAGACATCTATATAAATGGTCACGGTCTTTTAATGGCTTGACTAGTTGGGAGTAATGAGTGTTGGACGAAGGTATCCCAGCACTGCTTTGATAGCTGAAGTTTGCTGTGATGAAGCTAAGGGTGCTGGAGAGCTGTTTGTTTGTACCACATCTGTGGCTGACTGTGCAGTAGATTCTCATTTTCTCTCGTCAGAAATGACTTGTGAGCTAACACTGAGGGCTGATCAGCTTGCAGAGAGGTGATGATGACACATGGCTGTTCATTGCTGTACGTTGTATGATCAGTCACCAGCTGGAAGATTAACGTGACAAGGAATAAAAGATGGATTCCGGCACCATGAAATTCAGGGAATAGTCAGAAGCAGGACTGAAGATCACATCTTATTGTTACAGGAGTGGGGAGGATTCAATACTTCACAGAGCAAGCAATACGTTATTCCACAGAGCAAATAACGATGAGGAGAGGTAGAGCTTTAAATATTAACAGTCTGTGTTCATGGTCAAAAAGCATCACAGGAAGAAAAGACAGAAATCAGAAGAGGAGGTTCGGGAATGTTCAAATAAACAAAAAGTCGGTGAAACACTATAATCAAGAATAGTCCAAACCAAGGCCAGATCTCAAAATAATGGTCCTAGCAATGTAGAGGGATTGTCATGATGTTTTATTTTCTTCTGCTTCTGATAGAAGAACAAGATTTACTGCAGGAAGGCGAAGGCAATCCATATTGCCAAACCCCATCTCTCAAGTAGTAGGAGTGAGACCTAAATCCTAAGCTTCCTTCTTTGATTTTGTATATTTGATAGCTTCTAATGCTTTAGCAACAGTATGCTTTGTGTGTTTTGGTTTTAATTGCAGCTCTCTCTGAGTTAGATGGATACAAAAAAAACCCACCTGAAATTATCTGATAATTATGAGAGTTTAAGGTTTATAGAAATAATATTGCAAGTCATGCAATGAAATGGTGGTTCTTGTTCACTGGGAAGGTACTAGTTCAGTTCAGAGAAATAGTGAGGAGGAGGACGTTGTGGCTGAGCACACACTGTTGAAACCTTGATCATAGTCTACGTGGCCAGAAAAGCACACTTCCACCAGCATCTGTAGCTGCATTTACAGAAGTTAAAATACTTACTTAGCAGATGTGTGCCTTCAGATATAAAACTGCTCTCTGGAAAGCCGCGATTGATGGCCAATAATATCCCAAATGGCTATTTTCAAACACTATCTCTGGCCATTCAAGAGCCAGATGTGCATTAGTTCAGCAACATCCTGGCAGGTCAGGTTTCCTTTCTGCTCACAGGATGTGTGTGGTAACTGATGGTGTCCCGTTAAGCTGGGTTGTCCATTCCCATTCTGTCTTCTCCAGCCTGGTATTTATGATAGTAAGATGTATGCCAACTTTAAATGGACTGGGACTTTGTATCTCATCCCTGGTTTCCTGCTGTTGAGCTTGCTCTTGGATGAAGTATTTTACAGCTTTAATGCTAAAGAAGTCTTACTTCTATTACATCTTGATGTTATGATTAGAAAATACGAGTGTGGGACTCGCTTATTCCAGATGCTTCTGCTGTAAAGACACCTTCTTTGATGAAAACAAAACTAGTAATAGGTGGCAAGCAAAGTTTTCACCTGATGGATCAACTGTCCACATCTTTGTGCAAAGCTTTGTGATTGTATGAATGCTGGGACTATGGGAGAAGCACATATGTAGTACTGTGAAAAGATATTCTCAGGGATGATCATGATAGGTAATCTAGGTGAAGAGAAGGAAACTTTTTTATTATTATATTTTTTTATCCCTAGCAGTATATTTTGAGGAAGGAAGAGTCACCCATTAAGACAGGAACTTGTTTGTTGTTGTATGTCGAGTGTAATTCAGGACAGCCCTGCAACATTGTCTTCCTGAAGAAATTCATCATTCTCTTTGTGAAAGTGTCTGGGGCTGTCCGTGCAGCCATCATTTGGAGTGATGTGCAGAGTGAGCAGGCCACAGCCTGGTCTTTCTAGGAAATGCTACAGCCAATTATAGAACTGATGGAAGGGATTTTTGCCACCCCGCAGGCTACAGAAACACGCACACAAATATGCAGGCACCATAGCTGCAAGTAAGCCCTGGGGCAAGGTCGTATGCAAACTTTTTTGCTGACTTTTTTTATATAACCTGTAATGCCCTCGTCTGCCTTCCAGCATCCAAGTCACCAGTCTTGTGGTCAGAGTATTGGGTTGTGCTGCGAGCTCGTGCTAATCCCTTCCTTCAGGCTACGTTTTGTTCTTCAGGGCTCTCTCTACTGCAGAGGTCAAGCTGTTGAGGCAGTAAGTGCATCCCTCCTCCTGAACTAGTTACCTTCTCACTTGGTCTGCTTGTTCATTTAAGGTTTGTGCCATCATAGTGCAGTTACAGCCTGTATACTTTCAAAAGCAGATTAAGCACCTTAAAGTACTCTCATTCTGTCTGTTTTTTCTTCTGGCTTCACAAACTGTTTCCTATGTCAGGTATTGATATCCTTGCGAAGGCATTCTTTGTCAGGAAGCAAATTAAATTCGGTGGCGACACTTGATACTGAGTTTGTGGGTAATTGGTGATTAAGTTACCTCTGAGAGGAATTAGGCTCCCAAAGAGAGAAACTGTATATTCTGAATATGATTTAGTCTACCTCAAGTGTTTTTTTTTTTTTTTTTTTTGATGTGGGGGAAGAGTTACAGAATCATAGCTAATGCCATGTAATTAGCTCAAAGATCGTCTTTCAGAGAACAGGAGCTCAGCAGGAGCAGAAGCAATGTGGCAGGAAATACAATTATGGAGCTAGCTTGGGAGAGGGTTGGAGGTTTTGTTCTTGGGAGGGATATGATAGATGGAAAATTACAGTTTTGGCCAAGGTGGGAAATGATGATATCTCAGGACCTTGGGGCCAGAAGTAATTTTGTCACCACCCACTATTGCCAAGGCGTAGTCAATAACTGCTTGCCAGACTGGTCTGTGTCTAGCCAGCAAGTCCCTCTTTGAGGTCAGCTTCATTTCCTGTAATATGGGATAGTTCAAAATTAATCAGGCGGTGAGGGCTTCGTTAGTGTTTGTTTTCCCACTTTCTGTGAAAATTACATGCAGAGATCATCCTGGTCTTTTCCTGCAGTCTGAGCAGCCTAAAAGAAGAAGCACCATTAAACTTTTCCCAATGCACCTTTTCTGGCTCATCAAAGCAGAATCGTGCACATGATGCTGAGGTCCCAACCTTAGATTTTGTGATTAGCCATAGCATTCTTGTACCTCCATTTCGTCTTCAGGTTCACTATTTTAAGACCGAGCAGCTGAATTTCTTCTGCCTTGAGTCTTGATTCTGCCAAGAGGTCTTTTTCAAAGGAGGATTTTGTGAAAATCAGGCACTTGGTTTGCTTTTCTGTTCTTCCAGTGTAAGCCTCAAAAATTGCTTGATGATTGTGGCCTTGTGACATAGCAGTGCTCCTCAGTGCCCTTAGTTGATTTTTGTTGTTGTTTTGGGGGTTGGTGGTTTATGGTGGTTGTTTGTCTCATTTTCTAGAGGCTACAAGCCCAAATTGGTTTGGGAATTGCTAGAAGACTACTTTAGTGCCCTAAGCACCAACATCTCAGTCCAGCAAGCCTCTTAGGAGTAGGTTTAACTCAGAACACGTGCTCTAATTGCCTTCATGCAAAAAGGACTTCTGTGAATCTGAGGCTTCTGTTCTACTTCAGCCATGCTTTGGGGCCAGTAGCATACCTACTGAGTAAGCCACGGGTGTATTTGGCCATGCATGGCAATATTGGCCTACGTTTTCTTTCCCTGAAGATGAGGATTGGAACATGATTTTAGCTAGGAGATGTGTTAGGCTGCCTACAATATTTAGGATTGAATTGTGCTGCTCTCCCTAACCATGCTGTTTATTGGCAGTGCTGCTAATGCAGCTGTCTCAAGCTCACTGGTGAATGAATGAGAGGAGCTTGAAAATGTTTTACGCCTAGACAGAAGCACTGAGAGTAGAAAGAAAGAAAGAAAAAAACATGTGGTTGCTTTGCACAGAGATGAAAAAGCTGCTGCAGACTGTTCTACCCAGGATGGGACGTGGCAGCCTGAAAAAACAGGAATAAAAGTAGATTCGTTTTGGCTGGTGCCAAAATCAGTGAATGAGCAATAGCAGATCTTATATTCCTGCAAAAGGCATTAGGATGAGAGATTTTGAAATGTGTGCTTCTTTTGATTTGCTGAATAATAAAAGTCAGATCACAGCATCTTTCAGTGCCTCAGTTTCTTACAAAGTAAAGGGAAAACAATATTATAATGTGGTGTTCGGGGTTGGATTTAACTCCAATAACACAGAATATAATAGAAATACAAGAGAGAGAGGAAATGAGCCCAACTGAGATCTGAATTGCTCCCTGGGGTTTTGACTCTGTCCAGTGGCTGGAACTGCACGTCCTTTTCAGGCATCTTGATTAAATGCCTGCAGGAAAGTGGAATGAATCAAGAACTTGAGGGCTACAGATGTTACCAGATTTAAAATGCCTGAAACATTTTTACTGGCTATAAAGGAATTTTCCAAGTATAATATCCAGAAGTCCCCTCTCTCTGAGGTCCCTGGGGCCTAGACATGGTTAATCTCTTGCAGTGTCCTGTCACTTCTGGAGTCTTATGCTAAAATTGTCGTAAAGAAGATATTTTATTCTATTGACATGCACCCAGCATTGCATTTCCAAGTGCTAGGTGTCATTTTAGGTCATTACGTAGCTTTTCTGCTGCAAACTTGGGGAAAATGGTGACTGACCTCCTGCAAAACTGGGGCTGGGATATTAGAACTCATAACTCATAATTAAACAGCGCTCTGAGCACTGCAGTTAATTAAAAGGTGTTTTTATTGGAGGGGTTTTTGTTGTTGTTTTGGCTTTTTGTTTAAAGAGTTTGAAGTCTATTTCTTTTTGGAAGGCTTGCCTAAGCACTTTCTAACCATTATAATGTCATTATATATGGGATTCATTACATTAGAGACATTAGAGGAGATTAAAAAGGATCTATTGGAGGCATTGGCTGAAAAAGAAAGGATAAAGACTGGTTGCAGTTTGAGCTTTTATTACGTGGCTTGAAACAAATGCTGAAATATTGTATTTAAACTAAGTGTGTTTGTTGGAGGGAGCATTAGGAAAGAAAGCAAGGCAGAAAATACCACTCTCACCATTAAAGAAAGAAATCACAATGGTTGGGAACAGTGTGTTAATTAGCAAACTAATTTCCTTGTACTTTAAGTGCATAACAAGTTTTAAATGCCTTCTGAATGGCTTGATATCAATTGTGTTTTGTTCTTTGAATGTAATTGTTTCCATGGCAATGCTCAGTTCTGCTGTACGTGGATTATGTCTGTAAAGCCTTCCAGTCATTTATGGGAAGTCTGTATTAGCCTAGTGGCTGACCTGTATTCAGGTTATACTTTACTTTTGTTGCAGTTGTTTTACAAGCAAATTATCAAAAAAAAAAACAAAACAAAACAAAAAAACACTGGAAGTGGGTTGGATTCTCAGTCAATCCCATTTGGCTTCGTTTCAGTGATTTTTAGTGGAGCTGTGCTGCATTACATCAGCCCCTGTTCTTCTGAGTGTCTTCTTTATATATCTCATAACAGGAAAAAGGGCCACAAACGCTATCTTCCTGCTATTACAGGCCACCATTCAGGTTGCTTTTAATTTGCAACGTAGTGAGATACTTTCAAATAAACTGCGGTTCCTCAGGGAGAGAAAGTAACACCAGGGAATTGCTGTAGGGCCACCAGCCACTGCTGGAAAGCCCTAGGATAGGGACAAGAGAGGGGACTATTGCGTTCAGGGACAGGACTTATTGATTGCAGGGTGACCCCAGTGTTCCTGTTAGTGCGAGGGGAAAAAGAAGTACAGGAAAAGGGCTACACTGGCAACTTATATCGGTTTTCATCAAAAAAGAAACAAATTCTTTTTCTCATCGAGTTCTATATGAGGTATTGTGATTATAACTTGTTCAGAACCCCTTTACCTTTTCCCATGCCCATTAGTTTTTTATTCGGGTATCAAAAAGAATAGTCTGTGTTCAAAAAATCATTGGACGCTTGTGCTTCTTAGCCTAGTATTTAGCATATCTGTATATACATGCGTATGTGTATATATACACACTTCAGGAAGAACCAAATACCTACATGATGATATTGAAGGGCTGATGTCAAGTCCTAGCTCTGGCACAAGCTACTTTGCTAGCCTTGGGTACATTAGATAGGGACCAAGGCTCTGAAACTATTGTGTAAAACAGTAATAATTTTTCATTTCCATCGCCATCTGTCATACCTTTCTAGTCCAATTGGACTGTTTGTTTTCTGCTCGGTGTTGATGCAGCACTTAGCAGAAAGGAGCTTAAGGTCTTAAGACCATAGCTCTAAGGGGAAAAAACCCCACAACTATTATCACTTGATTTCCTTGTTTCATAATTAACAGGTTTCGTGTAAGATTCATTCCCTTAAAACTGACATTGACAGGACACTGTGACTGCCACATTTAGGCTTTCTCTTTTTCGTTAAGAAATGTGAAGCAGTTGGATTCATCTTTTTGTTTATATAGCTATAAAAGATTAAATAAAGGAAATCCATAGCCAACTCAGAGTAAATGGAAACATTTATACAGAAGGCTCAGCAGTTTCTCGTTTGGGGCACATTTGCTTTTTCCCATTTACCTTTCTTTGCTCATGACAAAGACAACAAACAAAATCTTGACCTTCAAGAAAGCCTGAAGTGTGACAGAATTCAGGAGAAATGTACCCTTTAAAAAAGTTAGATCCAGGTGTTTGTGTTTATGACTTAGGCCTACATGAGGTGAGGCGTAAATATGTAAAAGGCAGTCCCTGCCTTCAAACATCTGCTAACAATGAGGCAAAATGGAGGGGGACCAAAGTAAAATTTCTTTTTGCTTCATGTGTAGGAAAATAAACTATGGGGGAGAGGTTGAGTGATTTGCCTGAGGTCACCTAGCCCAGAGCTGGGAAGGCAGAGTTCACACACTGGGTAGACTGCACTATCACAGTTTGTAGCTAAATATTCAATGTAATGAAGATTTAAGGTAAGTAGGCAGTGGTGTTCAGGCACTAAACTGCTAGAAATGTCCTTCTGCTGTAGGGACATCCACATGAGGTAGAGTCAGAGGAGCTTTGTTATCTTATGCTAAGAATTGTCTGGGCATTGAGTTTGAGGCCTGTCACAAGGCCTCCTGCGATGCCTGAGCACACAGTGGTTTGCAACAAGCAAAGTATCTGACAAACAGCTCTTCCTTTCATGCTTGGATAAAATATGGATTATGTCTGAAATAGGAGTCAGCACCTGATATTCCCGAAGGACTTCCCCAGGCATTATTTCATGGCATTTCTCCTTCTGGAGTTCTCCCTGAAAACACTCCACCCGGAATCAAAAAAGGCTCTGGTCTAGGAAGAGAAAGACATGACTTTGCTCATTTATGCTACCTGGCAGTGTAAAAAAGAGAGGTAAGTAGAGAAATTGAAGAAACCCTTGCTGTTTGTATGGCCAGGCTCTATTTAACTATCCTTATTGTAAAGATGAATGAGAGCTGGTGTTGTCTAAGACCATCACTCTGGTGCCTCTCACCCAACACTAGCCAGGTAATGATAGCTCTTAAATACCTGGCCTTGGGAGGTGGTAATGGGCTGTCAGAGTCAGGGAAGAGCTGTTGAGAAAACGGAATTTCAGTTCAGCTGTCAAAATGGATGTCCCAGACAACTTGGTTTTGGTTTCTTTTAGGAGAATGTTAGAATCTTAGAACTCATACTTTTATTTTCCTCCTCTTTCCAATACTGTCTTTTGGCCTTAACTATCTGCCCTGTTTAACCCAAGCAGTTTGTTGCATAAAACTAGATTTGTTTATTTATTTATTACATCATGCTGCTTGGAGAAATTCTTTCAGCATTATCCCTGGCCACACCTGGAGAAAATCCAAGCTCATTGTTTCTGCCATACTCTTCCTGCTCTCCATGCAGTCTGCCCATTCCCTTCTCCCCTGGAGCTGACAGGCAGACTAAAACTCCAGGGGAGGAATAAAGAAAAAAAGAAAAACACACACACACACAAAAAAAAAAAAAAAAAAAAAACAAAAAACTTAAACCACTGCATTTTTCTTGGCAGTTGCCAAGTTGTGGTGCACAGTCATGTTACACACCTACTCCCATGTGTGTGCACATGCATATTTGTGTAAAGTGGGTATAATTTTCATGTTGGAGTGTTTTTTTCTGTGCTTTGGAGTTTTCTGGGGATTTGTTCCTGGGTGTGACTCAGAGCCTGCAAAGGTACTGAAGAAGCAATGCGTTTTCTTCAATAAAAGAGATGATAATCATATCAGCCAGTCTTGCAATGGACCAATGCTTTCAAAATTTAGGGTAACTAAACACCCCAAAGACTCGTTTCCTAATAATCTATTTTGATGGATCCTCCTCTCAAAGCACCTGGTGTCTTACAGGAGACCACGTATCCTGGGAGCTCTGTTCCCATTGGAGTGTTTCAGGCTCTGCATCTGAGAAATTTTAGATTCACAAGGATAAACAATTAACTTTTTTTTTTTTATTTTAAGTTCAGAAGAATTAAAAATGAAGTGAAACTTGCATCATGAAATGTAGAGCATTTCAAGCTTCTTATATTGATCATCTTAGGTATTAATGTATGAGAGACTGATGAGTTGGGAGCATCTATTCCAAATCCCTTTGAGTTTTAATCTGGGGCAGATGAGAAGGGAAAAAAAAAAAAAGAGGATTTAAAAATAGATATGTGCCTTCTGTAGTCAATTCACTCTGCAGGAAATCTGAACAATATTCAGGAAATACTCTAACTCTCAGCAAAGCCTGTTGTTTCTAAGCAGAGCCAGTCTGGTCTTATCCACGCTGAGGAGCAAATGGGATTGACAAGCATGTAACAGAATTGAGACAGAAAGTGTGAAACTGTGTTTGAAAGCAGAGAGATGCTTAGAGACAACCTTAGCTCAGTTGTGCCTCACAAAAGAGGAGGAAATAAAGGGAGTTCCTTAAAGGAATTCTTTATCATATGCATTTAGAGAAGGCAGCAGGCACCTGAGGAGGCCAAGGGAAACCTAAATAAAACCATATTGAAAGCTAGGCTTCTGTACCATACACCAAGAATGTAGCGCAGATCGTTAAGCAGAACCCACTTGGCTGGGTGATGCTGAACAAAAGCCATCAGCATGGCAGCAAAAGACACCTGCTTCGCATCCCTCATTCAGGTGAATAAACGAGGGCGAGGAGCCAGCGCAGTCATGTGAGCTGTGGAAGGAAGGTCCGGACAGCTGAATGCAACCCTCGTGACATAACTGGCTGAGCAGACTCAGCCCTGACTTCAGGCAGGACATGGCTCAGCTGAAAATTGGAGGTTGAGATACTAAACAACTGCTTTGCAGCAGCAGGGGGATGTTGTTCGTGCAAGTGCATCCACAGTGATAGCGCTGGCTTCTATTGCTCCGGTTGTGGGGGGGTTGTGTTTTTGGTGCTGCTTTAAGCTAGAGCGAAATTTGCATGTTTACTTGTCCTGGGTGCTTGTGGTTACTTTTTAGGAAGTTTTTGTGGTTTCTAAAAAAGGAGACAGCCAATTCTGCAATGAAGCTCTTCCCTCTTCTCTCAGAAAGAGGGAAGGAAATTCTGCTTTCAGATAACTTTCAGGCATTGAAGTACCACTCAAGGAAAGTTGCATAGGAAGAGATGGAAAAAAAAACTTTTTTTTTTGTCAGAAATGAGTAATATGTTGCCTTTCAAGTAGCTCATCAGCACTGTAGAGTGCATGGGAACACCAGGCTGTGTTTGCAGCAGAGGTGGTCATGCCTGAGCTATGGCTGGAGCTGCAGCATCTGCTTGGGGCTGAGCAACACCTGCAAGGGCTTTTTTTTTTTTTTTTTTTGAGAGCTGAAAGATGAAACTTCAGGGCTACAACCTGTACCTTCGTTCATTATATCATCCCAAGGTTAAAAATGCCCGTAGCTTTATATGCTTGCCTAGTGCTCTCCGAGAAATGCCAGCCCCAAAACTCTCCATATTCTTCCTGCCCATAGCCAGGAATCTCTTCCTGTTCAGAATTTAATGGGGATAAAACGGGCTAAACAGAAGGGATTTGTATACGCAGCAGCCACTTTCATGAATGCAATGAGTACATGCAAAACTGCCGTTTGAGCACATAACCTACTCAAATACTTAAATAGCGTCTATTTGTGAAAATCCTGCAAAGTGTGCTATCCGTCATTCTTCAGCTGAAAAGCATTTGTTATTTTTCAACTCAGTTATTCTCTTGATTTAAGTGTGTTCAACCATCTGTTGAGGGCACAAGAAGACAGAAGCGAGTAATTAAGCAGACCAATTGCACTACACAAATAACAAATAATTGAGATGAAGCGTTCGGAGCCAGTTCATAGGCTAACAGTCATTTTTCATGACTGGTGAGTGCTTCTGAAGAATATATGCAGTTGTGAGAAACAGGAGTGGTGAACAACTTGCAAACCAGGAAAAAAGAGGTCTAAAATCTGGAAATGGACTTGGGGTGGACTTGTTTCACCTTGCTATGAGTGGAGGTACAAAAGTAAAGGGTAGGCTGAGTGCCAAACCTGAAGTCTAGAACCAAGCAAGGAGGACAACAGATAGGAAGACAGAAATATTGGCTGAAGCTTCCCTTTTTTCACTCCACAGTGGGCAATATCACTGAAAAGGTCATTAGATACAACCTGAAACGGACTTTTTAAGTAAACCTACAACTAAAACCTTTGACGTACAATCCGACAACTGCATTACAGTCATCTCAGGCGTTTCCTTTAGCATTTGCATTAAGTTTGTGTCTGCGCTGTGCTGAGCACAGCCAAACAGATGCAAGATCTTCTGCTTACCCAAATGAAAACCTGCTATCCCCTTTCTCTGCCAAACAGCAAAGGTGATAGGCTCCCCTCAATGCAATGCTGATTTCAGATGTTCTCTATAGAACAAACACCATCTAATTCTCTGAGATTATCACTTAGATTGATGTTATTGAAGTTTGCTTGCCGATCGTTCCAGAAGCTGTGAATTTTCTTTGCCTCTTTACACCACTTGCTGTGTTGCAAAGTTTTGCCTCTATTTATACATTTCCTCTAAGCATTTCACATACCTGGTACAAACAAATCTTCCTTCATCTCTACCAGAAAGTTAGCTGCTGGTGTCTGTGTGCATTTCTCTGGGATTAGAGAAAGAAGTGGGGTGGAGGTGGGATGCTGCCAGATCCCGGGAACCCAAGGCTGCACATGTTAGCTGGGGAGGAATTCTGCTCCCTGAAGATAAATCTTAGCTCGTTTTCCACCAATCATAAGGTTTACAAGCACCTTGATATATTCAGTCCAGACGCTTGTGTATGGGAATGAAGTGAGCAGTAACTCTGGAGTTAAATTTTAAATTAGTTTTCCAGTGAAGACCTGCCCATGGAGTTGCTTTAGTGTGACTTACCGATCACCTTCAGGGTATTCTGCAGGAAATGAAGATTTATTACAGTGTTGTTACTTGACCTGTGGCTTCTACCTTTCAAGGATGAGCATTTCTCTTAAGCAAAAGGAAGCAATTAGTTACTGTGACGGGGGTTTTCTGGGGGGGTTTTCTGGAGGAAGCGGCTGTTTCTCCAACAGAACAAAGAGGGTCTGAAAGGTGGCTCAGCTGGAGGACACTGAGGCAATCCACTGGCCTCAAGTGGAAATTAAGTCAGACATGCACAGGGGATGGAGTGGTTTATGTCATAGAAGGGAAGCAGCAGGAAAGCCAGAAAAAGTTAGGAATTAGTAGGCCAGTTTGGGCGAATATGGCACATTGAGAACTGGGTCTGTAAGCAAAGCTTGGAGTCTTCAGCTCCTGCTGGGGTACATTTAACTTCAGAGACACTGAACTATCTGAAGATAATGTTCTAAATAAATCAAAATGAATAGTTAATAATAAGAATAAATAATAAAAATAATTATTAAAGCAAAATAATAAAAATTAGTAATAATAAAATTAAAGATAATATTCTAAAGAAATTCAAGTGTGATCTTCCAAGGGCATGGAGTCAGCTAGTTTTCTGGAACAGATATTAAATATTGTGGTAATAAAAGTTAGGTCTCAGTGAGCTTGTCCAGCTCATCCCAGTAACACCGGCTGCCACTTTTCTACCTCTTTCTTTGCAGATTTACCCAGTCTTTTGTTCTTGGCAGCTGGTAATACCACCCCCTACTCACTGCATGAAAGGGCATGGCAACAGTTTGTGAAGACTAATGAACAAGATCTGTTTTGGGAGTGATCATAACCTGATTTAATATAGTAAGTACATAAGAAAAGAGAAATCTGTTAACTTTTTGTGATTCATAAAGGTGTATGTGCTGATTTGCTTGAACTTCGTGGAGCCATGTACTTCTGGAGTATGGAGAGATATTCATCACTTCTGTTCTTATTCTCAGTTGAGAGCACACTTATTAAACAGAGGCAATTGCCTTATGCTGAAAAGAAAAATAAAATATGACCAATCTTCATTTCAATGTAATTCCTTAATTGACATTATCTGTGATGTATTTTCGTGCCATTTTGGGAAGTTCTGGTGGGAGAAGTACTCTCATTACTCATACTGTGGCCAAATTCTCCGAGGGAGGACATCCTCCACTATGGTTTGAGTGCAGTCTGGTGCAAAGGTTCCTGCAGAACTGCGTGTAAGGATGCAGCGTATCAGAAGTTATCAACTGATGAGCAGAATTACTTATCAATGTTATAGTGGTTGTGCTTTGACAGGTATTCAAACTGAAAGATCAATTTAAATTTTCTGAAAGGAAAGAATATGCAGTAGATTAGTTTTCAAATGGTTTTTTGTACAAGGAATGAAACTACTTACATTGGTGATTTTCTAAGGTTACATTTGTTTTTGCTGTTTCTTTTTCTCTTCTTCTAGATGCAATTCCTATTTGCTAAGGATTCTGAGCATTACATTAGAATAAAGAAGACTTGGAGGGCAATTTTAGAGAAATAGATATCCAAATCACTAGCATAATCCTTCTGGCTCTTTGAAAATGAAAAATAGAGTGTTTCAGAGAGCTATTTATTGGAAAGATTAGTTTTATCACGAAATTATTACTTTAGCACATGGTTTGAGATTGGTCATTACCTTAGAAAGTTCACAGATGAAAACACAGGGAGAGTTGCCAATGAAAAAGACCTAATGACTGAAAGAGTCTTCCTTGCGTGCTCCGTTTTCCCCCTATAGCTATGTTTTGGCTTCACCAGGGAGAAGTAAACAATCTATTAAAAAAGTAAAGGATGGAAAAAATAAGCTAAAACTGTATTATAAATTGTGTAAATTGATTGATTTTGTGGTGGAAAGCCTTCTTGTTTATTTATAGTGCTAGGTAAATGTTGGAAAAAAATATATATTTATGAATAACATAATTTTTACAATAACATCTGTGTTTTTTCTTTTCAGGAGTTATCAGGCTGCAAGTGTTTACATTGTAGACAGGAAAGGAGCCCTTTGTCTTTCTGTATTTGTGTGCGAGTATGTGAACAGCATGGAACGATATAACTGGCACATTAAAGAGAAGGCTTTATCTGCAAAAGGTAAGGGCAATTCTTTGAAAGTTTAGTAACACATTGATGGTCTTAACCTACCTGCTTTATTATAGGTAAACCCTTGGGGAAGATCTCATCAATATGATGTAAAAACAAACCAGCTGACAGTTAAGTTGTTTGTCGTCTTGCAGCACCGCTTCACTGATCTGCCCACTTGAGTTGTAGCATTCCAGGACTAAGCTGTCTTTCATTACATGATTACTCAGTTGCTCTTACTGAAGCTCTGAAACATGTCATGCTGTAAGGAATGGGAGGATTTATTTATCCTAATCTATAATTCACAGTCCTTAAACATAGAAAACTCTGATGTCATAGTGACAGACCTTGAATAAATACCTGGGTAGGTGCATGCTGATAGCCACAGCTGCTATGGACACAACTATTTTGGAAGACTACTTTTAGCACTGTAGTCCTTTCTCACTCACTTTTGTCTATTTTAACTAATTTCTGGCCAATGTAGTAATTCTCTTGAGTAAAACCTAAATGCTTCCATCATGTGTCAGTCCCCCTGTGTTGAAATTGGAAATTAAAAGAAAGCCAGTTTTGAGTTTGAGTCATATAGCAAATTTTCATGTCAATTTTCATGATGAGAGGAAGGGGCATTATGGAAACTTCAGAAGAGAAGTGTGAAAGGAGGAGAAGTAAGGTCAGTGTCTCTTTAAACATCTTACACATATTGCGTGGCAGCAGGATTATAGCCGTCTTGGGATGCTAGCATTTTATTTGTAAAAATAAATTCTTCCAGAAAACATCCCAAACCAGTGTCACATTGTTGAGTGCTAATGGCTGCATTAGCAGTTATCCGCGGTTATGCATATGTCCATCCATCTGCCTTATGACTCTGCATCCGAGGAAGGTGCTGTGCATTAGTTATTTTACTTAAAAGTCTGCTTTTTATGTTTGTAAATAAAAAGATTACAATTGGTGATGCACAGGGCTAAAACCACTAATTGTTAGCCAGATTAAGCTGCAGACACACTTGTCCCTGCGTAGAAGGAACCAGAGTTAAAATCAGGCTGTAAAATGTACTTCGTGGACTTTAGAACACCTTTTTCAAGCTTTTCTTTGTCAATCTTAACATCTTAATTTGTAACTAAAAATCCTTTTAAATTGTCAAAAGGTCTCTTTTCTTAGAGCAGGTTTGTTGGTTTGTCTTGCACAAGGCACTGGAGTATTATTGCTGGAGGGGGTCAAATCTCACAAAACAGCATTTGCATATACACATTGCACTTCAATTGCAGTTCATTTTGCCAGCACCTGGGTCTGCTTTTAACTTGCCACAGGTAAAATTTCCCTTTTGGCAGCAAGCCAGCGCAAAATTATGCGGATTCAAACCTTAGTGAGACTTTGTGCAGAGTCTTCACATGAGGCTAGAATTTATAATAGAAAACAGTGGTGGAACAGGAAGAATATAAGTACCTAGCCCGATAGCGTGTCACGGGAACATGTTGTTTATTCATTTTCTTACTATCTCTCTGTCTGGGAAGTTTCAGTCTTCCAGTGGGAGAGGAGAGACACAGGCATATAAGACAGATGCAAGTGAGATGTAACACGTTGTGAGTACAAATGACTGCTTTGAAAATATCTGAAACTCCACAACGTGGGGAAAAATGTCCTTGTAGCCATCTGACAAGCACGCACGGAATTGGGCTTGAAAATGTATTCTGATCTCCAATGGTCAGTGAGAGAAAGGAGACAAATGTACAGCAAAATTTTACATGCTATTTTCCATGAATAATTCAAGTTGAGCTTGTATATACCAACTCGTGTTTGTTCCAGCTGCCCTCAAGCTCATAAGCATGAGCTGGTTTCTGTATGTGCTGGTTTATATCCATAAGGTTCTCATTATGTACATTTCCCTTTCTGCCCCATGCTTTTTGAAAACATAAAGCCTCTGAAGACGTGGAAAATAGCAGGGCTGATTAGTCCTGAACTGGTCAGGCAGTCAGACTTGATCTTTGTAGGTCCCTTCAAACTGCTCTGTTCTGCTCTAATATCTTGTATTCACTCTCTAAGCAGCTTCCATTTGTTCACTAGTAAACTGATTTTGCAGTGAGTAGAGAAGAGAAACAGCCTTCTGTGTATAGCTTTGTTGTTTTGGCTATCTTGTGTGCCTTCTTCATGGTCTGGCACAAGTCTTTGTTTCCCTTAGTGGGATGGGATTTGTACTCACCCCTTATTTCCAGCATCAAGAGAAGGTAAACTTCTGCAGCTGTTATAAAATCTGCTTGTTGGCTGGTGGTATCTGTTTGTCTGGCAGGCTAATCCAGGTATTTGTAAAGTTCTCTGTGAAGTGGAGTGTTTCTTGCTTTAGGAAATAAAATAGTTAAATTTTTGTAGAAATACAAGTCACCAGTCTGTCTTCGTGGTAACCTCATGCAACTACTGCCATGGTCATGGAGAGAAGGATCTGGAAAGGTGTTTCCCTGCCATTAGTCATCTTTAGTAGTGGTTTTCCATTTGAGAAAACAAAAAAAGCAACAGGAAAACAAAATGATCTACTTTTTTTCCCCCTCTTATTCTTAGCATATTGATCCTTCCAATCTGCTGTGTTTCTCCTGTGAAAAGAGGTGGAAAGTTTCATGTGATGGAATGGACTTTGCTAAATACGGTGCTGAATTTTAGCACAGGTAGTAACTACAGCGATGCCTTCCAGTGAAAGCCTCTGAGTCTCTTGATGGGATCAGGGCATTTCCTGCATCTGGCCATAGTAAGACATCTGATACATGTAGCACTGCGGTCCTTCCCTCCCTCAAATCAATTCAAAATTGATTATACAAATCTAAGGCAAATCTGATCTAGCAGGCAAGCTGCAGATGAAATGTTAAACAAGCACGCAGGATTGCCAGCTGTGGCATTTAAGTATTACAAATATGCCCACCTCTCCAGCTGATCATATCCCAAAGGAAATGGCTGGAATACACTTAGAATAGATGCCCTCACAATCTGAGATGTATCGTGTGTTTTTTCCATTGACCTGCAGTTTGTAACAGTGAAAACTGTTCTAATTGAAGCTGTGGTGTTTTCATGCTGTCATTGATTTCTGTGAAGAAGCACAGAGGCAAGGCACCTTCCTGTTATTGACCACGGCTTCCTCTGGTGGGGAAGTCTTGCTGGATGAAGAGCAGAGGGAGGTGGGTTGGAATGACAGCTTTAGCTAGACAAAGCTAAAACAGGGATGGTGGGCACCACAGAGGACTAAACTAATGAAATTCACACAGGCTGACTTTTCATTTGGTTCAGAGAAGTCTCAACTAGGTTAGAGTGTTAATGTTTTCAGTAGCTGAATCTTAGGGGGATAAAAAGCACATTTCGGAAGACTTTGGGCATCACAACCTGCCTGAGCGTGAAGTCCCAAAGCGTGTCTGCAGCTGAGCACAGGCACCCCTCATTTGTGTCCAGTGCAGTAGTGTGCTTTCACCTAAATGTGGAACAAGTACTAGACTTGTGGGCTTCCCTTTCCATGAAGGACTTTCTCAGTTCTCAGCCTGGTAACTATTTTTGGGTGGAATGGTGCTCTTCCCATTTGTTTTCCAAGCAGCAGATTTGAAAGGTGTTGCTCCTGTTTTTAGGGGACCTTTTTAAAAAACACCATGTCACATTGGCACAGGACAGGAAGAAAAAAAACAAACAAACAAAATCAAACAAACAAAACAAACAAACAAACAAAAACAACTCAAACTTCAAGAACTTCCTCAAACCGGGATGATTGTTTCCTTCAGCATGGATTCAGGTAAAGTCTAGCAACAGTGCTCCTATCGAATTAGTTTGGCTGTATACTCCTGCATACAAGTTGAAATGTATTTCCTGCCAGCACTTCTGGGAAAACTTCTGAACCTGCATCTTTAGAGGGAGCGTGAACACATCTCCAAAAGGAATTGATGTAAATGCTCAGGCATACAATGGTAGAAGTGTCTCTGCATTATTTGCCTTTAATGAGAACAAACCGTCGCTGGCACCGTTTCCAGGCAACTACCAAGAAATGCTTAACCTTACGTGGGGGTCTTGCAAGCCACACATTACAGCAGGTAATGGATGGCTTTACAACGAAACTAGCTTGAGAGAGCAAGCAGAAAGCGTTTATTTAATCTTAGTTTTAATTAGCATTTTTCCTGTTTTTCCATGTAATTATTTCTCCGCCAAAGACTTGCTTTGCTTAACTAGGAGAATCAAGTAAAAGGTTATATTTTTTGTGTTCTGGTTATATTTAATCAGCTGAGAAATACTGTAGGCTACAGGAGGTACTGTGGGGTCATAGGGAAAGATTTGGACAGTTTGAGAGAGTTCCCTTGTAGTGAAAATGGGAAGAGCCAGAAGGCAAAGTGGAAATCCACAGGCTCCCAGAGAGGCTGGAGCCTCCTCACGCATCGTGTGCACTGCACATGGTCATCTATTTTAACAGGCTACAGCCTAAATCAATGAAGGATTGACAGAGCAATGAGGGTACAGTAATGAGTAAACCAACTTGCAACAGGCTACGGTCTTTCCCAAGTCCCAAACAGCATCTCATGAACAGAGGGAGGCTTCAAAAATATAATTCAGCCTGGCTTTGAAATTGCTGTTCACTAATTTTATGAAATAGTTGTTATGTGGTATCAAGTGTTAGTGTGCTCCACGTTTGGCAGCATCTTAAGTCAGTTTCTGTGGTTGTATTAGAATGTGGTCATCAACATATTTTCCGTCGACGCTTCTAAATGGTGCTTGATGACTAAACTGGCAAATAACTGGGATCCGTCTTTGGCAATTCACTAAAGTTTACAATTTCTCATCACAACGCTTTTAACTTCGGTGTAAAGAACTGATACAGCAATAAAATAGCATGCAGTGAGCAAACCCTACCTACAAAGAATATTCCTGCTTCTGCAGTAATCAATGTGAATGCTTTCCATGCTTGTCCAAGAGCTAAGATTGTCCATTACGTACGTGACTAGATAGCAACTTGTGGCCCTGCTGAATCCGTGAGGCTTTCTCAGTGGACTTTTATCCTTAGACAGAATCCACAGCCATAGGTGACCCAGTGGAAGGTCTTCCTGCTGTGCAACCAGGTAGCTGGTGCAGCATGTAGTACTCTGAAATGGAAACGGCCAACAGCAGTAGCAGAATCTCTCCAGTATGTTTGCTTGCCTGGTTCCCTCAGCCTCCAGGGGACATGGAGGGAAAGTGGAGAGAGGTTTGAGATGAGATATTCTTGTTGACAGACGTGTTTAAGTTTTGCTCTTCTGGCAAGCGAAAATTTTCCGATGGCAACACGTTCCCAAAAACCTGAAGCCAAAGCAGCTCTGCTTTCCTGATCTCTGCCGAGATAGGCTTTGCTGTCTTATCTATGCCAATACACAGATGGGATGTCTTTTTTACTTCTAGCAAGAATTTCATGTAAGGCCTCGCACAGTGTAGCCTAAAGTGAGAAAGAGATTTGTCATTTTTTGACAATAATTCACATAGACTCCAAAACAAATGTACTTCTGAACAGTGACTCTGTGAACAATAAAGCAAACACTCTCAACTACCTACCAGCCCATCCATCTTTTTAAATCATGTCAGCAGACTTCAAATTGTTCCCCAAGTTTTATTGTTTTGTAGAGAAGGAAATAATTTGTGGTGAAATACACTGAGCCATTGAACTTTGCAATTGTTTATTACTTGGTCTTGATTTCTTGCACATTCCCTCTTCATCATTTCCCTGTCATTTGTTTTAGGTGGCGTGGTTTATTCGCTCTTCGAAGCTATCTAAATTGCATAGGTAAATTTGTACGTTGAACTGCACGGCCTATCTGCTTGCAATAGCATCCACCCCCTGTTTGTAAAATTTGTGGTAGTGCCGTGTGCGTAATTTTGTTGTAGGCTAGGTGCGAATTCTTCCTTCTATCAAGAAAAACATGTTTATGCAGTCTGGTGTGAAGTTGTTGGCAAGGAGACAAGTCACGCTTTTGTTTGAACTGGACGGCTGATGAACAGACTTCCCAGAAAGTAAGCTGGACACGAAGTAGTTGGCATGGCAGGTAAGGTGAGCTTTATGCCATGAGGAAGATCTTGTGGTGCAAGAACAATGCTGGTCCGGGTCATTTCTGTGACGTGAGGGAGAGAGAGGTGACTGGCTGAGCTGAGGCTGCTGCTGCTTCTCCCACGTTGTCATCACTGTTATAAATGAGTGCCCTAATTAGAACCGAGGGAATTTATGGGCAGATATGAAAATGTGGTTACTATAGTTACCAGGTGCTCCGGCTCAGTTGGGAAATGTTGCTAATATAATGATAGCCCAAGGGTAAGCACATGAGGCAAATGATGAACAAGCCCCCCTGCTCCAGGAGAAAATCTTTTGCTTTGCACGTTGTTTCGTGGCTTGTTCTGCAAACCAACATCCACCACTGCATTTCGTTTTCTCTTCGCTTTCTTTCAGGGGAGTGATTTTTGCTAAGGATAAGGAGCTCTGGGGAACAGAAAGTGCAAAAATGAAATAGCATTTAGAGCAAGGTTAAAGATCTATTTACATATGTTTTAAAGCGTTCTGCTAAAATCCCTCCCCACTTCTCTGTACACAGTCTAGACAGCAAGGCAGACTATGTGCACCTCCATGAGCTCAGAAATAAAATTTCCCTTGTATACTTTCTCTGTTCACCCTAATTACAGCAGTGGCCCTCGATGCCTGTCTCCTCCTATGGACAGGGAAGGAGGAGAAGGAGCAGTGAATTGGCTCTCCCCTTGCCCAAGATGAAGGGTATCTCAGTGTCTTGCTGCTTCAGTCCAACTGCAGGCATTAGCCACCAGGTTTGGGAGGATTCAAGGAGAAAAATGGCATTTTAAGTGATAAAGCCTCACAGCTGTGGTTGGAGAGGCCTCTTGCTTGGTGCTGCCTACAGGCAGGATTACACAGGTTATTACTGTTTGCTACAGGGGAAGGAAGAATTGTGGAGTCAGATTAATTCCCTCTGCAATTTCTCTGAAGTCAACGAGGTGACACTACTGATTGCTTTGACATAGATTTTTCAGTCCTGAGTAATTACCTGGCCCTTTAGAAAAAATACAGGAGTAGACAGAAAATCAGAACAGCTGCTGCTAAGGGAGCTGATCCCCACCACCTTACACAGCACTGATGAGGAGTTGCTCTCTGGTTTTGGAGGAAGCCTGCAAGAGGAGAAAGCCCAAAACATTTACATCCTGCCCAACCAGCGAGAAACTTCACCTCTACGTAGCAATTCCCAGCACGTTGCCTCCCACTTGTTACTGATGGAAAATACTAAACTTTTTCTGTGAGGTGTGCTGAATCCTGTGATTCCTTACACGAGCACAAGGACTGACTCAGGTGATGTTACAGAGAGGGAGGAGATCCAGAGAGTAATTTGTCTACCCTGAGGTCTAAGCTTCAACCTAGCATCCCTATCTCTCCCTTGGCTGAAGATGCTGAAAGGCTTTGAACACGGTTGCTTCAGCTCGGATCTTAGTCACAGTAACAGCTGCCTTGATGAACCTGGCCATTCTGAATGGCTTAAATGAATTTGGAAGGTGGTTTTGCTTCATTAGCAAGAAGGTGACGTACTGGCTTCTGTATCAAGCCTTCCCGTAGGAGGGTGCACGTGCTGAGGTGCAGTGAGTGGGCTTTAAAATTTTACAAAGTTCACATGAAAGGGCATCTGAGTTGGCGGTGCCTCATTTCTGTAAACACTTCCCTTTCTACCCAGAGCTTTCTGGAGTGCTGTGCCAGCACCAGATGTAGATGAATCAGTTTTTAAGTGTAAGTAGCCAGCCAGAGATTACGTGAGGATCTACGAGATGCTGCTTTGCTGTTTACTCCAAGCATTGCAGTGGCTACAAGGGGCTCATCTGCTGCAGCCTGCGATCCCACATAGAGGAGAAAACCCAGCTTGTCCTTTCTGAAGATAGTCCTTTACTGGGTGACCTGGGGCATGGCTGACAACCTCAGGGTTTGTTGTTATAGTCTGGCTGCTGTTCCTCGTCAGCTGCTCTTTGCAGTGAGATGTGGTTGCTTGTCACAGCTCATTTTTCCTGTAGTTGGGCCTACCACAGTTTGCCCAAATGGGGGCAATAGAAAATCTTTTCAAAAAGAGATACACAGCAATAACGAGGGTGAGAACTCCTTTCTCATGATGCAAGAGAGGACACTGAAATTAAAAAGTGCCAAAGATGCCTGCTGTCTTAAGATAACCTAGATGGGCTGCTGGTCTGACCCTAGTCGTAGCATGTCTCCCTCTCTTTTGTTTTGTGGACTCAGTCATCAAACCAAGGATAAAAGAAAGTAGTCTAGATGTTTGATTTGGGTTTTAATATTTGCATATTTTAAAGTGTACACTGAATAGTTAATTGTACCAAAAATAAAATCATTTCTAACTAAAAACAAGCACACAAGAACATATCAGCAGCACTTCCTTTTGCAAAATATTGAATGTGACTCCTGATCTTCTTAGGATCTTGAATCTGAATGAATTCAGCAGCACTGGCACATGCATTCTGGGGGAGTGTTAATGAGGGGGGAATTTCTTTAAAAATATTCAAATAGAGAAATTTTGCTCATCTGTTGGAATCCTTTGCAGTCCCTACTCTTGTGATGACACGGGAGAAATCCCATCTTCCTCATGTTATTAAGATCTACGGCAACTGCTGTGTGCTGAATCCCTCTGCCTTTGCTAAGGTGATTACACAGATTCCCCCCCATAAATTAATATCACGTTATAGATACTCTAATCACAACGCTGGGTTTCTCTTCACAACATGAACGGAGCGCCCAGGCTTTGCCTGACAGCGTGCATCTCTTTAATTGCGTTGGATAGTTTCCCTGTTTGAATTTTGGATTGGACAGGTGGCATGAGCCAATATTTTATTCTTTGGGGTTTACTGAGAACCAGCTGCCAGACTGTGGGTAAGCTGTGAAAATGCTCTTCTGTAGAGCTTGGCTATTTATCTTGGCCACATCTTTAATGCCAAAACAGTCCAGGAGCATCTCGCTCTCGTGTGGTCTATCAGCCTTGAAATAGTGTTGTAGCTCAGGCTGCAGACCCAACAAAAGTAATTTTATCCATACAATTTCTACAGGTTTTGGTCTTGCAGGATGTTTTGAAATGCAGTATCCACAGCAGCCTGAACAGCAGTTTGTCTGTCTGTTTTCCTTCTTTGGAAGACAAAATCCAAGAGCCCTTCAGTCTCTGAGGACACAGAAAAGGGCCTTTTGTTCCAATGGCTGAACTGCTGTAATACTCTGGACAGGGGTATTAAATGGCAGGAAAGCAGATTTGTATCCTGCCAAGTTTTCTGGGTAAGCATGGAGCATGAGGCTGCCAAGCTGGTTCACTGCGACTGGGTCTGTACACACCTCATTTTCACACCTCCTGTTAGCACCGAGATAAACAAGCCTGGATCTGACAAACAAGCTAGCTGCGAAGTGATCTCCCATCTCTAAAAATGTTCAGGATGTCAGCGCTGTGTCACTTTGGTTGTCACTTTGGTCTCAGCTGGAGCTAAGGCCGCTGCCAAGTCCTCCTTTACATTTCTCAGCGTCTGCTGTTCCTCAGGTGGCTGGGGCCATATGGATTCTCCAGCTACAAGGTGGGAGCTGCTCTAGGTGGTGGTCTCAAAATCAGGTCAGTTCATGCCATAATCAAGCGTAAAGACTGGTGGCTTCGAAAGCTTCTGCAAATCAGAAATCTGGTAGCTGGGACGTGCAGAACAACCTGGATAAAGCCAAAAGTTGTACAGGGCTCCTGCAGGCAGGGTAAGGACCTCGTGCACCACCCTATCAGCTGCTGGGAGATTCAGGAGCTTTTTGTCAGGAAGTTCGTCTGGAGGTTGAGAAACGTTTTCTAAGTAGTTTTACCAAAATCAAAGAGCCCGGATAAGTCACTACCATTCTGACAGTCCATTTAGGAATTAAGGAGACAAATAAGCACTGCTGCTGTCAGTATTTTTTTGCTGATTTCTTACAGACATGAGCTCAGGCACGCTGTGCTGCATTTGTCCTCCTGTTTCCTTGGTTCTACCTTTCGTAGATAACTTCTGAATTCTTTTTCCACTTGTAACCGTGTATAACACAAGGGTATGAAGCACAGAAGTAATGAAGCTTCTGTGATAAGGTTGGTCAGACACAGGAAGGTGAGGTACAGTATTGTATAGCTTGCCAAAAAGAGCACGCACCGCCACCGGTTGCAGCGAAGCAGTGTTGTAGAAAGGTGTCCTGACAGCAGGAGAAGTTTGTAGGCATCAGCAAAGTCAGCCAAAATGGTGGAACTATGCAGGAATGCAGATTTTCAGTAATAGTTCTGCATGAGTGACTCACTTTCAGAAGAAATAATTAAAAAAATAATCTTAAATGAAATAATGGTATATGTCACCAGTGACAATACAATACCTATGAAGTTATACACTCCGAAAACATTTTTACCAAGTGAACTACGAAGTAACACAGAATTTCTTCTGAAATAGACTTGTTTGTTTTTAAATTAAATACTGTTTTATAAAGAACTTGAGAGATTTGAAGGAACGTCCTCAGCATGCATGTTTCCGCTTAATTTTGTGTTTTATTTGGTACAATTACTGACTGCTTAGTGTCCTCTGAAAGGATAAAAAATACATGGAAACATCTAGATGAGCATGATAGGAGACAAAACAGCTTCCTCTCTGTAAAATGTTCCCTGCCTTTTTTGGAAAGGAAAGACCTGGAAAAAGGTTGGTAGTTACCATCTAGAGGTGGGTCTTTCAGTTAGAGTTCTTTTTGGGGGTACTTTTATCTCTCTGTTGGAGAGAGAGGATGTTAGAGGACTGTAGTCCCTAAATGGCTGGGGAGGATTCAAGTTGGAGAAAGCAAAAGGTGGCTGGTATCTGAGTTCTGTCAGAGCTCCCATCAGCTGTGGTGAGTAAATTAAACAGTAACAGAGAGTGGATTTGGGTTCTTTGGCCAGCTGGCAGGACTTGGCATCGTCCACATGGCTGAACTCCTTGGACGTGGAAATTGGATGCTGGATGTAGTTCCTGGGCTGTGGTAGTGGCAGAATTTGGGAAATGCCTTGTTGGCATAGGCTAAACTGTGCTGGAGCTGTTCTGCAGATGTAGGAGCTGACGGTTAGGCTCCAGTGTCCAGCAGTGTTTCCTGGCACTGGATTTTTGACTTGTGCAGCTCCAACCTGCCTGCCTGCCTTGGATACTTGTATTTATTCAGCTAGCCTGTTATTTCAGAGATCCCAGTTATATAGTCAGAAATCTGGCATGTTGCGAGAAGCACTTTAGTGTTTGAAAATACCTTAAACTTTTCCCTGACTTTCTGAACCTGGCTTAGGCAAATCCTCATTAGTCTTGTTAATGACATGAGGTGCCTACGGAGCTGGGAGCGGGGAAGTTGCTTTGCGGTAGCGACAACTGACGTTTTGCAAGTCAGAGGTGTCATGGAGCTGTGACCCTCTGGAGCTTGCAGCTTCTTCCCATCAAAAAAGGGAAAGCCTACAGGTAGTAGCGTGGAAGGAGCAGCATCAGGCAGCCGGATTCTGGAGTCAAACAGTTGTCTTTCAAAACGTGTCCCAGATTTTAACCTCTTGAACCAAGAACGTGGCAAATCAAATGGAAAACACATGGTTCGCTGCTCTCGGTTTTGATAGCATCAGGAAGGGGAATCAAAGATTAATGGGTGTAACGATTTTCTAAGCCTATCTGTAATGCTTTTAGCTCGGTTTCCAGTGGAAGTAGTGTGTCTGTAGTAATCCTCTTCTGTTGTTTTTCATCCCCAGTAATTCTTCCCCTGACCAAGTTTGAACAAAGGTGACAGGTATGTTAGTCCTTACACATTATCTAGCCACGTGTAGAAGAGGGTCTTGTTAGTGTCTCTGGCAAGGAAGGACAATGTCTGAACTCAGCAAAAAAAAGGAGGAGCAAAGATTGCACAATGATGAGTGTTCCTATAAAGACCACAAGTGAAGGAAGAGCTTCATACTGGGGTTTCTCCTTAATCAGCTGAGGTCCTTAGGAAAAGATGGCTCAAAACCTGCCTTTCAGGTACTCTCCATCATACCTCCATCTTTTTGCAGAGGAAACGTTTTACAAAAGAGACAAAGTGAATAAAAGTTACTTGGGAAGGCGAATATACCTTGCAACTGTGTCTTGATGGGTAAGATCAGTAATAAAGATCAGGTTTGTTTTGCCCTGAAATGTGGATTTTAAAACACTGTGTTTGAAGGTGCCTGAATTCCCCAAGGACAGACAGACACCTACCTACCTTTGTTATCTTGCTTTTTAAAACCTGTTTTATTTCCATGTCATGGGTCCAGCAAGCCAGAAGTGTCGCTTCAGAGATGGGGCTGGTATCAGAGAGGCACAGATGTGACATGCGTTTTCCAGTCCTGTGGAGTGGTGACTTTTCCCAGCACAGTGGGAATTGCAGGAGATGGCATTGAGGCCAACCAAGATAATATCAGATTCATCCTGAAAAAATGAGGAGTCTGGATTAGCTCTTGGTTTTTCAGGTCTCTTTGGAACCAAAGGCCAAGTACGCATCAGGCTAATTTGACACCAAAGAAGGGGTTGTGCATATTACAAGATGTGCTTGATTTTGTCCTGATTCTTAGGATGCTGTTGAAATATACAGATTGTGTTTCCAAAGTCAGTACGACTGTGTCTTATAGGAAACTGTGCCTGGCTTTGGGGGGGAAGTAGCACTCAGTCTATGTAGAACTGGAGGATCCCACTTTTCGGGAAGTGTTTGGGAGTGCGACTCCAGCAGCTGCATCTGAGATGAAGCCCAGCAACACCTTTGAAAGCAGTCAGTTCCTGGCCATGTGCTAGCAGCAACGTTGTGTGTTTTAGGAAGGTTCTGCAGGGAAAAGACAATACCTGCCAAAAGGGAAGAAACTCAAGGAAAGTTGTATGCTTAGAAAAAACAGCGTATGTAAGGATGTGACCGAGGGTTTAGGCCTTTATGAGTGCCAGGAATTTGCAGAATACTCTCTGTAATTTGTAGCAACAATGCTGTCCCACAAAGGCTTTGCTTCATCTGCAGTTGCATCGTGTTTGGTGGTAATATTAGTAATTTTCAGTGTTCGTGTGGTGTATTTAGCTGAAAAAGGGAAGCTGAGAGACTTCCGAAGACTTTTCTTCCTCCGTATTTAATCGCTGTTGTCGCTGCTGGCACTGTCTTAATTCACACACTGTGACTCGTGTGGATCCCCATCACATGGCGAGTTCAGTACCGAGGCAAACTGTCCTAGGTTTGATGGGGACCCACTAAAGACCAAGCCTGAGCATCTTTATTCCTGTTATAACGATGCTGTGTCCTCCCCTGATCGTGACCTGAATTTTCTGACCAGTTACCCGGGGTCATTTGTCACACAGGTACTGGATTTGCCACAGGGTGAACCTGGGGCCACTAATGATGCTGCATCCAAGAGAGACAATGAAAATGAGCTCTGGCTCTCAGCCATTTCGGTCTGCTATTATTTTGGACCATTGGCCATGAATCAAGTTCAAGCCGAATTGCCCACACGCCACCGAGAACCGCAAGTAAAAGGTCTCCGATGAAATTAGCGGAGGAGCCGCTAGCCTCGTGCAGCTCAGGTGAGCCAGCATTGCCTACCTGCCCCTAAATGTCAGCACCGCTCGTCCTGCCTCTGCGCTGCTTTACAGCTGCGAGCACAAAGCCTTGGCAGTGCCTGGCTGCTGCTGAACGCTTTGCCTTCCTGCGTGGCATTTCGTGAGCGCGCCGGCTGACCTCTAAAGGTTTGACAGCGGGGACTGATGTCTGTTATGGCTCCGACGGCACACGTGTAGCAGTGGGGAGCCTCTTCTGCATTGTCCTTCAAGCGACCTTTGCTGTTGCTGGAGAAGAGGCTTCTTTCGCTGGCTTCTTGGCAGCAGTGCAGGAGGGCTTGGAAATTATAGGGACTGCTCCAGGGACTCCACTTAGACCAGTTTTGGGAGGGGAAGGGGCATGACAGTAAAACAAAACAAACAAGCAAAAAATAAATAAAACATAAAAACCACAAGAGTTTCCTCTGGAAATGGTAGAGGACTGGGCAGCTTCTGTTCCAGACCCCGGAGCTGTGAGGTTTTGTGTGTTTGTCAATAATCAGGAGAGGGGACACATCGCTTCTCTCTAATTGTCTCTTTAATTTTCTGTAATCGAGGGAATGACACTTTCTGTAGAAATTTCTCTCCACTGGGCAGGCTAACGCTCCCAAAAGCTGCTTCAGGCATTTTGTGCAGTAGCGGAAGGAATGGGTAAAGTGCCTCCGCCTCCACCATATTTATTCTTTGCCGCCTCCTCGAGGGGAAGGTTAGTGTATTGCAACATGATTAAGGGCAACAGAATCTTGCCCTAAATCAAAGAAAGCTTAGGAAGAAATTAAAATTGACTTCCTCAGGCCACATATATTTGTTTGTTTTCTTTACGTGGTCTTTCCCCCATTACGGAGCTCAAGTGCTGTTGGCACATACAGTCTAATGGGTACTACGGGGCCAGCAGCATGATGGATTTTAATGTCACGGGGAGAGTACTGAGTGAAGCACATGGGGGGGGGGGAAGAGAAAAGATCCTTGGATTTCATTGCACAAATAAATGTCAGAATGAAACAGGTCTGGCATTACTTCAGCTCCCTGCTACCCAAAGTCAATCAGAGAGAGGCAGTCTTAGAAGCAAGAAATACCGTGCTGCTCGGCTGTGGGTGAAATACGGGGTCTAGAACTAACCTTGTTCACCACTGAAATGCCGCCTGAAACTTCAGACCAGGTTTAGTAGCACTTCAGTTCAGTCTGGGGCTTTTCACCTGGCCTTTCAGCACAGGCGACCAGTCCTGCAGGTTACCAAGCCTGGGTTGGCGCCATGTGTCTGCTGCTGCGCTGTGGGATCCAGTTCAAGCTTCGCTCACCCCTTTTTAAGTCCGGTGCATTTAATGTGAGAGGTGTGTGTCTTCCATTCATCATCAGGTCTCGGCTCTGGTTTTGCACAGTGCCAGTCCCTGTTTCCCAAGCTGAGCCCAGGCATCCCCAGCTCTTGTGCCCAGGTTGGGAGCCTGTCTCTCAAGGGCACAGCAAAGGCAACTCGACGCTTTGCTGTGATGCTGCCTGGAGTGGAGGTAAGGGTACGGCCACAGGGGAATTTAGCACCACGTACCAAATGCAGACCATGCAGCTGGCTGCCTGCAGATGTGCTGCTTGCAGGGCTGCTGTTACACAGCAGCTCAAGTCAGCTCCATTCAGGAAAGATTTAACCTGGACCTGTTTGGCTCAGGGGAGCAGCTATTGCTATTTAGTGGGATTACAGATATTGCTATTTAGTGGTTTTCACTGGGAAGCCTGTAAGGAGAAAAAGCCTGGGTTTGTTTTGCTTTTCTCCCTCTTCCCCACTGCTTTTCACAGCCAGGCTGTTCTCTCGGTTGGAGCAAAACATTGTATCTTTAAACTAAAAAAATAAGATTTAGAAGTACAGTAAAATATTTATTTGCAAAACAGATTGCTTGTAAGACCCGTTAAAAATATTTTAGCTAAAATATTTGTGAAAGTCCCTGGCAAGGGTACGCTCAAGACCAGGTCTAGATTTCAAAGCCATTTTTTTCCTTCATTAGTTCCTTCATTTCATGTAATTTCTGCAGGCATTGCAAGGGGCTTAGCATGTCCACCTTGTTCTGGAAACAGTCTAATCTTTATTTGCCAAAATGGTAGTTTAAAACTATAAACTAGCCTAAGAGCCATCGTGTCAATTGAACAAATAATCTTAACAGTTCCGTGTATCCTGCAAGGTTTTTCTTATTAAAAAAAAAATAATAAAGAAGCTGAAAGCAAGCACTGAATCTTTCTGTAACCTGGTGGGTACACAGACAATAAAATTGCTTTATATGTGTCCCTCTCTTACCCTTATCTTTCTTCAAAGTACCTAAAGAGGAAGGCAATAAAAACAAATACTTTATAGCATGGTAACCTCTGAACTGCAGTGCTTTAAAGAAGTAGCCATATAATCTAACACAATATGATGGTGCTGTTTCGCTTGCTGAAGCCCTGCTGAAGTGTAAGGTGAGGGCTGTGTCCTCTGTGTAGCTTTTGAGCTGCTACTTGAAAATTTGGCTTAGTTAAGGTGGTACAGATGTCTAGAGTTACAGGTACAGTGATCCCCTTTGGGGCTGTTTCAATTAATGGTTTGGTTTTATGCTGTCGTATTTTAACTGTTTGGGATGGAAATCCCAATTCCTACATAGTTTATTAATACAATTAACACAAAACCTTTATGTAGAACAGAATGGTATGAATACTCTTTTTTTTTTTCTGGGTGAAATAAGGAAAAAAGTAATTAAACTCTGGTTGTTCTAGTTGAAAGAAACGGAAGCCCACTGTGTTGAAATAACTTATTTGACCTAAATCAGTGAAACGCAGAGTTTCGAGCATAGCATTTATCTTGAAATTTAAATGACACTTGTGTTGATCAGAAGTATTGTCTTCACTTCTGGGCACTTCCAGAATTCACCCATGCCTCTCTTCCTCCTCCTCCTCTCCTTGTTTTTGTCAGTATCACCGTGAGTTTGCTTCATTTGCTATCTGGGGCACATGTGATAGGCTCTTTTTAGGTAAAGCATGGCAGTCTCAGAAGATGTCCTTTAAAAACTGCTAATTCATCGGCTTGTGATCACCTAGACATACTTAAAAAGCCATTTGTTTCTTAGTTTGGTACACAGCACATGTACTCTTCTTGTTCTTTCCTTTGAAAGTTAGATATTCATTAATAACTTGTACGCTCTGCACAGGGACAGAGCAGTAGCTTCCCATGGGGTCATGAAATCCTTCCTAAAAAAAGAGTTTGCCTACAAGCTGCCTGATGTGCTTTTCTGGGATTGCCAGTACCCTGGCATAAACGTCAACCTGGGAAGGGCTTAGGCAGAAGTGGGGTGGGAGTTCCTTACGTTCTTTTTATTTTATCGTACATCTTTTAGCAGAGATATCAGCTGCTTCTGCAGCAAAACAGCAGAAAGCTAGGATGTCGCTGTGCTTGATTTGCATCTGATCTTTGGTGTCTCTTTTCTGGTAATGAAATTCAGTGAGTTACCACGTGTCTTTGGTGTCATCAGGTGATTCTCCATGCTCTGGGATGCAGGCTTCAAATTGTTAGCTGTCTAGCAGCAGAGAGCTTTGGTTCATCCCCCAGATGCAGCCCTAGCAAGAAATTTTTATATTTGCTTTGGTGACGAGATGGCATCTTGTCTTGTGAAAGACAGTCTGGAAACTTTCCAGCGTGGTAGAACAAAAAAGAATTGAATTGATGGTCGGTCCTGCTAGACAAGTAAAGGTATAACAACCTGCATCTCACTGGCAGCAAATGAAAGGTAAATATTGTGGGTGGTGCAGTATTGGTAAGGTATGCCCAGGATTTAATCCCTGGTGCTTACATGGCAAGAGTAATCCTTCTGGGCTCCTGCTAGCAATGTAGAGGCAGGGGCTGATCAAGGGGGTATCCTGAAGGGCTGAAATGAAGTTTTACTCTAACACTCTAACATGTGTTAATTTCCAGGCAGAAGGAAATCCTTGTCCACCTTGAGACATGCACCAATGGCAGCTTAGGAGACCAGAAGGAAAGCTACCCTCAAAACGTGGTGGTTTTGTCTCTCACAGGTTCATGCAGAGATAGAGTAATCAGAAGGTGCTGCAGGTGTCTGGAGGGATGCTTTGACTGTGAGCACCTTTATTCTTGATGTTTCTGGGTCCAATACCAACCTGTAGCTGCTCCACTCTTGCAAAGTCCTTCCAGCAGCAGAGGAACAGTCTGGGCCTTCTTTAAAGAAGATGTGATAGAGCAATAGCATCTCTGTTTGGCATGTGTCTGTGGAACAGATTGCTTCCGCAACCAGATTATTTCATTTACTTGCTTTCAGTCCATGTTCTCATCTCTTTAAAATGGGCACTATAATGCTGTCTCATTATGCACAGACTTTATGGGAGAGGTTCAGTAATCATTATGAAAAGGTCAGATGCTTCTGTGAAGGGCACCTATAAATGAGTCTATAAATAAATAGTCTGGAAGCCTTTAGGAGAGGCTAACAACTTATTTATTTTTTATCCTGCTGGTTGCAGGGGATGTATAAAAGCACTAGTGTACTGCTAATTAGTTGAGTATTTGAGTTTTGGTTTGGGGGCACTGAGACACAGCTGGGTGTAGCAATTGGCTTCATACAAGACCTGCCCAGCACTGAGCTCGTACCAGTGTTGAACGCAGCTCCATGAGATCTGTGCTAAGCCTTGCTGGGGACCGCATTTTTTAACCGAGAAATGTGTGTGTTTTATTGAGATAATCCTAGGCTGCAAAATACATGCTCGGCAGCAATGTGGCACCACTTGGCTTGGAGGAGAAGAGCGGCTGTTAGCAGTGCTTTTTATTGACTAGTCTGAGTGTTGCTGCTTGCTTGGATACTGTTCAACAGTGTCAGGTCTGGACTTGAATTGCTCAGCTGTCTGGAAAGAAACTGGTTTAATCATAGAATCATTCAGGCTGGAAAAGACCTCTTAAGATCATATAGTCCAACCTACATTTCTTCGCTAATTCTACACTCGGGTGGTGTTTAAGGCAGATGGTAAGAAACACCTGATTTACTCTGAGCTCATTCATAAAAAGTTTACTCTTTATGGGGGAAAACATACCTGAGCTTCCTGTATTCCAGCAGGACAGTTAGTTATCTTCATTTATCATCTGCTAGTGCAGTGTTCTGGCTGTAATGGGAAGGGCTGTGTTGGAACACAAAGTTCTGGAGGATGACAAGAGATGGAGGAAGTCTAAGGGCAACTGGGAGAACAAGGCAGACTGGCCTCAAAAGGGATAGACCAAGAGCAATTTTCTCTTGCACACTTCTCTATGAAATGTTAGGAGCTTTCGGGGGCTGAATGTGTCACAGGCACCAAGAGAAGAAAATACTGACCTAAAAGGCGCTGCTAAGACTGAGGGAAGCATGTACTGTCTAGTGTTCCCATTTGATGCTTCCTTGAAAGTCTTCTCCCTGGGGCAACTCATTTAATCACTTTGGTATTTGCTTAGCTCTTCATCACAGGAGTTTCAGCAATTCTAGCTGCAGAGAATTTCACAGACTCGGTGTGGTGTTCACAGACTCTGGCACCTGATCCCTAAAGCACAGCTCCTAAGGAGATCCCGTCCAGCTCATTGATCCCTGGCTGCAGACTGAAGCACAGAAAAGCTGCTTTACTTTAACTGCAGGGCATAGAGCGCTCCCTCTTTTCCACTCCAACCAAGGGAGCTGGAGTTGTACTAGGACGTTTTGGGACTGAATTCCCTTTACATCTTAATCCATACTGCCCTTGTTGCAAATCTGCTTAGGCCTCTGACTCTTCATTGTGTCACATAGTTTAATGCCAGACAGCATGGTCATTACTTGTCTTAAAGCCCTGAAAGCATTCAGCCAAGCTCAATATTTATTTTTTATCTGGTTTAAATATCTGGGTTGAAAGAGTGGCCTTTTTGTTTGACAGCCTGATCCCGCCTGGGTTTGTTTTTGTCAATAGTCTGAAGGGAATAAGGCTCAAACCTTCAGTTGCTTCATGACAGACAGGCTCATTTCTACACACCAGGTTTGAGTAGGATGGTCCTGGGTGTTTGGCTATTTGTGGGTGGGTTTTTAATGATTGCAACCTTTCTTCTCTTGCTGAATTAAAATGCTGAAAGCCCTTCCATTCATAGCGAGAGGAAACGTGAGTGCATGAAGAGAGAGAGCAGGGATTATAAAGGGAAGTGCACCAATGCAGTAGGAAAAGAAAAAACAAACAAACCTGCTGGCTTTGTTTTTCACTACAAGATGACAGGCCTTAAGAAGGCAGATGTGGTTCATGTCTTATTTTGTCTCCAGTCTGTCCACTGCCTGTTATTTTTATCTCAGAATAAGGAATGTTCTCCCACTTTGGCATTTGAACCACTTTGAGTGTGGATGCAGAGAACCGCGGGGCAGCCCTTTTCTCTGATGGGGCATTGGGACAATTCAGCCCATAAAGGGGGAGAATGCACTGTCTGAAAACTATGAGGCAATAGGAGCTACAGCAAAAGGTACAGCTGAAGAACACCTGTATTCCTGAGGGCCCACACCCTGGTGTCAAAGAAAAAAATTACAAAGGGCTTAGGGCTGCAAAGATGGTGAAGTTCCTAGAGGGGAAGACGTAGGAGGAGCGGCTGAGGGCACTGGGCCTGTTCAGCCTGGAAAGAGGAGGCTGAGGGGAGGCCTCATGGCGGCCTACAGCTTCCTCACGAGGGGCAGTGGAGGGGCAGGCGCCGATCTGTTCTCTGTAGTGCTATCCAGTGACAGGACCCGAGGGCATGGGGTCAGGCTGTGACAGGGGAGGGTCAGGCTGGACAGCAGGAAGAGGTTCTTCACTGAGAGGGCTGTCGCGCACTGCAACAGGCTCCCCAGGGACGCAGTCACGGCACCGAGCCTGTCGGAGTTTAAGGAGCGTTTGGACTGTGCTCTTAGTCATAGCTCTGAATTTTGGGGTAGAGCTGTGTGGAGCCAGGGGTTGGACTCGATGATCCTTGTGGGTTCCTTCCCAGTTGGGATATTCTGTGATTCTATAACTAAACAGTCTGTTGTCACACTGACAGCTTTTTTGGTAGCTGGCCAGCCTTCCGGAGTACTCAGGGCATGTGTGTGGTCAGGGCATTTGGTTTATACAGAGTGGCAGTGCCTGAATCATGTAAGCTTTTGCAGAACCAGCTCTGAGCAGAGGCAGTGTCTCTGGGGCCTGTCTGATCACACCTGGCAGATGTTCTGCTCCTGAGATCTTTGCTCCTGGCTTGGATGCAGATTTGAACCCCCAGCAGTGGATAGCACATCTGTTGTTTCTGAAAGAGACTTGCTTCGGAAAGATGGAGAAGTAAATCAGGAAGCACAGTCAAAAATTTTGTTTGTTTGGTTTGTTTTGTTTTGAGCTAATTCTCAGCTTTCACCTGGAATCACCAAATCCAGTTATCAGTGCTTGATATACCATGTACTGGGAGTTTACTTGGGTGATGCTCACTGGTCGGTGGAGTGGGCTTCAAATGTGGGGATCTTTAGCAGCAAAGCAGTTCACTTCCTCCCTCTGCATATAAACACGTTAGCCAGTTGTGTAGCCCATCCGAGTGGCCACTTGTGCATCCACACAAGGAGGTGTGTTGTTCCATGGTACTGCCATGGTGCCCTGGGTGGAAACGTTGCTGGCTCTGTTCCTTTTTGCAGTTCATATGGCCTTGTCTTGTGGGGAAATAATATCTGTATCTATATCTATGTATGTGTGTACGTATTTGTGCTATGTGTTAATTCAACAACATAGGAGCTTTTCCATTGGCATGTCCTGTGTGAAGAGCAATATTCTATGTAAAACACAGAAATGTGCTGGAATCTTTGCTTTTCTAGGAAAACCAAAGGATGAGAAGAGCTAAACTTTGTGTCCCAGTTAGCTGGGCAGTGCTCACTGTCTGTTGTCTCACAGAGATAAAGTACTCCTATTTTTTTTTTTTTCAACTGCAGATTCTTTTCTCACTAGGGATCACTCTGCTTCACTTCATGGTAGCCTTACAAGAGGAGTTCACATGTGCGATGATGTTAGACAAGGCAGAAGAAGAGCATTGATGGAGAATTTCTAGGTAAATATATCACCATGTTCTTCAGAAGGTTACAGCAAATTTCACTTCTCTTTCTCATGTGTGGGTAGCCTGTACTACATGGGCTTATTCTTAGTTGAGAACAAGGGGGTTCCTTCAAAACTTTAATCAGCACTGAATAGCTTGGGATCTTTCCTGAAATGAGGCAATATATTTTTGCAAGCAAAGAAATTAAGTGTGCTGATGACCGCTGCGATAGACTCTTTTCTTTCAAGCACAAAAACACATTTTTGCCAACCTGAGACTGCCTGCTTTGCTTTGGGAATCTCTAGTAAGTTTTATAGTAATTCCTGGCTGAAACATCAGTCCTCCAGGCTCCGTTTTCAGGAGTTAGTATGTGATGTGTGTAAATGAGATTTTTCCAGACCAAGACTCACACCATATAAAAGTGTATGAAGCCAAGATGAGACAGGATGTAGCATTAGCTGGACACTATAGTGTTTCAGCTGTATGGTCATTCATTCAAGCCCTGATTTTTGATATTTTGTATTACTTTCCAAGTGTTCTTCTAGAAAATTTTCACCTAAAAGTTTCACCTAGAGAACTGGTGAGTTCATTTTTTTTTCTAGTAAGCTGGTGAAATGAGATCTGTTCCCTCAATATCTTTTCTGCATGACTTTTCCTGCAGTAATGGCAGGCACACTTAATCACTCTTTGTTTATGTTCCCTCATTTTGAAACAGGCATTAAAGTGTTGCCTTGCTAGGCAAATGAATGAGAATGATGAATTCAGTACTGCACAAGAAGAGGACAGGTCCTGCATTGAGTAGTTTCCATGAACAAGGAGACACTGAGCTTCATCTCAGTATATCACTGCCCAGGCTATGGCCTGGCCATGGGAGATGACAAGCAGCTGCTACAAGTGAAGGTATTTTGCATAAACAAGAGTGCTTTTTATCTCAGAATAGAATATGATCGGCTTGTTTATGCTTGCAGCCTTTTCATTTTTTAAGGAAGAGATTTGTTACATTTGCTAAAGGAGAAGTGGGGATATTTGTTCTATAAGTACTGCTTCAGACAAAATATTTCATCTCTATTTATATTCCTTCTTTCTACAATGGGCGATGTTATTTTTGTCTCATTATTCATAGACCTTTTGAGGATTAATTAAGCAATAATTGTGAATAGCCAGATTTCTTCTTTAAAGGTTCCAGATCAACAAGGCAATGAATAAATAGGATAAACAGATTTTACCAGGGCTTACAGTGTATTAACTTCATCTCATTTTTCATTAGTTTGGTATCGAGCTTTTCTTTCAGTCTGCTGGAGTTGCACGGTATACAAAAATCTGCTCTCAAAGCAAGTTGGTAGTTTTGGGGATTTATAAATATTGATGGCTGAATGTGGCTCCCACTTGCATTATGACATTTCACACTGCAAGTAAAGAAAGTTTAGCAGCTGTGCAGTGTCTCAAGATCCCTTGTCACCAGCCTTTTTTTCCTCCCCATTCAGCCTTTCTTTTCAGCCCTCCTAAGGGTAGTGACATCTTTTTTTTTTTTTTTTCTTGGGCTGAACTTATTTGGAAAAAAAACTTTTGCATGTATAAAATCTAATCGCTAACTTATTTCTTTGCTGCTCTTGTTAAAAAGCCTGCCTTATCCATATGTCTTTAGCTGTGCTCTTGAACATGGTCAGAGGTTGTGCCATTCCATGGCCATGGACTGAGCTGTTATAGCTGTAATGGTTCATTTCTGTGAAGTAGTTACTTGAATTCTTTGCCAGGCCCAGAAATGAGGAATAAATGTCATGCATGTCCCTAGGAAGGGAAGAACATGTTGTTCCGTCTCTCTGCAAAGTTCATCACAAAACAGAAGATAGTTGCGTGTGTTTGTGTCTTACTGAGATAAAAGTGATACTATTCTTCAAAGCACAGATGCAGAGGGCATTCAGGGTATTGATTTTTTTGGCCCAAGTTCTTTTGTTCCAAGGAAGAAGGTAATTCATCCTTACATTAAACTGTGGTTGGATTAGACACTGGAAATTTGTATAGCAGGGAGAAAAGGAATGGCTGCCATAAAAATTCGTATAAAGCCTGCATTCTCTCTGGAAATATCAGTGTTGTAGCTACAGAACTGGTGATATCTCATCATCTTTGAACAGTCATTGTCCCAACCAAGGGACTTTTGTGTGTTTTTTTTTTTTTTCTTGCAAGTTTACACCTTGCAGGAGGGTGGCTGAACACCAGTCTCTGTGCAACAGCTTTCTCTTGTAATGAGCAAGTAATGACATTTTGTATTTCTGTGTCTGTATGCTCCACTCTGTCTAAGCAGCTCTTGTAATAATATCCTCTCGCCATGAAAACTTGCTATTATGACAAATGCCATAATAACCGGAGAGATCGGCTGTTTTAGGAAGGGGCTCCACTTGTAAACCGATAAATAAACAGAAAGCCTGTTTCATAGTGCTTTCAGGGGAAAAATAAAGAAGTCACGTTTCCCATCTCTGTCCCTCTTATGAAAAAAATTCTTTTTTTTTTTTTTCTTGTGACCAGTAGACCACCAGAACAGCACAGTATTTGGGAAACTATCCCAAAATGCCATGACACAATCAGCTGTTGTCCGCTAGCGTCTACAGTTGCTGTGCTCAGAAAGGATGGGACCTGGTATTTAACCAATGATGCTTTGTTACAAGCTTTGATGCAAAGGATAATGTTTTTTCCCCTGTTACCCTAACTCTCTCATTTATTCCTCCAAAGAGAAAGCGATTCTGTTTAGGAGATACAGAGGTGATGCAACAGGACAGTGTCAGGGTAATTTTTTCCTCAAGGGAATTTAACCCTTACTACATGGGAAGGAAGGAAGGAGTTTTGGTGCTCAAATGTTGGGAGGTTTGGGGCATGCAAGCTTAAAACATGTGTCTGGCAATGTAGTGATTCAGTTTTGCCTCCTGGTACCAATGAGGACTATATAAAAATACACTCTGTGTACAGAGATGACCTGACACTTACTGTGCCCCATCTTGTCCCACATTTATGTGAATGTGTATGTCTGTCTGTCCCCCCTTAATTATAAACTTCATTACTCATTGTATGGGTGCAACCTTGAAGTCTTACAGGTGCTTCTGTGAATTTTGTGAAAATGAGTGTCCAGATAGAAAAGAAATACCCTGTCGAGGGGAGAACTTCCAAGTTCATGCTATATTAGACCATGGGGAAGCCAGAGTGGAGCTTGTGGGGTAGCAGGTTATGTTAACTCTGTTGAACTCCAAAAAAACAACCTGTTGGGAGTGTTTGATTTTTAGATTGCCAGCAACCCCCCCGAATCAATTAGTCATGCAGCTCTACTGGCTGTGCAAGTTGTCCTGCTGTTCACAGGGAGAAGCCATTTTATGTTATCTCTAATTATTTTTGCATTCAGCTTTTCTTGCTGGCTAAAGCAGGTACTACCCTTTGTGGGGGAATTAGGTTCAAGGTAGCTCCTGGGCTTTTCAAATCTGCTGTAATCCACAGTGAAGATGTGCACTGGCATCATATCCCAGCCACTGTTCATATCACGATTTGGCAGGCTTATTGAGGAGGGAGGGAGGCAGGCAGGTGATGGTTTAGCCTCCCCTCTGAACCTTTGACACCACCGTGTAAGGTAATTAGAAGTCCACTTCTTCCTGTGGCCTGATCTCCCTGTGTCTTTCCCAGATTCAATAGGAACTTGAGAATTCAGCTCAGAAAGCATGAAAATGTGATCATTTGGATACGTTGATTTTAGTAAATTGCTTGTGTATGTACTGGTATATGTGTGTATTGCAGTCTGTAGTGTACGAGAGCCTCACTTCGCTGGATGACGTGCTCAGCACCTGTAGGTGCTGTTCTGTCTTGGGTGTGCACAAAAGGTTGGGATTCAGTTCTCCCTTTGAAGAAATTTTCACCTGTTAAAGACGCTGTTTGTCAAACGCCAGTGGGAAGAGGGGACCCACTGTGGTTTGCATTGGGAAGTGCCTGTAGTATCCTAGAAAAAAAGTGCATCCAAGTCCTACTGCATTAGAAGAAAGTGCCACTGCAGAAATTCGTCTGTGATCCAGGCATAAGCAAACGTTTTCTGTTCACCGATGGCCCATGTTTTAATCTTAGCTTAAAGCCTGGCAGAAGGTCCTTTTCCATTATGTTCCTAGAGGTTCTGAAAGACATGGAAATCACCGCCTGGAAAGCTGTACTGCTGCAGAAAGCTATGTAAAGCTAGGTCCATTGCCTATTGCACATGCAAACCACAAGCCTATTTTCTCCTGTGCTGTATGGAATTTCTTTGCCAAGCCATCCTACCTTTTTCAGTCTTACTGATTCTCACTGCAGCCAAGTACCCAGAATGTTTTCCAAGCCTACCACCACGATCTTAACAAACAAGAGTTTGTTGTTCTGGGTCATCTTCACCAAGGGCAGAAGTCCAGTCCACAGGACACTGTATGAGTGGTGGCCCTGAGATGCCAGAACACGGCAAATGACTGCAAGCTCCTGAGAGCGTGCACACAGGCAGGAGCCAGCAGGTATTCACCACATCTTTAGTTGGCACTCCGAGCTATAAAATGAGGATTTTAGACATTGATTTTACTGAACTGAAGCTGAACCTTTTATTTATCATAGCTTCCTCTGAGCCATCAAGCAAATGTAGGAAATCAAAGGGGTTTATATTGGATGCTCAGCCAAATGCTCTTCTGTTCCCCAGTGTTTAATGAAAGTTTTGTGCTTGGTTGTGTCCCCCTTGACAGACTGGGCTACGTACTTCAGGTGTGTTTCCTCCTCCTTTTAGCGCATGGCCCTTCTTCTATGAAAGGGAGGTAGAGAGGACTTGTGCCTGAGTGCAGTGGGAAAATTTCAGGATGTGCATTTTCCTGATGATGTTGCTGTAAAGCACAGACTCCTACAGAAGCAGTCATTGCTGGCTTTTGGAAGGGAGCAGCTGTAAGTGCAGCAGTTAATGGGGGAAAGTTTGCTTGCAAAACAAACTGGCAATTGATGGCCCTTTGAAATCTGCAGCAACCCTTCCTTTCAAAAGCTGCGTCAAGCTTCCACATCGCAGGGCAGAACACGGCCCTTGTTCAATAGCCCGTGATCCTTTGTATCTGTGCTTGATGCAAAAGAGGGCACATGTATCCTTTATTTTAGCCATTTAGTCAATAAAAAAATAACAGTCCTTTTAGTGAGATGAATTGTTTTGGCAGCTGTATGTTTCACATCGGGAGAACTCATTTACAGAGGGATTATATTGCCTGCATTGGTAAGATTCGTCTGGGATGCACTTTACATTTCGAAGTGTTTTCCTTTCCCGCAGTGATCTTTGTGATGTGGGGTGTGAGCTTTCAGTCTGTTGCTGTTTTGCAGAGGAGTGTTTTGATTCCTGCTTTTGGAAGAAGCAGCATTAAGGCTGGACCCTAATTCCCCAGCTGCCACCCTGGCTCTGGGGAAACATTGCCCTGAAGGCAAAATAGGGTAATCCAAGGAAATTTGGCCAACTTGCAGCTGTCTCTCTTGCAAGCCACTGGCCTGCTGAGGAAAATGCAATAGGGGAGAATGTTTCAGTTACCCCGCCACTTCTTTATTTGGAAGAATCCAGCTGTTAATGTTTCTCAGTGCTGAAGGGGATTCTCTCCACTACCTCCCTCTCCCCTCCAGCCACTTGTTCCAATTTGCCCTCATCAACCTGGCCTCCTTTCTCCCTCATCATCAGCTCCCTGTCCCTGAGTCCATCCCTCTGCCATCTGCTAATGGATGCCCAGGCTTGGAGACAGCATGGTTTGAGGCTCGTTCTGGGCTGCCCTGCCCCGCTCAGCCACCTGGCAGGACACACATCATGAGGGACCTCAAGAACCTTCCACTTACCCCAATTTTCACAGCTTGCTGGAACTCATCTTGGAGATTTCTGTCTCAGACATTCATAGTGCAACCATGCAAACTCATGCCTCTAGAAAACCAGGGCCAGAAACTTCCCAGCCCATTCCACCTAAAGAGTACAACCATAATAGGGTCCCGACAGAGAGGTGCAGAGTGTCCTGTGGAAGAAAAAATGGAAACGCTGCCTCTATCTCTGCCCTGTCCACTGACTGTCCTAGAAGCAACCTGGAACCTGAGATAATTTGGTAATTTCAATCTTAGGACTTCAGCTACCCTTAATGACCTTTAAAATTGATTCGCTTCATTTGCTTTGGTTTTAAGAGATTATGCTTAAGTAATGCTTTGCTGCACTTAATGTTTTGTTGTATTCTAATTTACTGTGTAATGACTCTCTATATTAAATAATAGCAACAATATCTGAATTTATTAATCAACAAAACATGACAGACAATGCATGTTAAGCTCTCTGTATATTTTGAAGCACGTATCTCCCAGGTAACATAAGGAAACTGTTAAATCATACTGAACCACATTCCTCAGCTGATGTAAATCAGCTAATATACAGCAGCTGAATTTCTGGCCCATTATGTTTTTCCATAAAAGATGTCTTTGCCTTCAGAGTATTAATTATCCATGATTCTTTTACTTTTCTTGTTTTTCTGCCTTTGCAGGTGCTGCTAATTCAACCATTTTCTTCCAGAAATGGGAAAATTGATCTATATTAGGAAATATGTTCTTCCTTTCTTCAGTAAGCTGCATTTTCATTTTTGGCATCCATATTTAAACCCTAATGTACATACACATATGAATGATGTGGGCTTTACTGCTGACAGCTTTAAATCCTACCATGTATCAGCTGCACAGGCAGCTTAACCCCTTCTTGGCTTCAGCAGAAGACAATAGGTTTATTTTTGCAAAGAGGAGGGTGGGATGCAGTGTGTCACACTCTGTGGAGTGGTCTCTGTTGATAAACCATCCCTAACTTTGAGTCCTACCACCCCAAATCAGTTAATAATGCTGATAGGAAGTGATGCACTCAGCCTGGATGCTGGGGGGAGATGATGAAGGCTCGGAGCTCCTCACCCCACAGCCTGCTGGCACTGGCAGATGCACCAGGAGTTGAGATGCACTCAAAGGGACGTGTTTGCAGAAGCTCCTTCCCCCCCCCCCCCCCCGATGACCCTTTCAGCAAAGTGCAAAGCCCAAAATATCTGGGCATATCTTTTCTATGTCTGTTTGTTTGGGCTGAGGGCTTTTGAGCAAAAGCAGGGTGATGACCGAGAGAAATTCACCCCTGGGGACCTGCACACAGCAGCCACGATCAACTCTGTGACCTTGAGGGCCACTCTCTTTCCATGCGAGTCTGTGGGTGCAATTCATCACCCCACAGCACTGCCCAGCAGCCACAGGGCACACAGCCTGGACAAAGCAGGACAGAAGATTAATCCTCCTGTCCCTACTAGATTTTAATTGGAAGGGAATCTGTCTTTGACTTAATTTCCTCTCTTGTCTCAGCCAAAGTCTAGTGGATCAAAAGAAATGCAAATTGAAAGAGAATATTTTGGATGTGCCTGGTTTTAAAGTTGAACACGGGTAATCTTTCATGCCTCTAACTTAATGTCTGTATCATTTTTCTCACAAAAGCATTGAAACAACTTATATTGCCTTGTGTGACAAAAAGATTTCTTTTTTTTTTTTTCAAGAGAGGAAACCTGAATGATACTGTTGTAGTATTAGAATGTAGCTACTAACTGCCTGATGTTATCAAACCTGAAATTACCCTTTACATTAAAATACTATATGTTTTATTTTGTAATGAGAGGGCAAAGACCCGCTTACTGCAGAGTGTCAAGGTAATGTATGTGGGCTGCCATTATGTAGGAGGGTATTATTCACAAAGAACTTCAATGGACTGATTATCAGATTATTGGCCAATGCAATTCAATATTAAATCTTTCTTTTCCTTTTTTTTTTTTCTTTTCCTTTTTATTTTGAATTACAACACTACAAAAGTATTTTTCAAGTGGTTAACTTGAGTTTGCTTTCCAACATCTCTTTATTTGGGAAGAAATGAATTCAGTGGTTCTGTTTTATTTTTAGTGCTTGTGAAAATGAAGGATAGTTGTGCCTGCACTACAAGAAGGGTGATTTAGGTAAGTGTCTCTGAGGCAGCTTGAGTCAATTTACCTTAGACTTGCAGCGAAATTCTCTATTGCTTTGCTGCAAAGCTTCCCAGGAGAAAAGATTTACTCTTGCTGAGCTGGATTTGAGTAGAGGGTGGTTTTGTTGGTGTCCTATGTTACACCTGAATAAAATGGGAGGGAAAAATGCTACATTGATTGAACCACAAAAGGAAGGAGAAGAGGGTTGTTTGTTTATTTGTCCACATATTCAACCTGAGGGTGATGGATGTCAATTATGGCATAAGTAAATTTCACATCAGACTCAGTCAAGAAACCTGTAAGGATTTTTTTTTTTTTTTTTGTATTGTGTCCTTGTTAGTAAGTATCACATGGTTTATTCCTCATTTTCAAAGTGAAAGAGACTTCTGCACCCACTTAACTGCAGATAGTAGAGCCTTACATGTTGGCTGCCATGTGGGTAGGATAAATGTTCAGCCTTCTTCTCTGCCCTCGCTCAGGACAGTCCAGATGTACAGATGTGGGGGGACGGGATGGGACACAGGACTTCTCTGCCGTTCAAACCATACAGTTGTGATCACTTACCTCAGATCTGCCCCAGGGAGCATATGGAAAGGCAAAGCCCTGAGCCCACACAAAGGGAAAAGGTGCAAGGGCAAATGCTGTTTTTCCATTATCATGGCACTTGTTTATAGATTGAGAGGAATAACTTGCTCCTGTTCTCTGAACAGAGCCATTCCTTTGCTCATGCAGAGACATCTCACAGGCCAGCTGTGCTGTCTCCGAGTCACTTGTTATCAATTCTTACAAGTGTGGGGGAAAGCAACAAAATCATGACAATGATAAATACTGCTTCTTTACACACTTACATGATGCCAGCCCAGTTTGTGGTCCAAATACGCCACTGTGGTCTGGCTCCAAGTAAACAGAGCTATTAGCAATCACAGGAGGCTGGCAGGTTGCAGGTTTGAGCTGACCAGTTGTTACAGAAAAACAACAGATTCCTCCTTTTTTTCATTTTTTTCTCCTGGACTCCTATTATTGCTGAATCTTTTGCACTCTGGAGAAGAGCACTGCTGTTGTCTGGTGGCTAAAAGCAAAATCACATAGAGGAGAGAAAGGATCATAAAACAAAATGTCTCTCATTCTCAGCTTGATAAAAAATGCAGCAAGTGATCCCTTAGGCACACCAGGTAGTGCCCCAGTAGGCTGGCACAGCGCCTGTGCATGCCATCTGCTGAGTTTGAAGCCTTCTTCTGCTCCCCATCCTGCAGAACCTCCTGCAGCTGGCTGCTGCTTTTCTTCTCAAATCACTGCAGCACATAGCCAGCCTGGGTTAGCACCTTGCTGGCATTTACTACAAAAAAAAAAAAAAAAAAAAAAAAAAAGGAGAGAATATTACACAGAGGAAAGTTAATGCATGCTTTGTATTTGTAGTTATAAGCTCCACCTTGCTCTTTGTAAGTGTAATAGGACATTTCCCTAGCTATTTAAAACTGGTCAGGACAAAAGCCCTAATTCCTACATGCCCTTCACTAGAGATGTTGATGTTTGGCTACTTTTGCTTCCTAAATGTAGCTTTTAGATGGAGTTTAGTGAAATTGCCTCATTGGAATCACTGAAGTGATTAGGGGGTTGAAGGAAAACAATAAATAAAGATGTGTTGTATATATAGTATCAGATGTAGGACTCAAACTGATGAATACAAAAGTGGGAGTGAAATAAGAAATTCAGACCAAGAAAACACAGTGATAAAGCATTCAGCGTATTATTTCATGTCAGACAGTTTCTTTTCTATCTAAACTGGCATATTTCCCAAAACAATATCATTTAAGAAAACAGCTGGTCCATCGGAACGTTTTTCTGCTGCTGTGTATCATCAGACCAGCATTTTGTTCTGATCAGAAAGGTAAAGAACACGAGCACAGAGCAAGGCCTGAAGGAAAAAAAAAATCCTGTCGTGCCCCTAAACAACAATACAGCAACTCAAAGCAGTCATAGCAGTATAAAAGAACCTCACTGATAAGTCGAGCATTTACATCTTCAGCAGGAAAAACTACAATGCCCCGACTCTCATGTAATCTCTTTCAGGTTGTATGAAGCCAGGTCATCAGTACTTCAAATTAGTAACAGAACACAAATAGTCTCAGAGATTGCTATAAAGCTTTCTGATTTTCCACAGCACAAGAAATTAAAAAATAAAAAATCAGGGTTCTCTGTATTTGGAGAGTAGCTGCGTTTGCAACAATTGTATGTACATCGATATTTTACGTTGGGTTTTGAAGTCTTCAGTAGGGTCCTTAATAAATAACAAGGTATCCCGAAAGGATGAGTACTAGGTGGCACCTGCTGAGTTACTAACCTTTACTGTGTTCATTTTATAATATTTTTTTTTCTAAGTATCTTGGGATCCCAAATGCAGATCCACTAGTTTAGATGATTTTCTTCTGCAGCACCTCTGCTTGATCACTACTAAGGTTTTCTGAGGGAGACTTGCCAAATTTGCCAACGCTAATCTGGAAGCCAAAATAAATATCTTTGTGTTCTGAAGAGCGGAAATGCTGGGACCTAAATATCTCGCCCAGAGCTGTTAGCTCTTTTCAAAGCCTAGCATCTGTATCGCCACCTCTGCTGAAAAGCCCTGAGATCTTTTGAAAAATAGGACTCCACATATGCAGGCTGAGCATTGAAAAAGTAGGCTTTGGGTTCTTTTTGGAAACATGGGGCTGCAGCCCGTTTGGATCAAGTTAAGGCAACCATGGCATCTCCTAAACTCTGCCTACTTGTGTGCAGGTGAACGTGGAAAAACGTCAGTCAGCGTTGCCTTGAGAAGCTTCATTGCATTCGGCTAAAGCAGACATCTTTTGCTGGAAGGATGTCTCCCCAAGAAAGGTTCAGGTACAATTTTTAAAATATTGCAACAAACTGTTGAGAACTTTTTCATTTCCTAAGATGCACGTCGATGCTTTTGCATGTAAAAACGCCAGTTCGGTTTCAAGAGGTTTGCTTGAGGCTGTAAACAAAACAGCTGAACAGCTGTATTACACAGGCACACGATGGAAACTCTGAGTACATGGGCAAGTCATAGTTCCTGGACTTGCTACAGTTGATTTACTGCAGTTTTAACATGACAATCTGAAGTTGTATGTCAGAGGCTTGCATTGCTTTTGATTTACTAAAACTCCCCTCTCTTGTGCAGCTTGATTTCGGCTGAAGGTGGGTTCCCTCCTTTTCCAACAGCAGGATGACAGGGCGAGGAGCTTTCCAGCTCTGCAGCAGTAGTTGCTACCTGGCCTCAATGCCCAGCTGGGGCAGCTGTCCCAGGAGACGGTGCTCAGGGTGCTCCATCAGCTGGCCCAGCTGCGGCTAATCCAGCCCCAGGACTTGCTCAGGAATCCCCATGCCGCCTGGTAGGGGGCCAGAGAACTTCAAACTTGCAAGATTACAGCTGGGTGAAATCAGGTTATCTCCCAGTTATTTAGGAGAAGCACAACATTCAGCTGGAGCTAACTGGAAATGGTTTACTTTTTTTTTTTTTTTCTTTTCCCAAGCAAAATTTCATTTCAGCTTGGCTTAAGGCATTCTGTTCAATCACCACCAAGTGTTTCAGGTTGCTCGTTTGGGGGTTATGGCTTAAGGCTGTGCCTTTTTCAAGTGCTTTGTCCAAATATTTCTTACTGAGTCTATCAGCTTGCAGTGCACCAGTGTGTCTTATTTTCGCCTGCCTCTTCTCTAGGCAAAACAGTTCATCAGACAACAAGAACTTGATCTTCCCATTCACCGCAAGCTGGTCCTTGGGCTGGAGAAGTAGCTGCAGGATACTGCCTGCTGAAGGATCACAGGATTTAGGATCTGTCGGCACCATGGTACCAAGAGTTTGGGACGCACCAAAGCTTTTCTGTCGCATCTACTGACCTCCTTTGGGCAAGCACGCAAGGGTCTTCCGCAGAGCCGCCCTCAAGACTACGTGTTGGGTGAGTACATCCAGTAACAGACTTGATACGTGCTGGTAGTTGTCATATAATAAAGCAACTCAGGGTTTCTGCTGGTCGTGTTGGACCCACCGCTGAGAGGTGTAAGGTGTTCCAGCAAGCGTGCAGCCTAAGCAAGGTTGTGAGGTGGGGCTGCTTGGGCTGACCTTTCTGTTGGAGCTGAATTTTAGCCTCAGAGCAATGCACGGAATAAAATGAGCTTAGAGGATGGCAGAGCTCCTTTTCCTGAATGTTGAAATCCCTCCTGGCAGATACAGGGAAGCTGGAATTGCTGCGCAGCCCCCTCAACTAATGCAATTGCATTTTTAACGTTTAAACAACAGTTTAATTTTTCGAGGAAGGAAATTTCTCTGAAATTTCTGTGGGCAAAGCAAAGCAAGCCTTTAGAAAAAGCTGCAGATGGAAAGCTTGCATTTATGTAAAATGGAAGCATGCTGCGAGTCATTGGAGAAAACCTATATTTTCTTGACAATTATAACAATATTAGGTAGCAGCGGAGGTTTCCAAGGCAACCTGGCCACGGGTGCATTCATGTGGAGTGTGTGTGACTACCTGCTTTGTCAAGCCAATGGATGGATGGCAGGAGGTGGTGTGCGCCTGTGGGGCGAGGGGGGGCACAGCTAGCATTTCATCAAGCTGCACTAGCAACACCGTTTAAAAGCAGAGTTATTTTTTTTTTTTCGAAGTATGTCTGATGGCACCAAGCCTTTGCTGGATTGGCTTCCAGAATAGTCACGAGAAATGTGTGGGAGCCAGGTGGAAGCAGCTGACCGCTGAGGTGGCCCTCAGTTAGGGGAGGCCTCTGGGGCTATTTAGCGTGGGGTATGCTTGTAGATTCTCTGGCTTAAATAAATGTACAGCATTTGCCTTGAATACGTTTATTATATAATTATATTTATATAATTACCCCTTCCTTTTGTGCCAAACCTGACACAAGCCTGTTTTTCCCAACACGATAAACTAAAGGTATCCTCCCACCACTTCAGGTTTCTTGCCGTCTATTGCAGTGCTCGATACCTTCTTACCTTCGCCTGTCCCTCCTCATTCCTCTCCCCCACACCTCTGGTTTGTGTATGGGAGCTTTGCTGGCCTCCCCAGACCTCCTGTAAAGCACAGAAAGTGCAGCACACGGAGTGTGGTGTCCTATACGTAGCTCTTCAGGCTCTCTCACGTTCCTTCTGAACAGGCAGTGCATTTAAATCAGAATCACAGAATCACAGAATTTCTAGGTTGGAAGAGACCTCAAGATCATCGAGTCCAACCTCTAACCTAACACTAACAGTCCCCACTAAACCATATCCCTAAGCTCTACATCTAAACGTCTTTTGAAGACTTCCAGGGATGGTGACTCCACCACCTCCCTGGGCAGCCCGTTCCAGTGCCTCACAACCCTTTCAGTAAAGAAATTCTTCCTAACATCTAACCTAAAGCTCCCCTGGCGTAACTTTAGCCCATTCCCCCTCGTCCTGTCACCAGGCACATGGGAGAACAGGCCAACCCCCACCTCTCTACAGCCTCCTTTAATGTACTTATAAAGAGCAATAAGGTCACCCCTGAGCCTCCTCTTGTCGCACAAGAATCCCCCCTGTTGATCTCCAGGGATGTCACAGCCTTGTCTTTGACCTGTAAAAACTTCCAAGAGTTGCAGATGCAGAGTTGGCTTAGGAAAAAATGTCTGAGCTGTACAATATCTGATATTTCTGTCAGGAAAAGAACCATACACCCCCCCAAACCTCCAAGGGAACCAGGAGAGGAGTGCTTTCCCCATGGTGGGGGCAGGTGCAGCTCAGCCCTGCTGTGCAGCAGCTGATCCCTCGTTTCAGCAGGTCGGGGAAGCTGAGCTCGCAGGTTTGTGCTGACATGGCAGCAGCGCAGGTCGCTGGGGGATGTTGTTGTGGGCTGAGGTTTGGCTGAGCATTCACACTGTTGTTGAATAATAAGTCCCCTTTCCGAAGGAGTTTTGCTTGGGAAAACGAGAAGGAGGTTTCTGCATTCTCTTTTTCTAAGCCAAAAGCATTACTGGGCTGAAACACGCAGCCTTCCCCTGGGAATTAGCCAGTCGGGAGAGGCATTCAAAGGAGCAGATATCCAGGTACTGAAAACTGCCTGTGCAATCCCTTTCGGCTCTGGCGTGGGGGCTCTCCAATACATTGAAACTCTCGCAGCGTGCACGGCTGCATCCCCAGCCCCGCACCGCTTTCGGAGTAGCCACAGCAGCCGCTGCGTGCAGTGAATGTCAATCACACCCCGAGCGCTCAGGAAGAAGCTCGACTGAAAAATTAAGATTCTGGGATTTTGTGGTGAAATTATTTTCCCTAACCGTTGCCTTTTACCGTGGATTGCAGCACGTCCTCTGCGCATACAGATGCGCTCGCAGCCAGCCCGCTCGCTTTTGTGCCTACAGCTGCGGCTCAGATGTGCGTGGTGCTGCGCCCTGTCCCTCTCCCCGCGCCAATGTGTACACTGCCATCCAGAGGTGTGATGGCAGCATGTGCAGGTACACCCCAGCTAGCTGACACCCCGACGTGATGATGGCAGGGCTGCTTTGGCACCCACGGCAGCTGAGTGAGACGTGGCTGGTGCCATCGGGCACATGCGCTGCACCCGACTGCAGTGCAAACGTCGAGGAGCCTGCAAATGGAAAAAATAGGAGGAAAAAAAAAAAGAAAAAAAAGAAGGGATATGGAAACAGCCTGCCCAGACGTCAGAGCCCAGCTATATGGAAAAGGGTAAACCTACATGGTTTGTGTTCAGTGTAACCTGAATGCTAAGCACCCAGCTCTGCCATAGCGCAGGAGAATACCCAGTCTGCCAGGACGCCCGCTGTGAGCACCAGTTGGGTTTGTTGCAAGGCACTTGTGTTTTGAGAGAAGACTTTATCCACTGGATTAGAGCATAGGTGAGCTGCTCAGGTCACTTAGGGCTTCCAAGATGGTTTTCAGTGCTAGATCTTGAGCCCAGCTATAACCGAGACATTAATAGCAAGTATCTATTTGGCAGTAGTTCCTAAGTGTTGAATGTGTTACTGAATATTTGGGACCAAGTGATTCAGGCACTCCTAGCACAGAAGTCTTATGTTAAAGGCCCTCAACCACCTTTAGGCTGTGTTTTATTTGGCATTTTGGATCCCAGGAAAAGGTGTCTCAAGCATTCGTCTCCGGAGGCAAAAATCAAATGCTGGATTGAATTGCCTTGCCTTTGTACAATATGGGGCACTTGACAGAGCTATAGAAATCCCATTTTAAAAATGATAGCTGTTGATTTTCTGCTTGCTGAGAATTATTAGGATTTTTCTATCCTGCAAAACCAGCCATTAAATCAGCAAAATGCTTTGGCATTAGAGCCGTTTGGAATGTAAAAAATACTGCTGCTTGTTGTTGAGCTGTGAACGTTCAGTTGCAAAGTTAAGGAGAAATCTAAAAGGACAAATAATGATCTTAATTTGAAAGACATTTTACAAGTAAACATGCTGCAGTTGTAGCTACAAATCAGATAATTGCTGAACATTTTAAAACCCAGGAGTATAAAATTAAAAACAAGAAAATCAAATTTAAGTGCAAACAAATAGCAGGGGAATTCTAAGCAGAAGGTTCAGGTTCTTTTTTTATGGACCATTTCTTTTTTTCTTGGCAACCTCAAATATTGCATAGTGGTCTTTATTTAATCATCCAGGTTATAATATTTAAATGAACAGGTACTTTAAAATAGAATGGTTTACAGTCATTTTTTCTATTACTGTATAAGAAATGTAGCCGTGAAACATAAAAAGGTCAATCACTTCAATGAAATAACTTTTAAAAATAATACAGTTTTACAGCCGTGCGTAAATATATGTATTCTATTATGTCGAAGAATATCAAATAATATGGCTCAGTGTTAAGCTGCAACTTTTGCCAGGAGGATACATTAGCTTTAAACTGGGATATATGATCACTGAAATACATCATTTCTGCTTTGGACTTCACTTTTCCAAGCAAAATGGTTTTATTCTCCCTACTTCCCACCTTTAGCTGTTCTTTTTCCTGCCTTGTAAAGATTTACCTATCAGGGAACTAATATTTTGTCACCATGTGCATTGGGGCTGTGACAGTCCCCTGCGTACTGCCCAGCTCTCCTGTGCCAGGACAGCCTGGCTGCTCTGACCTCTGTTTTGTGAGGGTGCTGGCAGCTGGGTGGGGGTGCCAAGCAGAGGGACAGACACGATACAGGTGTCAGTGAGGCTCTGGATATATCCCCAGGTGGGACGGAACCTTTGCTGGAAGATGCGAGGAGGTCATGCTTATGGCCATGCAAGTGGAAAACTGTTCTGCAGAACTTCCTGAGATGGTAGAACGAAGGGGAGAAGAGACCACAAAATAGATTTTGTACACACATGGTCCTCCTGTCTGCCTGTGACAAAGATTTGCTCGTCCTCTGAGAGCTTCCAGATTCCTGGGTAGGCTTTGCAGCTTCTGGGAAGTCTGTAGTAGCCCAGATATTTACACTGAGCTGCAAGCTGACTAGATCCTCCTGCACAGCCTCCCGGCATGCGACACTCAATACTAAAATGCCATAAATACAGATTCCAAAAGCATCCATTGTTGCATTGTTAACTAACATCATCTCTAGGTCACACTTGACCTAAATTTTATGCAAGTAATTAAAAGGATAAGTTTATTTCTGAGGAGCAGCTGTTCACAGTGTCTGGAGATAGAAGTAAGGTAAAAGGCATTCCCATTCCCTCCACATCTTTCCTCTAAAGCAATCGATAAGTTTAATTAGAGTGGTTAGGAATGAACTATGAAAGCAGCAAAGTTAGAACCAGATACATTAGGGAAACACTGGGACAGAAGATACACATATGACACTTCTAACAGAAATCTGATGTACGTAAATTTAGCTGTCCTGGATCACCTCCTTGTCCTGCATGTGCCTTAACATTGCCTCCGGGAGGATTTGTTCCATGACCTTCCTAGGCACAGAGGTGAGGCTCCACTGGTCTTTAGTTCCTCAGGTCTTCCATTCTGCCCATTTAAAAATGGAGGTGATGTTTCTCTTTTTCCAGTCACCAGGGGCTTCACCTGACTGCTGTGATTTTTTAAATATGATGGGGAGTGGCGTGGTGACAACATCAGCCAATTCTCTCAGGACTCTGGGATGCACAGTGGAAAATATTCTTCTGCATTTTTATATTAAAGAGGGAAATCCACCACAGCAATCCTTTTCAGAGTACCACTTGAGACAAAAATACGTCCCAGAAGATGTGGGCACCTATAGATTTATCCTCCTGTATCCCAGATGCTTAGAATTAGAAGTCTAGTTGGCATAGGAGAGTGAACAGGAGATCTTCCAACTGCCTGCCTACAGTTTTGTTACCTTTTAGAGATGCCTGTCTCTCTTTATCGGCCATGAAGGCCTTCCCAAAATAAGTGCTGTGTATCTAGGCTGATGTATTTCTACACCAAGTTTCGGAGGGTGTCTTGAGCAGTTCAGCAGAGCTGTCATCGCTGAACTGGGTTGTGCAAGATATTGCAGCATCCTTTACAGCTTGTCCTGATCATGCCATGAGCTTCGTGTACAGTCCAAAATAAGCCACATCTCTCCTCTTCCCTGTTCCTGGTGAGATGGGCCATGCTTCATGGAGATACACTCACTGGGGTTGACTTGTATATTTTTAACAAAATAGTCCCTCAAACTTTCATAGCAAACATCTCTGTGAAAAGTGCTATAAAGCTGTCAATGCCAGAGTGTTTTGTGGGCGCATCCTTTTTGTTGTTTTGATGCATTAAAATACCTGAAATTTGAGGCGCTGAATTTCAGCATTGCGTTAGCTGCAACATCTGGACTTTCAGTTTAAAATAGCTCTTCTCGAAGCTTAAAATCAAAACATTTTGGTTTTGTTGCTGAGAGGAAAGGGTTTATTTAGTTTGGAGGAGAGATCAAATTGGATTACTTAGTCTAAAGGAGAGAAGATGATGGAGGATATCTCTCCAAATAAATAAAAGGCCGCTGCAGTGAGGAAGGCAATAAATCTGCTTTCCATGTTCATGGAGGATATAAGAAAAAGTAGTGGGACTCCAGTAGCAGAGTGGGAAACAAAAATAATCAAGGTAAGCATTAGGAAAACATTATTTTGGAAGGATAACTCTTGTAGGAAACTGCCCGACAGGAGATGTCCACCAAGAGATCCCAAACCTGAGGACAGGCACCGGTCAGGATAACGGGAAGGCCTTGTCCTGCCTGAGTGCTGGATGAGCTCCCGGGTCTCTCCAAGCCTTGGGAGTCTTTGATGTTGATGTCTGTTTTCTTGAAGATAAAACACTATTTATACGGAAGCCATCTGATAGGAGATAGTAGGTGCAGCAAGCAGACCCTCAAGGAGAGTTTCTCTCAGCTGGCCTTAGCAGGCTGATTGTGACTGTCCACAGTGTTTGTGTGTTACGTGGGCTGCATGTGCACGAGCACAGATGGGGCTGGCAGAGGTGACACATTTCTTTTAATCCTTCGAAGAAATTACGAATTAAGATGTGATTATAGAACTGTTAAAAAGGAATTACCACAGAGGAATTTCCAGATGGTCATGCAGAATAACTAGTGAAGAGTGAATAGCAAGGTTGAGCTGTTTATCTAAATACACTTCTCTCTTCTTGTTTCCACTTGGTGAGTCCTTTCCCTTGTTTTGTCTTTCAGCCCATGTGATAACTTCTTTCTCGGTTCAGTTACAATTACTGGTCTGCCTCATTTTCTTGTCTAGCACAGGCAGTATTCTTTTAAACTGAATTCTTTGGGAAAATAAGTACAAGAAGGACATCGAGGCCCTGGAGCTTGTCCAGAGCAGGGCTACGAAGCTGGTGAGGGGCCTGGAGCACAAATTGTGTGAGGAGCAGCTGAGGGAGCTGGGGGTGTTTGGTCTGGAGAAGAGGAGGCTCAGGGGAGACCTCATTGCTCTCTGCAGCTACCTGAAAGGAAGGTATGGGGAGCTGGGGGTCAGCCTCTTCTCGCAGGTAACCAGTGATAGGACTAGAAGGAATGGCCTCAAGTTGTGCCAGGGGAAGTTCAGGTTGGCAATGAGGAGACATTTCTGCTCAGAAAGAGCAGTCAGGCACTGGGACGGGTTGCCCAGGGAGGTGGTGGAGTCACCGTCCCTGGGGGTGTTCAAGGAAAGGTTGGACGTGGTGCTTGGGGACATGGTTTAGTGGGTGACAGTGGTGGTAGGGGGATGGTTGGACCAGATGATCGTGGAGGTCTTTTCCAATCTTAGTGATTCTATGATCCTGTTGTAAGCAGCAAGCCTGTGACGTTTCCAAAACTGCCAGCACCTGTATTGTGGACAGCTCCTGTTCCAAATCCGTGGTGCTGTTATTTTTCCTTCCTTGAAACTTTTTCTTAGAAAACTCTTGATTTTTCCTGTTAAAAAGGTTTTGGGTTCTGGGAGCAGGCCACGTTAAAGGCTGCCTCCAAACTCAGCTCTGGCTGTCTAGCCTGGTGTGGCAGCAGCCTGGAGTTCCCAGCAGTGCCCTGTGATGTTCGTGTGGAAGCACACAGTGAATATAGAGCCCCGCCTAAGGGAGAGGACCTAGACAGAAGTGTGTTTTTATTCACAGTATAAATGTACTAAGCAAAAGATATTTGTTGATAGAAGTGGTTTCTTTAGCACTTGGCAAGTTCTTTTCTCAGCACGAGGACTTGAGTAAGATCTTTGAACTTGTGGTGACAGTGAAGGAAATGCATTTGTAGAGAAACTGGGCCACAGAAATACTCTCTTCACAAATAAAGAAGCCTTTTTTTTTTTTTTTTTTTTCTGGAGGCTCTTGTTTATGTATCCATTCATCTGCAGCTGTCTTCCAAAATGACATAGGTCTCCAAATGAATAAAGTAAAAATAAACCAACAACAACAACAAAAAACCCTTTACAGTAAAGCAGAAGGATTTTCAATCCTGAGAGCAGTGTACATTTAACTACTTGTTTAATGGAATATAGTTTTAGAGGAAGGGAAGAGGAAGACTCGTAAGAAATGCACGCAATTCTGCGTGATAGGGTATCAGAACAAATTGCTGCTGATAACCTCCCAGGTTAATTGTTGTGCAGCGAGTGACCCCCTGCTTTGAATCAACGCATTACGTTTAATCTGAGAACTCTGTGGCTGCCTCTTTGCGCTGACTCAGTAGCACTAGAACTGGTATTTATGGATAATTGGGTGAGACTTGCTTCAGAGCCATCTAAGTGATTTAAATACAGCAGTTTAAACATTTTGGAGGATCAAATCCCTGTAGAACTTTCTACACATTCCAGCTAATAATTCCAGCAGGTAATTCCTTATCCCCATCAAAGCTTGTGAATCCCTATTTGTTCTTTATATGGTAGCTAGATTTTTTTTTTTTTTCCAAGTGCTGAGTGCTGATCATAAGTTGTAGAGGTGACAATGAGATCCTGGTGGATTTATAACCTAACTAGAGGTTTCTGTATTTGATACTAGTGGGCAAATTATGTGTTAATCTAGGTTGTCCTTTGGGACATGATCCCAGGGATGGAGGAGGCCGTCACTCAAACCAGCGGAAAGATTCCTGCTGCTGTTGCTCCTTTGGCATAGGTCCTTACAAACTGTACAGAAATCAGAAACCTCACAGAGCATTGGGATTTGTTGCTGGTGAGGATTGGACTAGATTGCAGTTTTACTAAAGAAAATGTCCCAAAGCACTTTATAAGAACTAGATCCATGTTCCTATTGACTTTTCTTGGAAAATTAGATTTTGATACCTCTGAAAAAAAATTGCCTTTCTGATCTAACTGGAGCAAGGCTGCTCTAGTCCTAAAAGGCATGCTACTATCATGGCATCAGTTTCCCTAAAATAAAATAATAAGAAAATAATACAGTTTCCCTAAAATAAAATAATAAGAAAATAATACATTACTGCAGAGCTGCACAGATTCTTGTTCACAACTTCGTGGACTAGTCACAAGATGAGGAGGACTGTTACTCAGTGGTTCTTCACTGTCCACATCACTTGCCTTCAGCCTCCTTTTTCCATCAGGTTTTGTGCTTCTAAATCACAACATTGCTCATGACAATTTATTTAAGTATTCTTGCCATGAAAGTCTGCAAAAGAAAGAAGCTTCTGTTCTTCTTCTAATTTTAATTCCTAGGAAAGTTTCTCTCTGTGATGCCCTGTCTTCCAGTTATTGCTGTATCGCTTACAGCTTTATTTTACGTTGTCTCACACCTCTGCATTTGCAGCATGCCATCCGCAGTAATCAAGGGTGTGACTGAATTCACATCACCTCGAAATGACAGGAGTGGGGGGAAAAAGGAAGGGAGGCAATGCTGTAGACACCCTGCTCATTTAGGCAAAATGAAATCTGTGTACACAATGCGGCTACCTCAGCCATAGCAAAGCCTAAAGAAAATGCTGTTTCCCTGCTTTGCAGTCAGCAAGGAGCTACTACAAGGACTTCTGCGACAGGGGTCAAAATAAATCTGTGCTTCCAGATTGAGCAGTGTAAGTTTTCTTTGCAGGTTCAGAGTAGCTCTCAGTCTACTTCCTAGATATGAAATCTGTGCAGGGAATGTGTATTAACCGTTCCATCAAAATGCAGATCTCTGTTTTGTAGTCTGTGAGTCTTTCCATTGCTTCCTCTTTGTTTTCAAGGCTGGTAGCATGCTACTGGTTACTACTGGTAAAGGTTATTTCTCTTCAATTCTCCTCCATCGCTGGTTGGATGTGCAGCCTAAGACTAGCTTATAAGCTTTAAAACAAACCTTAAGCATCCATGAAAGAAACTTACTGCAAATATAACACAGTGGTCTTTCTGTAACTCTTCTAGCTTTAGTTTGAGGAAATTCTTTCTTTTATTATTGAGAAGTTAAACTATTTTTAAATGAGGATTTGAAACAAAATATTATTTGAACTCGTAAAATCCACCCCTGTAAAAGGTAGCATGTGGTTCAAAATATATCTCGGCGCAGGAGTCAGCTCTGGCAATGATATGCTCTCAACAGCTCTTCCCAAGCTGAATGACTAACCTGCTAAAATCATACTTATCAGCTCATACAAATGAGCAGATAGAGTTCAGTAAAATACAGGATTTTTCTGATCAATTGCCGGCATTTCCATGGAAATGACAAGGATTTTGCTACTCAGGCTATTTCAGTGTATCCTTTGTGTCACAACTCTATACTCTTCTTTTCGTGCTGTACCTGTGTGAAAGATTTTATGGGCTGGAAATCACGATCTCTTGTTTGAGGAGAGGTTCTGTAAAGACTCTCTGCTGATGACGATCACACCTCGGTGTACTACAGCTCTATTATTACATCTAGATCTTAGCATTGTCTATGCATTAGGCAAGGCTTGAGGATACTTAGCCATAATGGATAATTTTGCTTTGCAGTCTGGTGGGAAAAAGGAAAAGATGGGAGTTTGGCATTCAGTATTAAGTAGGAATATCTTTCAATTGCAATGAAAGCTGCCTTATAAATGCGTATATACATATATATATATGTGTGTATGTAAATAATATACTGGTAGATATATATAGTACCAGTAGTTTTCTTGTACCCTGCATAATTATCCATACATTTTTTTTTTTTTTTTCTTTGCCTCTGTTTTGTAGAAGAGTCCTGGAAGAATTTTACTAGTGATTCTTAATTCTTCTAGAAACCAGGGTATGAAACTTGTGGTTTAGAACTGTAGAATATTGTAGTGTGTTATAGGTACTTTCAGAACAAGAGGTTTTTGTTCAGGTAGATGCTTTTAAAACAAACTTTCATTTATAGTAAAAAGTTTCCATAATGTTATGAGGCAGCAAAACATTGTTGTTTGTAATGATAAATAAAAATAAAAAATAAAAATTAAGAAAAGGAAAAAAAAGCCACTGTTTTGGCCAAAATTCAAACCTTTGGGGGGATTGCACATGATTTTTGCACATTTTTAAAATAATGGAAGATGTAATCAATGATATATTCAATGTGATATGCTGGAAATAATAGGACAATGAAATGCTCTTAATGAGAAGCAATGTTTTCATCCTGAAAACATTCTCTGTGTCTTGCTTCCAAGCTGCATGCATGCAGACACCATCCATGTAACCATGAGTTTCAGATGCCGCAGTGTGGTGAGCCCTGGGTATTTCCCAGGTTCGGATTTTGCAGAACCCTTGCAAGGAATTCTCTCCTAATTACGTGAGATCCACGCCTGCTTTTACTTATAAGAAATCTCAGCTTTGTGAGTTGAGTATGGTTGGAAAAAGTCCTGAAGGATGTTGCAGGTGGTACTGTGGGTACAGAAACGCTGTTGTGCTTTACGGTTCTTCAGTGCTTTCCAGTTAGATAAAGTGATGTATATGACTTTGCCTACCTTAGTGTCAAGTATTTTTTTCATATTAGGGGCACAGCTAGCTACAAGGTGTGGGCAACCAGCCCTTGGGGCCCATGAAGCTCACATCTGCTTCCACGATGTTTTAGCCCATACTGGCTACCGCCTGAGGCTGCATTGCTAATCCGACTCAGCTGGTGCATGGCGCTGTGTGTACAAATTCAGCTACCTAAAGATAGCTCTGTCACGTTGCAGTTTGCCTGTAATCTTTGTCCAGTTGCTTTGGCTGCTGACATACTGTAGGATTTTGGTATCTACGCTCTGGATTAAAACAGTTTTGTGATTGCTCTGACTTTCCCAGGGATCCTGGGATTAGACTTAAAAATGTGTTGCCTTCTTGGGAAGGAACAGATCCAGTTTAGTCTTAGATATCTAAGGATATCTAATATCTTAGGATATTAGAGCTCATCATTATATAACGTCCCTAAATTCAGCTTTGCAGGGATGGGAATGACCAGAATATTAATAGTAATGACACAAGGAAGAGAGAAAAGGCAACAGAGTTTTTTTTTCATGTACAGTTGTCTCTTTAGAGGAATGACCTGTAGAGAAACTGTAGAGAAACTGTAGAGAAACTGTATTTGGTAATAGCTAAAACTCACTGAGCAGTCTAATCCAATAAAGACATGTGTTAGAAATCAGCTATGCTACATGAAAAAGGTACAGAAAATTAACGATGCATTCCTGAATATAATAAATATTTCTTAACAGAATAGGCAGAAGATGATGCTGCACAAGGACCAATCTTTCATTGCTTTTGTGTTTTAATGAGAGCATAGCAGCTACCTTTTGTCATGAGTAAAAAGTGCTTTCTTTGAACATAAATGCTGGTGGTTGCATAATATGAAGCTTAGTGATGCATATAATGTTAGCAGAGGGCCGTCTGAGCAGAATGTACACTTTAAAATTAATCTCTGCACAGATCAGCAAGCACACGCGCACTCTCCCATGTTGACAAGAGCAGCATACTTCTTTAGGAGTAGCCAAACCTTCAAAGCCTGGCAGCTGGAGTTTGCAAGCTTGTCGTTCCGTTATTAACTCTGTAGACCTTAGGGAAAGGGTAATGGATGAGATGATCCCTTGGGGTCCCTCCCAGACCTACTTTGTTTGGTTTCATGGTTCCTAACCAAGCAAGCGATAAGCAAAAATGTTTTCTGAAATGAGCAGAGGGAAGGGGATGGGTATTAATTATGCAAGATGCTCAATCCAGTTCAAAGCGATGTGGCTGGCACCAGACGAAGTTCATCAAAGGGCAGGTGAGAGGAGCCCCGAGGACAGTATTTGCTGGGGACCCCTGTGACACCTCCTTACGTGAGGCTGTAAAGAACATGTATTGAGAGAAGTGTTACCAAAATCACTGGACACAAACTGGAAATACTAGGGTTTGAATCCTGCAGCCTCTCTGGGTCTGGGTCTCTTTCCCTTTCCTTGACTGCCCTCACAGAGAGCACAATTCAATCATACAAGGAGCCATAAAACGCTGGCCACGAGTCCGGCAGATCCTTCATCTGCTTTCAAGACCAGGGTTGCCAGAGGAAGGCCTGCAGGTTTCCTGGGACCTTCAGGGAGAAGGAGCAGCTATCACTCAGCTCTTTGCAGGTATTTTGTTGCCCCAGTTGTCATCTTCACTTGTCCATTCTCTCTTGGGTTAAAGAGCTTTTTTTCTTGTGTTTTTAGTGATTTCAAATAAGCTCTCCCTTTCCTTTTGTGAGGAGGAGGAAGGGCACCTTTGTTTTGAATAAAGTCTGTCCCAGTCTTTTTGCAGTGCTTTGACCAGAGGGAAACTACAACAAAGAGTTTGTGTTTTCCTGCCTTTTACTTTCTTCCCCTAAATCAAGTAAGCCCTCAGTTCCCATTTTAAAGTGACCCTGAATTATCTGTAGGCACTTCTACAGATACTCTGCAATATATAACAGGTTTATTAGCACAGGTTGATTTCTCCTTCTGTCTAAAAGAATTTGATGTCCTTCTCCCCTCAGCTTTCAAAGGGTCTCAGGCAAAGATGCTGAGTAATTTAGGTGCCTGCTTTCCACCAGAAGGCATTGGGGCACAGGGCCCTTATCGTGCTTTCAAAAATGTAACTTTTTTTTACAATGTGTTGAAAATCCCAGCTGGGATAGCTATAGCAATAAGGTATGAAGTTGAATTGTTCCTTTTTGAAGACAGGATAGTTTTTCTGTGTTCTGGCAGATTTACAGTCCAGAAAAACAAGTCATTATAAGATACATTTATAAGAATAAACAGAGTTGACAAATAAAGCTGGCTTTTTGAAACTAGGCTGAAAGAGTATTTTTTTTTTTCTAAGGAAGTGATGATAGGTTTCAAAGATGAGTCCGTGCTACTTAATGCCTGCACCATAATTCTTCTCCCAATTAGCTGGTTGTAAGGCAGTGCCATCTTTCGCTTGTCACATTATAGGCTTTATTCAAATGAGATGCAAAGGGAAGAACAAGCTGATACTGCTGTCATTACCTGAAACAAAAAAGCCCAACCTGTCCAGCACAACCAAGCAGAATTCTATTATGTAAATCTACTTCCATATTTTGGGAACAAATGATAGGCAGGACATAAAATGGAAAAATAAATTATACTCACACAAGTAAAAGATCAGTCAGGCAACGTACTGAGATATCATTAGGGCTGATGAATCACTATTATCATTACAAAAATAATGCATAATACTTCAAATCCAGTATCGTGGTTGACTTCTTTGCTGATGAATATTTATGCAGTTTCTTTTGTTTCTTTGTGTGTCTAACAGATGCCAAGCTAAGTTCAATAGACAAATTGCATCTCTGTGAACTGTCACAGCCTTGTCCTTGTTTTTTCTAGCAAACTGAAGTTAAATAGCAAAATGGAATAAATAAGCAGAGGTCAAAACCTCCATCTCCCTACAAGATTCAATCAACTGATAAATAATCTTTGGAAGTATTCTGTTCAGATCAAAGGAGGAATGAAAGTTAGAGCTCTGTTATTTGAAATGAACAGTTTGCTTATCTGTACTCTGAGGATCGTAAATTATTTAACCAAGGTGTATGTCATAATCAAATTAGTCACTTACCTCTGCTAAATTTCTCAATATCCCTCGTGCCTGTGCTCCTTACCTGCAGTGCGTGATGGGAAGATTGTTATATATGTATGAGTGTCATTAGAAAATAAGGCTTTTAACCAAATAGAAGATTACAAGAAGGAAAATAAAGATGGTTAGAGAATGGTGTTTGTGGGGGGTAAAAGCTGAAGTCGCTATCGTTTACTACCCATTTCAAGTGATAATAAATCTGTTCAATTAATTCAGTGTCTTAGCAAAATCTTGTTCCAAAGCAAACCTCTATCTTAGCATGATAGTATTTATGGCAAGTGATTAATTTTGTCTGTGTGTGAAAAGAGAGAGGGACCTCCAAATGTACATTCCTATTGATTTGCTTTGCAAGCTTTCTGTGGAAGGGAGAATCAATGGTGCCCTGTCACCCAAACAACTCTGAAGTAGAATTTATAGATTTGGAGAAATAGCTTAATTGCTGGAATGACGCTTGCAGCTAAGCCCAGTCACTTAAACTTGTGTAATGACTATACGTTATCCAAGTATCAAGCAAAAAAATGTATAACAATATAGGAACATAACTGGAAAAAAATGAGTGTTTCTGGGATGTTATCACTCCTGTGAGGACTTACGCTTCATTTACCTGATGTTTAAATAGGGGTAAAGTCTCTGTGCTTTCTGCCTCGTTCTGCCTACAAGAGCTTGGAGTCTCTTGACATCTTCTGAGATACACAGTGCTTCCCACAACCAACTTCAGCTGTAAGCAGTCAGAATTTCCCATGTAAAAACCACACCAGCTGGAATTAGGCTAAGGACTTTCTCCTGCCTCAGTACTATCCATTTCCTCCTGTCATCATGTGTATGGCCTCCACTTGCACGTGGACAATATGGGATTTGGTAGTGATTTGAATGGCTGAACAGGTACATACCTTTTCAGAGGTATTTAGCTTGGCATCACTTCGCTAAATAATATCAAAGTAGGCAGCTGTTCTTTGCAAATATACGTAGAAACCTGCACAAAAACAGGTCCCTGGTCACCTCAATTGTCCCATTGACTGGTTTTTCAATGTAGGTGGTGTCCATTGATTGAACTCCTACCTACTAGTTGTTGTGTCCTGCTTTCTTCGTAGAGGTCTTGTAGTCCCTCTGTTGCAACTTCATCCTCTGGAGAACTTGATGATGATAGCAGTGACAAGACATCAACCAAAAAAATGGCTGATTATTTTTTTTGGTCAAGTAATGCAACATGAAATGTATCATCCAGATGACTAAGTAATACGAGGCATCACATACATCTTCTGCTGAGCTTTGTTTCTCTTTCTGACAGGGCCATTTTGGATCAAGAGGAAGAACCTCTTGTTCGAAACAGGCCAAGATTTGAAATGTTTAGCCCAAGGTGGGTGTTACATACTTCTTGCAATCCTCTAGTAAAACAGTGTAGCTGCTGTATGTATTCTGGCAACTTTACCCAAGGAATTTTTAATACCTGCGTAGGAATCAGTGTCTGCTTACATAGAGGGTATGAACACTGCATTGAGCACCTACTTTCTTGCTGCTTGGCCAATGCCAGGAGGTTTTCTAGAGATGTCTTTGCCAAGAGATACAACAAAGTGTAACACCACACCATTTGCTAGCGCTCCTGACTCCTAAGGAAAACATTGGGTCTGAGCTTGGAAGACAATTTTTATGGGGAGATCTGCTCATACACCTGCATGGTCCTGTCTTTGGCTGGGAGCTTTCCAAGTGGCAATTTAAAGTCGTTTGAATCCCTTGCTTGGTCTCTAATTGGATATAATGAAGCAGTGTGAAGCAGCTGTATGCAGTCCCTTTAACACCGCTTGATGATCTCTTTCCTCTCTGTGATAAGAAGAGCGTGACCTTTTCATACATGCGGGGCTCTCCATCTGGCTGCCAGTCCCACCCAGCTTGTCAGGCTTTGCTGCTATTTAGACATTGTTATGGTTTTGCTTGCTCATCCTTAGATTTACACTTCATGTTTGCCTCTGAAAATACTACATGAGTGTGTTGGCTCTAATGCAAAACAAATGCATGGTCTGTCGGTATGTATTACACAGACATATCTCTTACTAAAAATCAGCTGTGCATTAAAAGGATGGTGTTTCTATTTAAAACAGCAAGCGTGCTCTGAACTGAGACATACTGTGACCAGGTTGCCTAGGCAACAAAATTCCTCAAATTGGAGGGATCTGTAACAGAACATGTTTAGATAGCTTTAATTTTGGGGCACGGTTTCTAAAAATCTTAATTGACTCCTTTCAAATGTATTTTATCTAGCGATAATACTATGTTTCAAGTATCAACTAGTACAACTTCATCTACTGTCTCTCTGCTACAAATTATAGCTATAAAGTGTATGAAATACAAGGCAAAGGGTAAAGAGAAACTTATTTCACAGTTTGGCAAGTGTTTAGATCAATGACCCTTGCTTCTTAGCTGTTTTAATTACTAAACTTTTATTTCTGTATTTTTTCATATACACAGATCTTTTTAAAAGCACCAAAAAGTACCTTCTTCAATTCAACTGCTATTGGGCTAACTGATAACAAAATTCTTGACCATGTTTTTATTAGGTTTTATATTTTCTGTGATTGTTACTCAAAGCCTCTGTGAAGCACACTCACTGGCTCCGCATGATTCAGCACCATGTGAAATGGCTCTTTCCCATCCTGGGAATAAAGTTGAACCCATTATTGAGGTATCACAGTTTTGCCTTTGACCCTGGGTAGGACTTTTCCTCTTGGTGGAACATAACCACAGCCTCTCTTAATAATTCCTGCCCTGCAGATGGATATAGAGGCAGGGTCGCGGGTTAACATGGCCTTGCAGCAAGGCTTCAGGGCTTGTTGTGGGGTATTTTCAGGGCTACCTCAGGCTTTGCTGCCATACAGGATGCTGTGGGGTGTTGCTGCTTGTCGGAGTGAAGGTGCAGTTGTCTGTCCATCTGTCCAGATGGATGCTGAAGCACAGGCTAGGGGATAACCATTTCCGAGGCATCAGTTTCCCAAAATTTCAGTGCCTACAGCTGGAGGGAAAACATCAAAAGGCTTCTCTCCCATTAGTCACCTCTGACAGTTAATTGACCAGATAGTCAGAAATACTCGGCATTATGATTCTTCTGTTGTTTCTGTAGTGCCTGGGGTCTCTCTAAAACCAAGCTGGTGGTGGCTGCACAGGCTCATCCTGCAGACATGGGTGGCAGCTGACAAATGGCTTTCAGAGCCAGTTGTTTGCGTAAAGTTCTTCGTGCTCAGGGGATTCCTCAGGAAACTCGGTTTGCTGGCTTTCCGGAGGCTTTGAAATGAATGAAAATTAATAGGAAGTGAGCATTCAGATCTCTTAGGAAGCGGTTTCAAAAACACAGGCTTAATGTTTCTGTAGGCGATTTTTTCCAAAGCTCTCCAGAGATTTGAGAGCATGAGGCCTCCTGCGAGGCAGCGGGCCTACACGCCTCGGTCCCATGAGGTAGGTTGTGGGCTGCCTACCCGAAGCTGGGCAGAAAGCAACTCTCCACGAGCAAGAGGTTGAGAATTTTTTTTCCCTTGGGTTTCCTTTCTGTCTGCCTAGATTAAACTGATCTGCACTTAAAGCAGATGTAGGTCTGAGAATCAATAGCGTATAGGCAAGTGCTGCTGTCTGGATTTAGTTGTTTCTTGATCTCTGTCTGGAGCTGAGGTTCAAGGGAAGGATGTTAGTTTTTGTGAATCGTCAGGCCTTTGGGGATAAAGAATTTGCCCTGCAGTCTGCTCTGAACAGAAAGAAAAAAAAGTAATAAAAAAATAAAGAAGAGAAAAACTTGTGCAGATGATATATATATGTATATATATATTTTTTTTCCCTCTAAAACCGAATCTGTTTCCTCTCCTAAACTAACATGTCACCAATGTTAACTGAACTTTGACAGCACTTGGTTTCCCAAACATTGCTCCTGAGTGTTGTTGTTTTTCAGTACTCCATTTTCCTTGGACACATGCTGAAGTAGAACAAGTAGGGGGAAGCCATCTCCTAGTGTGATGATAACTGCCTGACTACAAGTCACACTGCCTCGGTTTGTGCACGTTGTGGACACTGAGGGTATTTCTGAGTTGATCTTCAGCACAGAGTTCCCTTGCCCTCTCCCATAGTATGTCTCCAGGAAGAGCAGTAATAAAAAAGAAATAGTTGAAGCTTGGGAGGTTCTGCTTTAAATTTCAGACAATGTCAGAAGTTGTGACCAAAATGGAAAACCAAATTACAAAAACCTTACACTCTTCTACCTTTTTCCTTTGGGAAAAGCATTACGAATGCAACATGTGGAAATAGTTGTGTGCTCTTGTGTCTTCCCACAATGGAAATGAACTAGTTTGACAATGATTTGAGGAAATCTGGCAAAAAAACGACCTGTCAAATGTTACCAGAGTCCCAGTGCCAAATGCAGGCAAAGAAACGTTTCTTAAACTGGCTCAGCCTCTTCTTGCTGAATACCCGTGTGCTCTCCTGAGGGCAAGATCTTTCTCTCTCACTCTCATTAGATTTCCCTGATAATTCATACAGTGTTGTTTGTTATTTTCTGCTGATGGCTTTTGGCCTTTTAAGGGTCGGTCTTGCTGTATGATTCTTTTAGTTTTATCTGATACCCCTTAAGCTTTTGTGAAAGAAATTGAGCAATCAATATCTATGCACCTGCTCCATGCTACTCAGGATTAAAAAGTAAGAAAATCTCTGTTTCAGTTTGAGGAAAAATAAACACAAAATTCAAAGCTTTGGTTAACTCAAATTTTTCAGAGCAAACATTCCCCAGCTTTATGTATTTTTTTTTCACTGAGCTTTCAAGACTTTTTAAAGTAAGATGGAAGGAAGAAACTTCTGAAAAGGAACAGTCACTTGGAATTGAGTGACAGGAGTGCTTTGTTTAAAGAAAAAAAGGTAAATACCAACCTGAGATATCTAGATTATTACCGTCTTATATCTCGTTCCCTCCCCATTCTCACTGGCGTGAAGAAAAGAAGTGGAGGTAAACTGACAGATTATTTTTTCTAAAATACTGTAATATTACTAGATCACCATTTCCCCCAAAAACATTCTTTGATAGGAAAAAAAGCGCTTTGCGTAGTACTTGTCCAGGAGCATGTGACATCCATCTGAAGTTGCAGGTGAGCACAAGGAGAACTACAGATCTTCTGCTATCAGCAAAAAACAGCTTTAGAGTTCAGCTCTGCACTAGAATCGCTGAAATTGTGTTCAGCTACAGGCAATGGCAGCACAGTCCTTTAGGAGAAGAACAAGCAAACGGAAAACAATATGTGGAGCATTTATTAAATCACATAGCCAGAATAATGCATTCAGTACTTAGTAAAATCTGCTTGTGGGAAATATATTTAAGAGCAAAAGTGCTTATGATTTCTTAGAATCATTTTACTTTGCTTTATTTTTCAAGTTATATTAGGAATAGCTTAATACTCTTCCTGAAATGTGGTAGTGCACAGAATTTAAAAGCTGGAGAATGGCAGGAAACCTGGAAATGCAGGTAAGCAGAATACACAAGTGGCTGCTGAACATTTACTATCCTGTATATGGCTTACCTGAAAGCCATGCACTTGATGCTGCTATATATGCTGATTTGCTCTTAGGGACAGCAGAAGTGGATAGTGCTAAGGTGTTTATTTCTAGAAAATGTCATCTTTTCCTTTGTATCTGTAGGAGGCTAAGACAATTTGTTAGAATTTTCAAGAAATGAGCCTAGAAGCTGGTGGGCTGCAATGGTCCCAGCACTACACAGCATTCCGTGAAAAGGAATCGAGAATTTTCTCGTGCAGATTCAGTGACCTGAACTAAGACGATGGTCCCCGTGTCAAGTCACTTCATGAATCTGTACTGCAATCACTTGTATCATCTGCGAAGTCGCCTGCAGAACAGCTAGACAGTGATTTCCTGTGTTAGATGTTTAGCCCGTAGCAATTGCTTGGGGACCACTTCAGAAAATTTATGGTCAACAACTTGTCGGGCCTGGCTGATTAGAGAGGTGTTTCTCCAACCTCCACACGTAGACTGCTGACCCAAGTTTTTCTGCTCATCTGAATGGAGAGAATACTTTTGAAGCCTATTTAAATCAATTTAAGCCCATTAAATTTAAATCAATTGAAGCCCATTTAAATCAAGGGAAGTAGATATGGTTCCATCCAGTAAATTAGGGAAAATTTTTCCTTGAGAGAACCCCATTGTGGAGTGGGAAGCCTAACCTCAGGCAGCTAGTTCTGTGAATACATGTAATGTTAACCTGTTTGCTGAAGAGGCAGATTCATTTCTCAAGTTTCAGGGATTTTCCATGTTTGCTCTGCATTTCTTTAAGCTGCCTGAATCTTCTGAGGCTTAGGGTCACTCATCCTGCTCTGCAGGATATGGGGCAGTATTTACAACCTCTCGTGCCTCTGGTGGTATCTGTCCTTTTTCTTTGCAATCATTTTTGCTTTCCTTCCCCATTTCTATGACAACTTTTGACAATGTCCCCTCTGTTATGCAGTTCAGCATAACTTGCTGGAAAAGCATGTAAAAAAAAAAAAAAAAAAGTAACTTTTCAGTAGGGTCAGATGTCAGGCTTTTTAGAGCGAGAATGAAGATTTGGCTTGCAAGCTCGTGTTGGCAAAAGAAAGGAAAATTCCTTTGTGAGGAATCTTGTCCAAAGAGCGTACAATATGGTCTGTGGTTGCAGGTGGTATGTCTCTGCCTCGTGTTGTCATTTACCCCAGCGTGAAGTAAATGCAGGGTGACAACAACAGAAGGGAATCAGTCACCTTTCTGGAGTACCTGCATCCTTTTAGGCAATTGCATGTGCTTCTGTCATTGCACTGCTTCATGAGCTTTTTCGAAGAAACAAAGTGCTCAGCCCTCTTGTTCTCACAGCACTGTGACAACAGGGCATGTTAAAATGAGGCTTTGCTTTTCATCTCGCTTTAATGAGAAGAATCCAGCACTGCCCAACCACTCTCTCCTTGTCTTGCACAGAAGAATGCAGTAGGAAAGCTCCATGTGGCACATTCCGTGCTCATCAGTTCCTCAGCAACTCCTCATGCAGCCACTGCACTGATCTGAATGACAATATTTGAGCTGAGGTCTTATAAAAGTAGCTGGCACAGTGGTTGGTCCTGCAAGGGGAAGTTTTCTAAGTTCATGCCAAAAATGACAGCAGCAGAATCTTTTTCACCACCTTCAAAGAAGCCACCGGTGTCAGAAACTCCTGAAGACCTAGACTCTGCAGTATAGGGCTAAAATATTCATGGGTGCCTTGTGAAAGTCTGACCCCAAGTAGTTTTGCCCCTCTAGAACTGAGACCATAGAATGGTTTGGGTTGGAAGGGACCTTAAGGATCATCTAGTTCCAACCCCCCAGCCACAGACAGGGTCACCTCCCACCAGCCCAGGTTGCCCAAAGCCCCATCCAGCCTGTCCTTGAGCACCTCCAGGGATGGGGCATCCACTGCTGCTCTGGGCAGCCTGTGCCGATGCCTCACCACCCTCTGAGTGAAGGATTTCTTCCTAATATCTAATCAAAATCTTCCCTCTTTTAGTTTTCAGTCATTGCTCCTTGTTCAATCGCTACACTCTCTGACAAAGAGCCTCTCTCCTTCTTTCCTGCAGGCCCCCTTTAGGTACCAGAAGGCTGCTGTAAGATCTCCCCAGAGCCTTCTCTTTTCTAGGCTGAACAACCCCAACTCCTTCAACCTTCTTCATAGAAGAGGTGCTCCAGCCCTCTGATCATCCTCCTCTGGACCCACTCTTGACAGATCATTGTCGTTTTTATGTCATCAGCCCACACCCCCAAATCCTTCTCATAACTGCTCTCCATCCACTCATCCCCCACTCTGTACTGATGCTTGGGATTGCCTTGGCCTAGATGCAGGACCTTGCAGTTGGCGTTGTTGAATTTCCTGAGGTTCTCAAATATTGTTTGTTCTTAAATAAAAAAATAAAAAATCACATACATAAGGTGCAGCCAGCAGTCACAGATGTCTTGGTTATTGCTGATACAGTTCATTTAATTCGTCTTCTGTGCTAGGAAGAATAATGTGCTGAGCAAACATGGTGAAGAGAATGGCCAGACCGATAAGGATACCGTAAAACAAGTGGCTTCCCTCAGACAAATGAAGGAGCAAGCACCTACGTTGTTCAGACACTGTCAGCCTTGTTGTACTGAGAGGTGTGGGAGGGGCTGAGATCCTGACCGGCTTCCCCTGGGGTGGGAGGTGAGGTCTGGGTCTGGAGATGGCAAGCTGTATCCCCAGCTTCTCTGTGAGCTGTGGGAAGCTGAAGGGTTGCACTGGGGCAATCGTTTTCTTTGCACTTGTGTGCACCTGGATGGTGGTGGTGGTTGGGGGGAGACAGAAATATGGCACTTGTTATTTTGAAATGGTCCTTTCCTCCATCGCTCAGAGCAGCTGTCAGAAGGAGTATCCCTGTTCCACACGTCTGTTCCATGTAAATGCAGCCCTGAAAACAAAGACCTGCCTGGAATTCATCCCAGGGTAACTAAAAATACGTGGGCATGTTTTTGCTGGCTCCTCTGCCTGAGCACTTAGCACAGCACTTGAACCTATCATAACTGATAGATATTTCCATTAATGCATGCACAAGCAATTCAGAGCTGCTGCTAGCAGGTCAGGCCGGGTCTTTCAGTGGCACAAACCTGAAGCAGAGAACAGAAGTCGAGTCCAAATGCCCCAACCAAATGCTTGTGTGAGGTAGCACTCGGTGCAGGCAATGTTGGATGGCACAGAAGGGTCGCAGTGCATGGTGACACCAGGCTAGGAGAGCTAGTCACTGCCTGGCTGGCTCTTTTACTCTCCCTGGGAAGTATGGTGTATTGAAAGCTGCAGGATGGTGCTTATAGCAAGTGCAAGGATGGTGCTTACTGTGCATCTGGTGTTGGCAATATCATGCCATTGTTGGCCTCTGCCCGATTTCAGAGGCATCCTTGAGCACAGGGTCCTGGTGGGGGCTGCTCCCTGCCTAGATACATCAGTCATTTTTCCCACCCAAGGGTCCATGGGAGGGGTAGATAAGAATAGAGGCATGATTGCCTGTTCCAGAGATTCATTTTCACTTCTATTTTGTGTGAAAGTTTTCGTGTCTTTGTTTTTTAAAAAAACAACAACTAAAAAACTCATTTCCCCTCCCCTTTTGAAATCATAAGCATGTTCTGCTGTGTCTAGTGGAAGCTTGCATTTTAAACAACCCAGTGCTTTGAAATTAGCTTTATATTCAAACACCATCCCTTCCTCATTCAGGAACTGTTGTATTTCTGAAAACTAAAGAGAACTCAAGGGTGTTGGCACGTGTATTTTCCCAGAATGGTCCCACGGTGCAGATTTTGAAGCATTTATGAGCTATTTTGATAATTCCTCTGTTGAGCTGCTTTGTAACTCTGGATTCCCAAATACTTCCCTGAATCTGGCCCAAATTACTTCAAAAATTGAATTTAGGCACTTAAATCATTAGGAGAAATAATTCCTACCAGTAACATAAGCTCGTTTGAGAATATGACTCCATGCCTTTGGCAGGAGGTCCATAGACCCTGTATGTCAGGCAAGAAAGCAGGTTTTGCTAATAGGGAAATCCCCTTGACTTTGGGAATTAAACTGCCATGACACTCTACAAGTCATACACTTCTTCCAGCCACCTGTCATCAGAGTTCAACATCTTGTTCAGGTCTTGCAAACAAGAAGACAGTTGCCTGTGTAAACCAGAAGCCACACAGGCTTCTGGAAAGAGGGAAGCATGACGAATATCTTCTATGCCATGTCTCATACAACAAAATAATTGAAGAGTTTTAAAATGGTGCACAAAACCAGAAACAAAAATAATTAGTGTAGGTAACTCAGATTGGCTATCTAATTATGCAGTAAACAGATGATGTCTTTTTACATACGCATAGTAGAAGACTTAGATCGTGACCTAGGTTCTTCACCAAGTCTGTTCCAAAGGTGTGGTTAGTTGGTGTTTGTAAGGGAGGAGTAAGCCATATAATCAAGCAACTTGCAAATGTGGTGCTTTGTAATTCTCTGTACCCTACACATAGAAATCGTTCCACATAGACAAAATTTAGACATCAATTTTGCCTAAATCTGGATGCCTAATGTCCCAGAGCAGATGGGAAATACGACCTGCAGGAGGCAAATGTTTTTTAGGGAGAGGTAGCCCAATGCTTGGTTAGATACACAATATGGGCACCGTTTTAATCATCTGTCTTCAGTGTGCCTCAAGCACTAGTTTGTGCAACTCACCACATCACTGGCTACAAAGGGAACATTTACCTATGCTTCCTCATCTTTATTTTTCCTTTCGTGGTGCGTGCTGGATGCATCCCATGAGATTCCTTTTCCAGGAGCTCAGGATCTTCTTTAGCTTTCCCACTTTTGCTTAGAAGAAACAAAGCAAACAAAAAGCAAAACACTGATCGATATTTCTCCTCTATTTGTACGCACTTGGCTTGAGTTCCCCTTCTCCCCTCCCCCTTTGTCTTTTTTTACTTAGTGGTGAATGGCTGACATACATATACATAATATATGGCATACTGTTACTGACGAAGGTACAATCTGATTATTCAGCATCAATATTTACAGTAGACTCTTTTCCCTGAATTACAGACAGGCTGCTCCCATTATGGAGTCTCTGAGACTGTCAGCTCCACAGTGCAGCAATGAAACAGCCTCATTCTGAGTCCTTAAAGGACTGAGTTCATCAGTGTTCTCAGTGCATAATGATAACGGAGGTATACGAGTGTTGAAATAGTTGGGCAGATTTTCATGAAACACAGGAGAGTGAACCAAATTGACCCTATTCCCAAATCCTTCTGCTATCCTGAGACCCCTGAAATGCAGTGCCCACAAAAAAAGTGCAGGAACCACTCGTTTCATCTTGATTATAATGATCTCAACTGCTCCTTGCCGAAGGAAAACTGAAACGCCTGCAGAACTTGCCGTGCTTGATTATCCCACTGGACTAATATTTGGTATAACTGATACACGCTTAAATTGAGTGCCTTCAAAGTCTTATCTGTTCATCAGTCATATTATTGACTCAGTGCTTTTTCTGTTACAGATTTTGCTGATATTATTTTGGGCAGGTATGAAGTATTCATGTAGCTTAATTTCCTGTGATTTGCTTGTTTCTTGTACATAAGATCAGATTTTTAATAATACGAAGTGTAGTGCAAGTTAAGGCTTAGAAGTTCACTTTCTGTTGTGCAAAATTATGTTTTGTGAATTAAATAAAAGGGTTATAGAGCTCTGCATTTGTACAGTTTCCTTAACAAAATAATTCTGGGAAGTGAGATTTTTGTAGCATTGGCACAGGATGATACACGGCTGCATTAATCTAACTTAGTGCACGTTTTGACCAGTATTGTTTAATTTACTTTGATCAAATCAGAGATCCATCATAGGAAGGGCAACTCAGAGCGAGCCCTTTGTGGTGCTATCCTGATGCAGTCTGCAATCTGGTGATTTAAGTCTTCTGAGCGCAAGTTTGTTACGCCAATAATACAAGCATGATATTCTCAATCAGAAAAGCCTGCACTTCTTAACTACTGCTGCAAACAGCTTTACTTTCCACAGGGGTACAAGCTGGCAGCAGTTTCCTTTTCTCCTTCTGCTTTGGAGGCTGGCTGACACGGTGTGTGCAGGGCGGCCGAGTCCTAAGGGGTGCGTTCCCACCAGCCCCAGAAATTGACTCCACAACTCCTGGGGGAAATTGTTTCTATGCACCTGTAATTGCACGGTCCCTGATTACCTCTGAGACCATGCTGTAGCAACAGGAGGTGTGCTCCATACCTAACTGCAGGGAGCCAGGTCTTCACTTCTGTGGTACATGGAGTGACTTTTCTCATCTGTTTGGCTAGCTGATTATTTCTGATTGCATTTCCATTGTGGCAGGCACGTCACAGCAGGACAGTGTTCCAATCTTGGAAGACTTCCCTAGTACATGTGCTCCAGCTTTTGGGTTTAGGGTCACCTCTGCACTTCTGCACTACTTCTGCTGTTCAGAGGAGGTCTTTTAGGTCAGAATTTCCAGGTAAAGGCTTGTGGATGATATTTTTTTGCCATATTTGCCAGTAGTAGCATTTAAAGTAGCAGAAAAAGGTTCCATTTTTCATGAAACCCTTGAGAGAAGGACACTGGTACTGTTTTTCCTGGGTTGCCCTTGAAGCTCCCATCAGCTGAGGTTTGCTGGAGATGTGACACCTGCAATAAGCATTCTCTCTATCCCTCTTGACTGCCAAAATCCTTATTATATGGGTTTTCCAGTCCAATTGGAGAGCTCTCAGTGAATCTAAAGCTGCAGTTAGCTGCTTGGGCTGTAATTGGCCACTTTTAACCATCCTCTTGTCTCACTGCTATTTATTATTGTGTTTTGGTGGGGCTTTTTTTGGTTTTCCAGAGGTATTTACCTCCTTCAGCAACACCAGTGGCACTGAGGCAGCCCATCCCTTTGAAAAGGGAATTAATCACATACCAGCTAATGACAGAAGCTACCTGCTGCTTTTGCACACACAGACTGCATGCAGTAGATTAACAACTCGGTGAAATACAAAGCAGGCAGGAAAAGATGCTCAGGTTTTCTGTGTTTTGAAGAATAACATCAGTAACTCTGTTATGGCAGGAGAGCTACCAGTAAGTCAGGAGGGAATATGTAAGCCTAGTCACAATAAACATTACGAAATGAGGCTCTGCTCAAGTTTTTCTTTGGAGGTGTTATTATTTTAAGGTAGTAACACTGAGTAAAGAGATCTTGCTGAGGATGGTTTGGAGCCCACAAAGAAATCTTATAAAGACAAGGTGATAGATCTGTTTTGACAGAATTTGTGGCTTTCAATTCAGAGATGAAATACCCTAAAAATGTTTGCAGGAAGGCAGTGTCTGGCTGACCATAGCCCAGATGACAGGAGGACACTGAAGTCCAGTTGGAGAATATTAGCTGGGGCACTTCACCTAAGCGTGTTATTCTTTCTCCCCATAAAGTTCTCCCTGAACACAACCATTAGTTTTCTCAGGTCCTTAAAGCCAAGCATGGGGGAAGCTTACCATAAACTTTTCATACAGTTTGTGCCAATGTCCGCTGATCCATCTGCTTAGCCTTTCTAAGCGTATGCTCATCTTTAATCTCCTCTGGCTGTTCTTTTTTTCCTCCTGGATAAAAGCCTGGCACAGTAGCGCTTAACAGGCCACCATACAGAAATTGAATTCAGAAATGTTGGCAAATGTACTAATAACCAACAGACTCTTTTGAAATACTCTTTATGCTTCTTTCAAGTGAAGTTGAGAAACATTTTTATATAGAAAAGCTTCAGGAGGTTTTCCTGTCCCTGATAATTTGATGATTGTCCTTTGTACGTACCTCCTGATCCTGCCATGCAGAAAGCTGGAGGCAGCTCCTGAGTAAGCAGTCTAAGGAAATTTTTATTCTTAGTGCCTTTACTGCATCCAAAGCACATATTACGCGAGTGAAGGCTTTTTCTTTTCTACCATTTGCTTCCATTTTCTTCTAGTTTGTCTGTGCACTACAAGAGCCCAGACAGTTCTGCTTCAGTTCATGATCAAGCATTACCTGCACATCCTGGAAGTCTGGCATGAGGAAGCTTGATATGATTTATGTGGGACTGCTAGTCAGGTTCATCACATCTTCGCATTTGAATTTTGGAGCTATTCGGGACTTTAGTGCTTCAAATGCAGAAACTTCACTCCTTGCCATGCCGTAGGGAAACAGTTTTGATTGAAGAACATTTTCTAGCCTATGCTGACTCTGCTCAGGTTCCTCCAACTATAGCATTCTGCCTGTAGATTTGATACAAATCAGGGGGACATGCACACAAAACAGAACTGACCACATGCTGTTAGAAATCTTTGTAAACTGAAAACCAGGCACTCAGGCTTCTGAAAGGCATCCTGGTTTCATCAGGCTCTGCTCAATCTCCCTGTCAGCCTCTCCCACCTGCAATGCTAACAACGCTGACTGGAGGGAGCATGCTTGATCAGCACCGAAGTTGCAGCACTAATAGGCTGTTAAGCTTTCTGCAGGTGCATTACTGGGAAGTATTTACTGGCTACCTAAATGACTGTTAGCTGCTAGTGTATCTTCCAAGCTCTATTTGCTCCTTAGCATAAAGTTCTAAACTCCGTATCAGCAAAGAGCTGGGAGAAAGGACGATGCATTCATTAGAGACAATGGTTTTGTATGCTAGCAGGCATGCAGGCTTCATGATCTGCCAGCACAAGGTTATGGGGCTCCAAGAGGACACAGGTCGAAGCCCTGCACAGTTCACCAACCCGTCAGTCCCCAGCAGGCATCACCATAGCACAGCTTACTTGCCCTGGACACTGCTCTGACAGCGGGAAGCACTGCAGCCCACTCACTAACCTCTTCTTGCCTGCTGCTAGGATGAAAGCTTTCACCATACGTGCCCAGTTGCCAGCGTGCTTTAACACAGGCATCAACGTGCACTTGGCACTCTAACAGATGCTAATGGTGCTTTATAGCGGATTGTATGGCCAAATGCAACAGTCCCAGGGCTGAGGGGGCCTGAGCAAGTCGTATATTAGGAGGCTACCATGGCTCCTAACTGGCAGGCTGTAGAGATGCATTTTGGCGTGGTGGATAACCTGAAATGCAGTTATATGCTGGTAATGCAATTTATTCAGAAATCACAGAGCAACTTGCTAGAAGCAATTTTTATCCATGAGTGCACAGTGCTGGCTGCTCTCCTTGTGTCTATGAACCCCCACTGGGTCAGGCTCTGCTGCTGGTGGATGGTGTCCTACTACGGGAACAGCACAAGTGCAGTTTTGAAGTGTGGTCTTACTGCTAAGGTAACGTGCCACATGTTTTACAGATCTGCTCAAAGGACTTCAGTAGGAAAATAGTTAGCCTTCAAAAAGGGCAAGACATGAGGAGCAGCTGAGGCCCCTTGGTTTGTTCAGCCCCGAGCAGAGCAGGCTGAGGGGAGGCCTCATGGCGGCCTGCAGCTCCCTCACGAGGGGAGCGGAGGGGCAGGCGCTGAGCTCTGCTCTCTGAGGAAAGCGACAGGACCCGAGGGAACGGCATGGAGCTGGGACAGGGGAGGGTCAGGCTGGGTGTGAGGGAAAGGGTCTGCACCTAGAGGGCAGTAGGGCAGCCCCCCCAGGGCAGTGGCCATGAGTCAGTCAGAGTTCAAGAAGCATTTAGACAATGTTCTCAGACTTACGGACTGATTTTTGGATGGTCCTTTGTGGAGCCAGGAGTTGGAGTCAATGATCCTTGAGGTTCCCTTCCAACATCGGATATTCTGTGATCCATATTTTTACAGCTACTTGGTTAGTCATTTAATAATAAACTTTTCCATGGCTTTCCAAGCTGCCACGTACCTACGTACTACAGACACAGTGTTTTGACATCTCTAATCAAGAAAGCTCTGGAAGCTACCAAGTAGTACTTTTAGCTTTTTTTAACCTACTTTTTACCTCTTCAAGGACCATTGATTTCTGTAATGGTTTTCTGAAAGACATGAAAGTATAGTTCGCACTTCTGAAGTTGTAGAGATAGCTTAATGATAACAAATTTTACTTTGCCAGATTGCATGTGGGAAACATTTGGACTTAATTGAATCACTTGTTTCTTCCAATTGAAGTATCATTTGCAAATACATGTAATTATATCTATACATACTTATATACACACTTCACAATTTGTACATAAATATATTCATAATCAGGTCATTCTGATCACATTTAGCAGTAGGAGGGAGGCAGAGTTTCTCTTGCTTGGACTCGAGAGACACCTTTGAATTTGTGCCACTTGGGTTCCTTATTTTCTTTCCTATAATTGTGGTCATGGCCATGAGTTAAGTGTGGTATCTTTTTCTTCTCGTATGTGATAATAGAAAATAATTAAAGCAAAGTTAGGCAGCAAGTAGTTATCAGTATCTATGGGACAGAATGAATAGCTTGCTGTTCTGTAATATTTATGAAAGATTTAAAAATTAACATGAAACTGGTGTTAGTGATTATCTTAATTGGAACATCTTCTTCCGTAGGAGTCTGATGCTAGCATCCTATTGAGATTTTTTTTTCCTTTTATTCAATTTATTGGCTATTCTTCTTAAAAAGCTTTTCACCAGATTGTTAGTATGTTATTTCTAAATTCCATCTCTTGCCTACAAGAGAGGAAGTTTATAGCTTAAAGTTGTAGCTGTTAAGTTTAGGTATAAATTTCACCATCTTTTTTCCTTTACAGGAAAGGTTTCAACATATAACTTACAATCATGCACTTTAGTGTCAACTGCAGGAAACATGGAATGTAGCAGTTAAGCCCCAGTTATTATGATTATCCTCTACTAATCTATGCCATCTTTCTTCAGTGTTACTTCTATTCTGGTAGAATTAACATTTTACTATTCATTATTCTCTCCCTTGAGATTTCTCCTATACTTAGACATAGTTGCTTGAAAGAACATGACTGAAATCAGCAATTCCAGCAGTAGGTTCAGCTGCATCTTTAAGCTCTTCTCCTTCAGAAGGATCACCCTGTGCAACAAATCTGGGAGCCCTACCACAAGCCCATTAAGGTACTTGATTCTGTAGCATTTTCCTGGCGGTTGAGACAGAACTGCTTTTTAAGACTATCTATTCCTGAAGTATAAACGGTTTGTCAGTATCTTAGTTTACTTCGTAATTTGGGCAATCCTCTCATTTGTTTTCCAGTAATTTTTTCAGCTGATGATAGTATTTATTTCTTGAACTTGAGAGCTGTTTCTGCTTTTTAACTGTCCTTTCTGGGCCATTATCTGGTTCTCGTTTTTGTGATTAGCCCCTGTAGCAGGCCAGCATTACCAATTAGTGTTTTCACATAGTCTTTGATATATTCTACTCACATATTCAGCTTCTCCCACTCTTGGTTATCCCTGTAATAAATGCTGTGGCATTTCGTCCTGTATTTAAGAGTAGTTATTTGAATGGCATTCATTACAGCCTGCACCTCCCTAAAGTTTCTACATAATGTTGATAAGTGCACCGGTGTCCTACAGCACCTGAGTAGTATTACTTCATTTACACTTTCTGTTTGTTAAACATGAAACTGCAAACTAAAAAACTGAGTAACAGATCAACTAATGAGTTTACTGCCATTCCTTCTTCTAATAATTTACCATCTCACTATATTTACGGATACTGGGAAGTCACGTTGATAAGTGTATATATATGCTGAGTACAGTACTTAGATATTGAGTACAGACTGGGTGCAGAACTCATTGGGTCTCTTAGAACAGGTCCAGAGGAAGACTACAAAGGTGATCAAGGGGCTGGAGCACCTCTCCTCTGAAGAAAGGCTGATAGAGCTGGGTATGTGCAGCCTAAAGAGAAGGCTCCAGGGTGTCCTCATTGCAACCTTTCAGTACTTGAAGGGGACTTACAAAAAAGAGCATGAGCAGGACCCACAGCCACACCAGAGCAGCACCTGGGCCTGAATCTCCATCTCTCTTCCCCCTTGCTGAAGGCTACCTTCCACCAATCCCCCCCTCAAAGGATCTTAGGGGGATCCTGACCACATGAGCATGGAGGAAAACATCTTCCAAACCCCATGGGATGGTAAAACCCTGACCTGCTTCTGCCCCACTCCCTCACTGAGCTCTGGCCACCTACACACCCCTGTCAGGTCAGTGACTCGGGGCTGAGCCACCAGGAGGGAGGTGGCACCAGGCTGTGGCATCGCTGTTGGGAGGAGGGAGAACTGCAGAGACCCACGGGCATGACAGAGCAGTGTTCAGGGCCTGGTTCGTCAGGGACAAAACTCTGCTCCCTCACCCAAGGCCACCTTCAGCCCAATGCTGAGGGGAAAGGGCCGTGCTGCTGGCTCCTGCCGCCTGCATGGGTGTGGGAGCACAACTTTATCTCGCTGTAGTACCAGGGAGCCTCTTGACACAGTTGTAAATCAGTCCCTGTCATCACTTGAATATAAGTATCATAGCTTAACGTTGAGTGGGTGTTGAGTAATCAGTTTACAAATATTTAATAATGAATTATTAGTTTCCAAGTATTGACTGATTAATAAATACGTAATAATTAGTTAGTAAATACAGCAAGTATCATATAAATGTAGCATGTGAAGGTGAAGATGCTGTTTGATGCTCTGGCAGATCTCCTCCCTGTCTGAGAACAGTGTTGGGAAGAGAAGATGCTTTAGGGGCTGCGTGTCTCTCCAGGAATGACACAAGGAGTGTGGAAGAAGGCATCCCAAAATGTCTCGGGTTTTGTCTAAGCTAATTGTCTGGTTTCCCTGTTTCTCCCGGAGAGACTTCCAACACTCAGTCAGCAATGGGGAACAATACTGCAGGATCTGGTGATGCTAATGGGCCCTAATTGACCTGAACAGCCTCACAGTTGATCATCCCCCCTGCGCTCACCACCATTGCCTACATTTAAGCTCCATCTGAGATGCTCTTACTCCTTTCCCTAGGCTGGTCCATGCTAAGCTCAGTATATTTTCCTGGGTGTCTCAATTTCATCACTTTGTATTTGTTTTTTGTGTGTGGTTGTTGGCTGAGCCTACTGCTGCTTCTGTGAGGTTGTCGGCCGTAGGGTACTTGTTTTTGGTGGTGAGACAGATTTGCCTTTCTCAGGGTCCTACAGTATTAGTAGAACTTCTTCAAGAAGCAGGAGAAGACATTGTAGGCCTGCGCTCAGCTGCTGGATGCTTCTGAGGAGCAATTCAAGAACATAGGAGTGAGTACAGGTTGCTTGCATGCCTTGTACACCTTCCTGACCACTCCTCTTCTACCCTGTGCTGGATCTCCTGGGGTTACAGGGTGGCCCCTCTGCCCTGATACCCAGCCACAGCTCAGGGGTTAGCACCTCTGGGAGCAGGTAAATGGCAGAGAAGGCTGCCTGGGACCTTTCTCTTGCTTCTTGCACCCTCAGGGAGAAATTGTGAGCAATTCAGCTCCCCTGCTGGGGCCACTGGGGCTTCTCACCAGTGACTTGCTGGTAGGGAAATGGATGCAGACAGAGAGGGCTTGGCAAGGGCTCTGTGACAGGTCACCCTGGGCTGCCTCAGCTTTGAGAGCCTCAGTTCATCCTAGCCTGTAATAGGCTGTAAAGGCTCTTTCCTCCAACTGAATTAAGCAGCCGGCTTCACGAATTGAAACTGGCTGCTGCTGAATTTCATGATAGATTGAACCTGCAAACTTGAATTTCTTGGATTAACATATTCTTGTTTGCACATCTTGTCTTTGCAAGTCCTGTATAACAAGCTATGTGAAATTGGTTCTCTGTGAAATTGGGGTGCTCCACATCTCTATGTGCTGTCAGGGCAGCACTGATCTTCATGAACTCTCTTGGTGCTGTTGTCAGAATACAAGATTTGTGGATGAGAAAATATGAGGGGAAAAGCTTCCAAATCCGTCAGCTGCACAGTATATAAAACACTATATGCACTGGAGAGTGGTTGTGCTCTCTGATCTAACTGCTAAACCTACAACTGTATTTCCTTTGTGTTCATGAAGAGCTGGAACAGAACTTATGTTGCTCTTCCTCCTCCTGTGTTGTTTTTTTTTCCACTCCAGGTTGTTTGTAAAGACTCCTCCCTGCCAAACACAGGCTGCAGGTCTCATTACCAATATCTAACGGAGCAGTTTCTGTATTCTTCTCACAGTGTTGTCCTTTCTAGTGGACTGGGTGACTTCCTGCTTTTAGGAACTACTTCTGTAATCCCAAACGTGAGAAGTCTTGTTATGGGAGCAGGTGGTACTTGTGACAGCCTTAATCAAGTTTGGAAAGGTTTGCACATCACAACCAGTTGCTGAGATGACAATTAGTGTGTGGGACTTCAGTCCTTCGCCTGGAGAAGGGGTTTTATGAGCATGCAGTGCTCACTTTTTGGTAGCCCTTTGCTGGCACTGTGTTGTCAGCGTCCAAGAACCTCATCTGGGGAGAAGGTAAAAGCATGCTTCAAAAAACATAACCTGTCTGCAGCCCACAAGCTGTATCAGCTATTTCCCAATTAAGATAGGACATGTGTTTTAGATGACACGAGCACAGAGCTTTTGACAAGCAGCAGAGCTTACATTTGATTCTTAAGATAAAATCACTTCAACTTTCAAATGGCTGTTGTAACTTTCACCGGGGAATTTAATATCTAGCAAAGGCTTTTGCAAAACCTTTAAGGTGACCTGTAATGAAAAACAAGATTGTGGTTCTATTGTTGAAAATAACTTGATCAGTTAGGAGGTCTATTTCTTGCCTAGTTTTGCCCCCCCTCAGCCCTTTTGTCCTTAAACAAAAAGTGAATGACAGTCTGACTTCCAAGAAGAGAAGAAAGCTTTCCTCCTTTAAGACTTAAAGGTGCAAGAATCATTAAAGTATGTGCTTTGGAGGTGGTGCTTAACATAAGCAGTGTTTTCAGAGCTTTGAAATGGGCTCAGAAGTACTGTAGCTTGTTGATTGCTGGCAGTCAGCCTCACACACTTCAGTTTGCCATACTTGGAATTAATATGGGTTTTGTTTTTTGGAGCTGGTCTGTAGCTGGAAGGGAACATGGTTGGGAGAAGCAAGTGCTGTGCATGTCAGTCCAGCAGGAAAGTCCTCGTGGGAAGCCTTGCTTGAAGTCAGCTGAGCCTTCTTACACGCACTGCTGAGAGCTGCTGTGCGGAGCTGGGGTAGGCAGCGATCAGATCGAGAGTGATAAATGAGTTCTGCAAGGTCGCAGGGGGTTTTCTCTTGGTTGCTTGTGCTGACAGCTTGTGTTGAGTTTGAACATGAGATGCGCTGTTGCTGAAGACTACAGAGCAGTGTTTGTACTGCAGCATGGCACTGTTTCTCAGAGGGACAGAAGACCTAATGGTCTGAAAGGACATGGCCAATGGGGTGGTGAAGAAACAGCCGTAGAGACTAACGAAAGAAATGTTGTAATTGATGCTTTTCGGCATTAATGATGTCCTCATCCAATGGTCCTTCATATACCTGGTAGTAAGATGCTAAATGCCCTGTGTATCAGAGTGAACGGGTGCTCACAGGATGTAGGATGGAAGAGGTGGACTGGCATTTCCATGGTGGTATGCCACTAACTGGGTCCCAGCTGCCTGGCCTACCTGCAGAATATCTGCAGGAGTGCAGCATTAAACTTTGAGTGGACAACTGGTAATTTAGAGTGTAATTTAGTGTTTCCACTTTCGTTTAGTTTTTGGTTCATATAAAATGTCTTGTTTATTTTCTTGATTATTCATTTCAACTGTACATATGATTAAAAATAATGAACGGTTATTAATTTTTATCGTTGGTGCTATCATTATACCTACTCATCCTTTGCTATTATTGCTAAAATTATCTTTAATAGTTTTAATAGGAACTATTATCCCATGCTAATGAGGATATAAATCAAAGTATTAAACATGATAGAAAGTACAATTTTTGACTACATTCTGAAATCAAATTCCCCTGTGGAGTGGATACCTTCAGGCTTTGCTCAGAAGAATAATGATGCATATCTCTTCCTTGCACTAGTGTGAGATGGGGTTTAACAACTCGACTGGCATCAATGAAACTGGCAGCAGGGAGACAAAACTTAAAGGTGAGATAATACATGGCTGAACTCTCTCCTTATACAGGAGGCTTTATGCCCACGGCTGCAACAAGTTGGATTTTAGCCTATGCTCTGGGAAATCGCACCTGAAGGATTTCAGCATGAAGGACGCTGCAGGAAGCCTGTGCTCTGATACTGTGTAGGTGTTGGTCGTTAAATTCCATAGGAGCATTCAGGGGTGTTCTCTGTCTAATAACTAGGATGGGTCTCTGTTAAAGCTGAGACATGGCAAAAAGGAACAAATAATTCCTCTAGTAATCTTCCAGGGGATGTCTTCTAAACGTGGTAGACAATTTCTGTCCCCTGATTGTCCTCTGCTTAGCTGCTTGAGCAAGGATATCCTAGCAAGGATATTGTGCTGGCAGTGGATCAGAAAGTCAAGGTGGCTTCATGTGCGTTCTTGTTCTATTGGTTGTTTCACTCAGCTCTAGTTAAAATGCCATTAATTTTTGTGATTTTTTTTTTTTGTGTATGTGTGAATATTGAACTCCATACAACACAATGCTCTTGTCAATAAGAGTAAAAGCAATACAGCAGGATAATGCGGTGCTTTCTGTATTCCTAACATTTCCCATTCATTCAGATCTGTGCTTTAAGAGGATTGTGGACTATTTGCTACAGACCCTGCTAATGAAAGGTCTTCCGATACCCAGTTTAAGCTAATTGTTGTTAGTCCCATCCGTTTTTGAGGCCAAGGGCAGTGCTGCAGTGTGTAGAGGAATCTGTTAATGAATTGAATGAAGCCGCTAGGAAGCAAAAGCAAAGAAGTGCAAAGAAAACTGTCAATTACATACCTAGATGAATTCTGGCTAAGTGTTTTGAGCAATTGGGGGGTTTAGTGACTTCAGTGTGAGTCTTCACTGTGTGTCTGAGGTTTTGGCTTTCTCCTCTGTTCTCTGCTGAGCCCTTGTCCTGGAAGGACAGCAGTGATGGCAGGTGGTTAGTTCCACAGTTAGGGGTATCGTGGCTTTGGGTCTGTGCTTCAGTCTAATCTTTCTCATGTGTGATGTGGGGTGGAGAGGTAAGCTTCCCACAGGATGAGGCTCGGCAGCAAATGAAGTCACTGGGTGGAGAGTTTAAAACTTTTTTCCTTTGTTGTGCTTAATTAGCCTACGGCCCTCACTGCCACGGAGTGCTGTGGAAGGTCTTAGGATAACTTCAAAAAGGGTTAGGCAAGTTAATGAACATGTTGAATATTCATTAATAGAGTTAATGGTCTAGAAAACACTGTTGCTTGGGAACACTCATCTCTTACATGTCAGACTGGAAGGATGTAGCAGGGTCAAGATCTGCACTGATTCTTGCTCTAAATAATTGCTAAGTAGAAGATAACAGCTAGCTGGGCTTCAGTCTGATCCTCTTCGTTTCCCATCCCTATGTTTTGATGACAGCTTAGGCGGTGTTGTTCCTTAACAGTTTAGCTGACAGCCTTTAGATGTGTGCTAAGTAGCCTGAGCCTTGAAAACTGGAGCTGGCACCTACCTAGAAGTGCTACCAAAACTTCTCTTGACTTAGTTGCTGCTGTTACATTAGGGGCTGAGCCAGAGGGTGCTTGTCCAAAAGCTCTGGAGGCAGAGTGGAAGAAGGAAGAGCTGGTGTTGGGACAGTGAAGCCTTTTTGGGTGTTGGTTTGTGGTTGTGTTACGCGGGCAGGATTTGTCCCATGGAGCTGCAGTCACAGTGGGTCTGGGTCTGGTGTCCTGAGCCAGAAGAGGACGTGCCTCTCAGCCTGCAATATCAGTGCCTGGTGAGTGCAGCCATCACCCTGGCATAAGGCACATCTGGGGATAAATGCTTTCAAATAGACTTGGCTTTGATAACAGGCTGTAATTGAGGCAGACTTGAAAAACTATTTTTTTTTGATGTTATAAAACACTTCTGAGTTAGTGTTGGTGCATTTTTTTTTCCAAGAGATAATGAAAACTATACAAGCAAATGGGGGGAGAGGGGGGATTACAGATGCATTTTCTCTTTGACCTTAGTAAATGAGGTTTTCAGTGCCAGTCATCTTTCAAACTTCTTGATTATATATCATCATGTGTCTCTGTCCAAGACCATCATCTCTGGTTTGAATAGCAACAGCTCCCTCTGTCTACCTCAGTAAACAGTGGACTGTTGCACACTGGTAAATGATATTTTTTTGCTGCCCAGTGATATTTATTTTCTCTAGATACAGGTGCAGCTTAAATGGATTAACTTTATGATGGTTTTAGATTTTTTTCATATGTTTTTAGGAGTGGTTGTAAAATTCTTGCTATTACTTCAACTTTCAGATTACAAATGGAGCAACTATTTTAGAAAAAGTAGGGGGGAGGAAGGAGGCCTTCTCTGCATTACTGGAAGAGACTATTTTTTTGTTGAAAGTGAGCTTTGAACACCCTGTGAATTACTGACACATTAAACGTGTCTCTGGAGACTTGAAAGTTTTTTTACCCTCTTCCAAAGTGCTGCTATTGTCTGTGTAACAAATCTGAACTGAGCTGCTCTGCTAAAAGTAAGTCATGCACACTTAAGAACATAATAGTAGTTGAGCCTTGACAATGCTGCTGCATTCATTTTGGCAAACTGTTATTGTAGTACAACTGCAGCTCGAGCTAGACGTTTACCTTGTGACGAAGAGCCAGCATGCTGTTAAAGGCATACTACTAACATTTCTTAGCTCTTTTCTCACTTTGATATTTGTCCCATATTGGGGCTTTTGATCACAGTCCCAACAATGGAATTTACTATGCAGAGCACTTGAGGGCTTCAAAAAGTCTCCTATAAAGGGTGTGCCGTACCTCATCTGATCTTTGTTGCAGCTGGTAAAGGGAAAGCACTAGGAGGGCTGGAGTTTGTTTTGGTTCAAAATACTTTGATCAGAACTTTTTTTTTTCTCTGTTACTCTAACGCATGAAGAGAGCTAGGTCTCCAGCTCCAAAGTACTGCACAGATGATGGCTTGATGCAGCCATCATCTACTGCTGGAAAGGTGCTTGTGGTGCATCGGGCTGCGGGATGGGTTCAGATGGCGAGCTGAGAATTGTTGTTCATCTCCACCCCAGGAAGGAAGCAACCTGGTGAAGGTCTCTGGGAGATGTAGCCCAGTAAGAGCAGACTGGATTCATGTGGCACAAACTCTCCAAGATGGTTATAGCTCCTGTGAGGCTTTGCTGCAGTATTTCAAAATAAAAGTATTTCGGGTCTAGTGTTTTAGCCTTTGAGGGATTTTTCTCTTAAGTTAGAATTCCCATCTGGGTGGAAGAAAAGCGTTTTTTCTGTTAGGTTCCTGCTGCGTTCTTACTAGATAGGAACGAGGTCACTTCGTGTGCTTTCCCCAAGCTTTAAAAAAAAAAAATCAAAACAAACAAAACCCAACAGTGTCAATTTGTTGCTGTTCATGAGCTTCACTTTTGGAGTGAAATAAAATCGCCTTTGCATCTGTGTGCAAAGCTGTAAGAAAAGTTGCAATAAATGTGGAGTTTTGTTTCATGACATGTATCAAACAAGTTTGTGTACCTATACTTTTGAAAAGCTTTTATAAGCGCAGTGGTTTATATGATCTTCTGGTCCTTCATGCCTCATAAACAGCTCTTGGGGGATATCTTTAAAGACAGGCAACTTGTGGAAGACAAGGCTGAAGCTTTGTCAGAACTGGAAGGTGGTTGCAAATTTTGTTCACTTATACCATTAACTACCAACAATCTGTTTTATTGCTCAAGTCTCTTCCTCAGAAGTGATTATCCCATGGTGAAGTGTGACGTGAGCGCACAGCGTCTCAGGGATTTCACTTTGTCCTTGGAACAAGGCGGTGGTTTTTGATGTGCTCTCATGAAATGGAACTCCAGAACCAAACTTGTTTAAGACGTGTTAGATGTCCCTTTCCGTATTTAACTCTTACTTATTATTTATATGCATAGAGTATATAAAATAAAAACATGTTACATGTCACTCCAAATTCATAATGCATTTTCTCATGTTAATAAAACCATTCTTTAAGCAGATGATTTTTTTTTCTTTTCCTTCAGTAAATGTTCTTCCCCGCTCAGAACACTAATTTCATTGGAAATCCTTCCTGGACCTGTACGCATTCTGGTGAAATTATCCTTAATACAAGCTTTATATGTACAGAGCTTGTTTCAATGCAGTAAGGCTTTGTTTTATACATACATGCATATTTTATATATTTAAGCCCTAACTAGCATTGTTTAGAAAGAGAAGTGTTATTGTCTCTAAGGAATGCTGCTCCTACAAAACTTAGTTATGCTTCACTGTACCGTAATTTGTAACCTAAACTTGCCCAAAGGAAAAGAGTGTGTTGGTGGAGAGGGACAATGTACATATGTAAGAAATCATTTTGTTGTCAGGGGTGCTGATAACAGACCTGCTAGTTAAAGCAAGGGGAAGTAGATGAACATCACCTTATTAGTGACAAAATGGGGGCTGTTGGGCTTGGTGAACCATCGTGTTGAAGATTTTTGAAGAAAACTAAAGTGTTGTATGTTGGTTTGCATGTAAAATAAGTAACTCTACAGCTAGTTCTGTTCTTTTCCTATTTAAATATAATCCAGCGCTAGTCACGGCGCTGGTTTTGTGATGCTTGGTATATTTTTGGGAGCAAAGAGCGTATGCCATAGGGAGGCAGACACTTTGCTGATGAGTACCAGGTAAGTGAATCTAGCTATGTAAATTGGATAGATGAACAGAGGAGACAGTTAAACTCCCTGTGCCACACTCTTAAGCCAGATGTCTGGCATTGACTTTCCATACTCTTGGTGTTTCTTGCCTGAGCACCTGCTCGTTACCAGAGCCAGCTGGCTGCAGGGATCCCTCTGATGTGCTCTTTGAGGGTGGTAGCTCCCAAATCTATCTGGTATTTTGGGGTATCCCGTAAAATATTTGGATAAATGGAGCTATGCTGTTTATGTCTTGAGGTGGGAGGAAGAGTACTGAGTGAGCTGTTTGTTTGTTTCTTAGATGAATTAAAGTCTACATTGCTCTTCCAAGGGGAAGTGAATTTTTCTGAGCTGCTGTGGTGCTCAGAGTTTTAAAGACAGTTTTTGTCAACTGCTGTGACAAAGGGTCATTGGGTTCTTGGCTTTGTGTTGTGGAACATAAATTGCTCCTGCATACAGGCAAGCCAGGAACAAAGGTGGTTTGGCCTGTGTATCCTTTTCCCTCCACTTTTTAGACACAAGTGCATCACTCATGCTCATTTGATGATGACCATGAGTGAGCCAGGGTACCTGCCTATCCTGTGCAGAACACTTTTGCAGTGAAAGAGGGTCAGGGTACTAGAGGGGATGGTTGAAGGAGGCACGAAGGAGACGCTGAGCTGGCAGGCAGGCTGTCTTTGTCCTCCACCTTTGGGAAGCACACAGCTTCTGACATCCAGCCTGCACGCACTGTGACCGTGAAACCTCCAGTGAAGGCTAAACTGATGTAAGAGCCAGAGGCCTAACCAGCCTCTGGTTACTCCATCAGTGCTGTCCTTGTCCCTGGCCTTCTGTCTGCTCAGCTGCACCTGCACGTTTGAGGGCTGGAAAGAAATCCTCTTCAGACGTGAACCAAAAAGAACAGCTGGGCTTTGTGTGCACAGAGGGCTTTATAAAGGTCGAGAATTGAGCTCTCGTGCCAGTCTTTTTGTGGTGTGCTTCTCGTTGTTTCTCTTTCCCTGTGAATTCTTCCTCTGAATTGGCATCTGCTGACTTTGTGGGGGATTTCTGTTTGTTTTTAACATGGTGTTCTGTGTTGCAGGTTTTCTGTCAGTGCATGTCTTAACATCTTTTTGTTGGAAAGCTGGACTGCTGTGAAGGTCTGTCGCCGCTTCCATGTGTTACTAAATCCACTGGCGTCATGCTGGAGGGATATTGCTTGTTTTTTTGGAGGAGGAAGAACTAGCTCCAAATTCTCTGCAGCACTGGGTGTAAGCTAATCTGTGGGACAACAAGGAAATCCACTGTGTGTGAGAAACAGTTGGATCAAACCCACAGTCATTTGTTTTTACAAATAGTTCTGTGGTTTAGGTCCACGAGGGGCTTCATTCGTACTCATTCATAGGCCCCCGTGTTACGAGTTCTGAGCATATTTTGAGCTGTTTTCATCCTGATGCTGTGAAAAAGGTGTAGGCACAAAAGACTAGCTGCAAAGATGCTTTTTCTGGTCACTTGTTATAGCTCTGGTTTACTGCTGCACTCAATCTCATTGATTGTTGATATTATAGACCAGCATGGTTCCATCTCTCGTGTCAGTAACAAACGCTGTAAAATGCCTCAACACTTTTGATGAGTAGTGATAGAGTTATTGCATGTGTGCAGCCTTCATAAGTATTTCTTTCAAAACATTCAAGGTGATTAGGTCACACTACAGGTATATAAAAAAAAAAATCCTCATAATTCTTCTTCTGGAAGAAAAACCAGCATCTTTCACAATGGGAGAGTGAAAACTTCTGTTGAAGCCGTCCAGGTACTGTTACTGTTTAGTAGCTGACGTGTATTGATTGTAAATAGACAGTTGGCACTACCATTTTGTGATTTCAGCTTTGGCAGAAAAACAAAGACTGCGCTATGTAAAGAAGGACTCATGGGGAAGGATTAGTTTGCTTATCTGCAGGGCAATATCTAAGAAATGTGTTAAGCTCCCTACAGTGTGATAGGGTTGTCTGCAAGCAGAGTTTGATTTCTTTAAGACTACTAGTTTAGCCTGCATGACCGACTTCTGGCCTTTTAGTGTTGGGTAAGATTCTCTCCTGCATATCTATATTAAGAAACAAGCTGTTGCTTTTTCAGTTTTCTAGCCTGAAGTAATGACAAGATTTCAAAGGATGGCCTATCAAAAAATAGAAATCAGGGTGGGATATGTACACCTACCCATCCCCTTAGTCAGGAATTTTGCTGAGTCTCCACAGTCAACCTGGAACTGGAAACTGTGGCTGGCTGTGCAGGTCTTTCCATACCAATTTTCACATGATTCCCCATTTACCATCACAATTTAAACTTTCTCCTATTTGAGACAGAGAAGACTGTGGGTCATTGATTTATATGTACAATGTGACCTTCGAAGTCCAAAAGAAGCACGTGGAAATCAAAGACCTGACATGAAATAAGAGAATTTCTTCTGCAAATAGCAATGCAGTTGGTTCTTCCATTGAAGGGGCTGTATTGCCTTTAGGTTTCACTGTAATCAAGACAGCCACTTACTGGATATTGATAATTTAGCTGCTGCCACTATGGAAAAGGTAATTCACTAACCACTCTATAATAATTTTCTCAGGGGTTGTTCCCCAGTTGGTTATGTGCACTTCTCAAATGGCTTTTTCTTTCAGTTTTACTTATGTTAATGTATATTATTTTTCTTTTGCATAAGATCCCCAACAGCAAGTGGAGTTCTCATGCTGGAAAGCAGTATTTCCATTTTAAACAGTCACAAATCTCCTTTTGTGAGGAGGCAGAGGCAGAAGCATGGCACTATTCACATAGCTTGACCACTGGGCAGGCATCTTCCTGTGCTTGCTGAGCAAGACTGGCTGGGAGCAGAGTGACAACATGGGGCTGACACCAGGCAGAGCCGCCTGCCTCAAGAAAAGAAATCCTGCGGTTAGCAATTACGATATAACTCACCTAAAGCCCCATAACCAAGGACTGTCTGTCATATATCCAAGTCTGAGAATTTCCAACACCACCACCATTTTTTGTTGTTGTCTTCTAGCATTTCTACGCCAGGTCTGCTGCTGTGTTTGTCGTATTCTTTTTGAATCCGGTGAGTTCAGCAGGGCCCTGCTGAAAGACAGATGCTCCCAGCTGCTGGGCAGTGTCATATCTTTTTCCATGCCATTTCTTTGCATTTCTTTTCATGGCATTTCTTTGATGCACGATCTCTGGTAGGAAGACTGGCATAGTAGTAAATGAACAAGATCCACCGCAGCTGTGGGGAAGCACTGGAATAATTTTTGCAAAGGACAGGCAAATCTTTGCAGGTCTCGTGTACACTTGGTAAAGCAGAAAATAGCTCTCCAAAAGCCAAATAGACTGAACCATGCTTAAATGGGTCCTGTGTTCTTCCCTGAGATTCCCACGTACCTCTGGCATCCTGCCTGGTCAGGGGAGAGCAAGCATGCATCTCAGAGCTATGAATTCACCTAAGGTGGAATCCTCAATCTGTTTTAAGTCGTTTATGCTTTCTCAGTCCTGTTCTTCCCAGACCTTGATAATTTCACCATTCCAGCTGAACAGGAGGTTTACCTTGTTAAATTCAGGGAGTGCCACTCGGATGGCAGCAGTCTTTTATCCTGTCCCTCTCATTTTCTGCCAGGCCCATAATGCATGATTAATCTCAGTATGTAGCAAAGGGTGCAGCTACCTGTTTCTTTTGTCTGCAATAAAATACATACTGTTTGATCTAATAGCACAGCATCTGTATTTGGAAAGTTTTTTTTCACCTGTCATCTTTTATATTGTGAACATACAAAAAGAGCTGCTCTGTAGCTCTGGAAAATGTAATTTTTCCTCTCTTGTCCTTCTACTTTTAATGAACAGATTTCACTCTTTCTGATGCACATCAGTTTGCGTGCCTTTACCACCCAGCCATGCTAAGATTCGGGTTTATTGATTCTAAATATGCATTCCACTAGTCTTCATGCTCGTTGTCAGAAATCAAAGCAGTCAGCTACATCTCTAGTCCAGAAACCGAGCTTTTAATGGAGGTATCACTCTAAAGATCTCACACGCCTTCTCTCTATTCATAGTCTAGAGCAGATCCTGCACAGGTGTAAATTGTTACAGCTCCATGGGGCTATCCAAATGGACACCAGCAGGGGCTGTGATCTTCCAGAGTAGCACGTTTTCTGACATCTGTTGTGGTAATGCAGCTCTAAAAGTACTTAAGTTCGAGAGTGGGGAAACACTTTACCCATCAGTTTGTCCTGTTTCTTGAAGTTGTTGCTGCTTACTTTTTCCTCCAGTGTTTTTTTTTGGGGGGGGGTGAAATGTTAAAAGTGCTGTAAGATGGAAAATCAGTTGTATTGAAACATCTTCATAGGCAGCTTAATCACTGTTTTGGTGGGGCAGCTATGTTAGTTTATTAAGGTATCGTTCACTTTGAAAAAGACTTTATTTTGTAATTTTTGTATGGTAAATTCAATACTTGCTATTATTTAAAATTGTGTAAAACACATTGCTAGTTCTCAGGCTTAAGCTTACTATAATAACTGCATCCAATGTGTGGATAGCTTGAAAGCCTACTGGCTTCCTTGCAGCCTCTTAGCAGACACGTTGATTATTGACATATTTGCTGCAGTGTGGTTTGTCATAGATTAACTCTGCGGATGACCAAGGCTCAGGCTTTCACAAGTGGCCCTGAAAAGCCCAGTGACTACGGAAACAATTCTGCAGCTCACTTGATTTCTCCTGTCCTCAGGAAAGGTTATGAAGCCAAAGTGGCCACAGTTTTATTTCTTGTCAGCCACACCTCCCCAATACATCGATTCACAAGCGTGCTGTTTTGCTTCTCTGACCTTATTGACATGCCATCTTGGAAGCTGGTGGCTTTTAGGGCCAGGAAGGGCGTGAGGATCTTCTTGGTAATGGTGGTGTGAACTCTTGCTTATAGCCCATCCCCTGCTGCCTCTGTAACCACCCTGGGCATTAGTGGTGGCTTTTTTAGAAATGTGCAGCTGCTGAAACAGCGGGCTGATGCACAGCCTCCCATCACTTATGTTTAAATGGTATGGATGACCTGAGAAGTATCTGCTCATTTTATGGACACTCTGCCTTTGAAGTCATTAGTGCTTAATTTTCACTGTTGCTTGCACTCAACAGCGATGTTAGTAGTGGCTTCATGAATTACTAATGCGGTGCTTAGAGGTGAAAAGTAAAGACCTCATCAAATTCTGGATATTTGCATATACAATGCAGATAATTAAGTATCTGAGGCAAGTTTTTTTCTTTACCTCCTTTGCTAATAGGGCGTTCAATAGAAATTACATTTAATATCTTTTGCTGCTGAGGGTTAACCTTTATTTAATGCTGTCCAGTCCTATATGATGTATCCTATGCTGAATTAACCCTCATCTGCAAAGCGGCTTCTTGGGTTCTGTTGTGTTTATACTGGCAACCTCCAAGAGGTAATTACAGAGCTCTTTTGTTAGAAATTAAGTGCTGCAGATGGACTCTCTTCCAGTAAATCAGAAATCACAAATAGAGTTCAGTTTAAGAACTCAGGGAAACTGTATTTTTCACTTCCCTCTGATTTTTTTCTCCATCACATCAAAAGCAGTTCTTCAGAGCACTGAAGTGTATGCTTAACATTATAGTCCTCAATTCGGTGAGACTCTTCTGCCTTTATTAAACAGGGCTGTCTTTAAACAAAGCTCTTAAACACACGTGTAATTAGTTATTGACGTGAGGTATGGTGAGTGTATATATAGTCTGTACTTCAAAAGAGGGATCTTTTTCCTAGTAGGTCTCTTTAAAGCAGAAGACATGCTTCTAGCTTGAGTAATGTTGTTTGTCTTTTTTTTTTTCCTTTTTCAATGGCATTTCAATTCAGTATAGGTAAAAACGATCTTTTAAGAATGAGTCAAAAGCTTTAATGCATGTTTAACCCAGTCCCCTTTGAAACCCAGTTCAGATATACAGCTTCTTTGAAATACGTAATTGTGCAAGGAGCTATGTTCATCAGGAAAATGTTTTTAGTATCACCTGCATAAACGAAATCACAGATGCTTCAATCAAGGATCATTTCTTTAAAGAAAGGCTTTAAATTGCCTACTCTGCAGTATCGCATGCTTACCCGTAATTTAGTGCCTTATCCACTGGAGTGTCACGGGGATTATCTTCTTCTGGAATGTGGAAATGATTAGAAGATTAAAAATCCATATGCAATTCCCTGACTTTTCACAGAATACTAAAAACACCGGATAAATGTTTAAGTTATTATAATTCTGAATCATTGTTGTAAGCATTCTCGCTGCCTTATATTGTTTCATTTTTTTCACCAGGATAATGAGTTGAATTTCATGTGTGGGTTGTTTTTTTTATGGTTTGTTTGTTTTTGTTTGTTTGTTTGAGGAATTTCCACTCTCACATATCTGAGCCCATTGCTTTAGGAGTGGGAGAACTGTGATGCTTTCCATCTTTACAGTGGCAGATCATATCATACGCACAGCTTGCTGTCTTTAGAAGGGATCATTATCTGATGGCTGTTGCCATTGGATGTGGCCACTAGCTGAGATGAGTAGAGGGAGCAAAGCCAGGTGGTAGTGCAACTTACACCACTGCTTGTTTTAAGCTGTTTTTCACTGTCTGCTGTGGGAGCACTAGTCTTCAACTCTCTGCAGCTTCTTCTGTCAATATCCTCTTTGCTGTTGGGTGGCTTGTGTCATGAACCAAGACAGCCTGTGCCATTTACTTGTATACAGTGCATGTATTTAGTGAAGGTAGGCCTTTTGGTTATGCAGGAGGGAGGTGACCTCTTAATTTGTAACAGATGGTAAAGAGAAAGTTCTCGTATGCAGCTACATGTTCACCTGGATGTGCTTGTTGGTATAGAGACTGAATTGTGTGCTTCTGGATCCAGTGAAGCCCGGACTTGATCACAGAGAAATTTAGGGGTGTTGATTATCAGTGTTGAATGCGCATCATGGGTGATTTGGAAGTGGTTTAGCCACTAATTTGCACTAGCTGTAACTAAAGCTGTGAATGAGAGCTGCAGGGGGCTTGAACATCCTTTTATCTGGTTAAAAAGGTAGCTTGACAGGAAAGCCTGCTGCACATCTGGAACAGCTGCTTGTGGAGGAACAAATGGATAGATACCAAGGGCGTAAGCTCCATCAAATTCAGATATATTAATGTTTCTAGACAGCTGTACCTAATGACTAAGAGATAAAAGGTTGCTCTTCTGAAGATATACGGGCATCTTCATAGGGTTTTTGTTGCAAGGCACGTTAAGTATCAGTGTTGCATTATAGACAAATGATATTACTGAAAGTGATATCCAAATTATATCAATTGGATGGAAATACTTCATACTTACATTGAAGTTGTCATTTTACCATTTACTTAGCTAAGTGAATGCTAATCAATTAGTTTTCATCCTTCCAGTCTAACTAAATGTTGCCAAACTATCCTCAGGTCTGAAGTGGAATGAATGATGTTTGCTGTTTTATGTGAATTTATCTCCTGTTAACACGGGGAGTTAGACTTCTATTTAGCAAGATTTTCTTTTGTGATGTGTGAAAATATCAAAGTGGTTCAACCCAAGGAAAAGATTAGGTTTAGGATGTAGCAGTTGGGTATGCTTTCCTTTCATGCTCTTATGTTCCCCAGAATAGCTCTTAATTGCAGATGCAGAGATGACCTATCACCTCTTTGTAGGTGGTTGCATGGTCTTCAATCACCACTGTATCTGTGCCTCTTGCAGCATCTCTGGAAGCCAAGGAGTGCCATTATCCTAAATCATTTGTCTGAGATCAGAGGAGGTGAGTGGCAAAGCGGGACTTGAAGCCATGCCAGCGCTCTAATCTCTGCCATGTCACTGCCTTCTGTTTAATGTCCTCGGGGGTCGATAGGAAAGCCTTCGGAGCGCTTCTTTGCTGGGTGGAATCTATCTAGCATGAAGTGTGCAAATATTCAGCACAAAGACACCTACTCCTGCTCAATGCCACAAAAACTGAAGTGTTCCTGATTGCAAATGCGTGGAGATTGTAAGCAGTGAAGTCAATTGACTGTAAACACCTGTTCAATGGTAAATGTGTGCGTAAATGTAGCCTTGCGTATGAATGAACGGTGACAGAAGCTGCCAGGCTCTGGTGTTGTGTTTGGCAGCAAGAAGTTTAAATAGCAGAAAGTTTTCTTGTTTGCAGATATGGATGGGTTGTGGCATCACAGAAAGCATCAAGAATGTATCCTCAACGATCTGTCCAGCTTTTACTGATACTCTTTGCTCTAGTGGTGAATTCACTGAAGGTTCAGGTCTGTACCTTTCCTTAACACTAAATTCACATAGACCCTTGTGGAGTTGGAGGCGGGGAGGAAGAGGGAAGAGAAAGGAACACAGCTGCAATCTTATTTTTATAAGAGACTTATCAGCTGCTAGCAAGCTTTCCCAAGTAGATGATTACTATCTACCTTGCAATAAACATCTGACTTTATCCAGGCAATTCTGAAATAACTTGACCAGCGTGATGTAATGTACAGGCACATCTAGAGACCTGACCTTTACAAATACAGCCTTAAAAGTTAAATGTCATCCTCTACCCCAGCTTCCATTCCTGTGCTGCCATCCTACCCTCCATTTGGTCATTCCCCTGCCTAATCTTCATTGAAATAACTCTGCAAAAATCAGAGCTGCTTTGGTCATTTATGCCAAATGCAGCTCTTGCTTTTAAACCCTGAAGTCCATAACAAAAATCTTAAAGCCATTAGGATTTCCATGTCCAAATAACCATATTAGTGATACTGTTCACTAAGTGGCACCAGTCCTGTCCCTGGATATTCATGGACTCAGGTGGGGTTGGGAGGCAGAAGACCTCCAGCCTTTTGCGAGATACCTACCCCTCAGCAGAATTTTGCAGGGGAACAGAAGGGTGGAGTGAATATCCCATCAAACATTTTTTTTTTCTCTCTCTTTTTTTTTATTTTCTAAGCCTTATCCAAGCAGATTCAGGCTACTCAAAATTTTATAACCTTTCAAAATCTTCTCCATTGACATATTCTTACAAGCCAGCCATAAAGCAAGAGCTCCCCTTATTTAACAGCCAGCAAACCAAGGTGTGAAACTAAGGACGTGCAGCAGCAAGAGAGATAAGAAACCTGCCTCTTCTGCTGCATTTATCTTTAATAAGAGGATGCCTAAGAGCTTCAGCTTTCTGTTATCTTTCACTAAGATTTAGCAGAAGCAAGCAGTACTAACTAAGCTTTTAGAGCTCTTGCTTTACATATTAAAAAAGGTAATTTTTATTTCCATTTTCGCTCAGCCTGATTTGAAAAACTTCTGTAAAATAGCATTCTCCATTTTGAAAGCTATTTTTGAGATGCCAAGCAGTGCTGATTATATCAATAGAGTACATTGATTATTTTTTTCTTATTTGCCCTGTATCCTAGTAGGCCTGATATTTGACATGATTTATTTTGTTTCTCTTTTCATCTCCAAATTTCCTTGGCAATAATCAGAATTACATTGAACAATCGCAGGAGATTTGTCACAATGAAGTTCTGATGCTGGTTTCAATCTAATGCAAAATGTGCAGTGTGTAACTTAAAGCCTTTGTCTGTCTTCGGGGTCTGTTTACGCCAATGCTGAATTGATACCTTTTCCTCTGGCCTGTTGTTGTATGCTGGATAATGTGCTCTAATTTCTGATTTGGGGAGGCGAGATGCAGACCCTGTAAGTTAGCGATTCACCTAACCCTTTGGTGCTGGTACAGGAGGTCTGTGTTACTGCAAGGGCAGTTGATCAGAGGATGTACTGTGCCACTCCAGGCTTCTGGAGACTTGCTAATGTAACGCCCATCTTTAAGAAGGGTTGTAAGGAGGACCTGGGAAACTACAGGCCTGCCGGCCTGACCTTAGTGCCAGGAAAGGTGATGGAACAGGTCATCTTGAATGCAATCATACAGCATGTGTGGGACAACCAGCGGATCAGGCCCAGTCAGCATGGGTTCATAAAAAACAAGTCCTGCCTGACCAACCTCATCTCCTTCTATGGCAGGGTGACCTGCCTGGTGGATGAGGGAAAGGCTGTTGACACTGGGGGTGCTGACTGATGCTCGCCTGAACACAAGCCAGCAGTGTGCCCAGGTGGCCAAGAAGGCCAGCGGCATCCTGGCTTGTGTCAGGAATGGTGCAGCCAGCAGGAGCAGGGAGGGGATCGTCCCCCTGTGCTCTGCTCTGGTGAGGCCACACCTCGAGCACTGTGTTCAACTTTGGGCCCCTCACTACCAGAAGGACAGCGAGGCCCTGGAGCGTGTCCAGAGCAGGGCTGCGAAGCTGGTGAGGGGCCTGGAGCACAAGGCCTGTGAGGAGCGGCTGAGGCAGCTGGGGGTGTTTGGTCTGAAGAAGAGGAGGCTCAGGGGAGACCTCATTGCTCTCTGCAACTGCCTGAAGGGAAGGTGTGGGGAGCTGGGGTTGGCCTCTTCTCACAGGTAACCAGTGATAGGACTAGAAGGAATGGCCTCAAATTGTGCCAGAGGAGGTTTAAGTTGGAAATGAGGAGACATTTCTTCTCAGAAAGAGCAGTCAGGCACTGGGACGGGTTGCCCAGGGAGGTGGTGGAGTCACCGTCCCTGAGGGTGTTCAAGGAAAGGTTGGACGTGGTGCTTGGGGACATGGGTTAGTGGGTGACAATGGTAGTAGGGTGATGGTTGGACCTGATGATCTTGGAGGTCTTCTCCAACCCTAATCATTGTATGATTCTATATCACTCTGGAACTACTGATTTTAATCACGTGATGGTAACATGTTACCCAGACCCCAGCATGATGAAACTTGAGTCTTAAATCCAGTCCTGTAGAGGTCTGTTGTACTGCTTGTGAGATCTGCTAAAGCCCAGCAGCTTCCATTCCTGACCAGAGCTGCTATTTCTAATACAAGTGTATGGCAAGACTTCTTACTCCTCTACAGCATGTCTGTTCTCTAGTCTCTGAAACGTGGTTTGCTTGCAAGGATTAGCAAAACTGTATAGCCAGGCTACAGCAGACTGTCTGGGAAATGTCTTCTGCCCAGCAGCCATAGCAGAACTTCCTACTACATGTTAGACACCAAAGAAAAGATTCAGTTTTTAATTTGAATTTGCTTTTCTTTACTGGGAAGAGGAAAAATAAATAAATAAAAAACACAAATTAATTGGCCCTGCTTTGCACAGAAGGAATGATTAATCTCCTGCATGCAGGAGCATCTGTCTACTACTCCTGCCTGAATTCCTCAAAAGGCTAAGAGTGTTTCTAATGGTCATTTAAATAATAAATGCCACCACACTCATTAGGGGTGTATCAGCCGTTCGTTTTCTGCTCTGGTGCTTGTTGTATTCTATTAATATTTATTGAATTCAAGGAAATTCATTCTGAGCTACTGGTCTACATTTCTTTTCAAGGTCACCAAATATAAATATTTTATTTATCTAATTTAGAAAAACGATATCAGATGCTATGCAGCAAACATGACAAGAGTATGAATTAGCGGAAAGCTTCCCTGGGGAAATGTATCCAGGTTCCAGTAATGGATAATTATAAATCCAATAGCTTCTCTCCTACCAGGTAATAAAGATATATAAAGGCGATACAAACCCTCACCTGAAAGCGTGCATGTGGCAATAGCAGTGAATAGCAAAATAGACTATTTACTAAGAGGGCAGTGAGAGCATCCAAATCTTTCTGGTATTTGGGCCCTAAGTAGGCTTATTAGAGCTTCAGCTTCAAAACTGTTCATGGATAAGCACATGTGACAGATCTCCCGTAGCCCCGTGTGAACAAATGTGCCTACATCTATTAGGTACTTGATGATGTCTCTCATGCGCTCTCAAAGGTGCTGGCTAAAATGTCCCTGTAACAATCATACGCGTGGCCAGAGTAGCTTGGCTCAAGGATTTCAGTGCTTTCTCACTACTAGCAGTCTACTGTTTCTCCTTCAAACAGGATTGCATTGCATACTTGCTGTGTATGCATAGCCCAGGAAGGTCCTGTTTCTTCCCCACCAGTAATGAGACAGAGAAGAACCTGATGCAATGCTGTGTTCTCAAAGTTCCTGTAGTTTAAACCTCCTTCACCCTTTTCTGCTACACGTTCAGCTTCTGCATATTTGGAGCCTATCTTCCTTGTGTTCCCTGAGAGTGTAGGAATTCTGATATTAAGATTATTTCATTTTGAGCAAGCAGCACCATCTTTCACATACATTCATCCCACCCTCCCCACAGAACAGAAAAGGGAATAATGGTGGCTGCCTTTTAGAAATGAATAATTCCATTCTTGCGAATGTTGGCTATAAAAAATTGTGGTTAAAAAAGAAAGAGACAGTCGATTGGGTTTACCAAGGGACAGCTTCTCTCTGCCATTGAGTTTTGAGCTGTCAAGAATCAAAGAAAACAAATGAAGTGGTGCTTAATTTAATTGAAAATTATGCTTGTGGATTTATGACTCTATTCAAGTTTTAGCACTATTGTTGTCTTTTTGTTATTACTAAGGTTAAAATTAAAGTGTTTATTGCTATTGTCTAGAAATATTACAGACAAAGCACAGGTTCTAAAGAAGTGGGTGTTGAATAACTTATCTTTGTGGCAGTTCTGTTTTTAAACAATGCACGCATACTTTTTAAGGGAAGATATTAGAAAATTGTCTGTACAAAGGAAAAGTAGTAACTGGAGTTTTGACTTAAGTGGTCAGTGACCTGTGCTGCTTCAGTCTTTTAATGTAAGCAGTCTTACAGCCTATAAAACTGGAGATTTTATGGCCCTGTCGCACTGTTGATGTTACAGGTATCGAGCTCTAATAATATATCACCAATTGGCAACTCATTGATATTCTCAGCCCCAAGGCCTTGAAGAGAACAGCTATGGAGAATAAATCACGGCATCCTCCTCCTTAGAAAGTTTATCAGGGAATAGGTCTGAACAGCTGAATCCTGGCAGAAGTCGTATCAGATCATCTTTGGAGCAAAAGAGGAGAAATAAGGGCTTTGTGTAGTCACAGGAATAAGCAAATCTCTGACACATCTAGAGGTGAGTTGCTAAAGTACGTGTTGAAAGAATAAAGACTCTCATGATTTAACCCTGAGTCACGGTGATGGATGGGTTGGCTACAGGAGCACAAGAAGCCTGGAAAGGGAATGGCAGAAAATTGAGGTAGCAGGGAAGATGGAACTAAATGGGAGAAGTATACATCTCCCTGCATGTATGGTCACAACACAAGATCAATGACTGGTAGGCTTTTGTCATGAATAAAATATGTCTTTATGTGTAGGGCACATAGGGTAGAGAGCAATAGAAAGAAGAAATAGACAGGTGACCAAAGAGCTCAGTAAGTCCCCAAATGGGGGAGGGAGAGGTGTGTGTCGCGTTAAAGGGGTGTAGCTGATTAACCGTTACGGGCCCGTTTGGATTCAGAGTACTGAACCAGTCGGACATTCACCAAAACTGGGGGTCCGTTCGGACATTCACCAAAAACGTATTAACCACCTGGGGGTCCGTTCAGACATTCACCAACAATGCATTAACCGTCTGGGGGTCTGGTTAGATTCAGAACACTGAACTATCACGGATAACCACCCTCACCCTAGTTGCATTAATGAGAGCTATCACAATGCAATCAAGTATGGTTTATTACAGCAACAGATAATCAGGTTCTTTTGGATTGCCGGTGATAGTGACTATCTGCAAAAGCAAGCTAGTATGCATGAAATACACAGGTGTTACAGGTGTTCTAGGTGCGGGTTCTAGGTGCGGGTTCTAGGTGTTCTAGGTGTTACAGGTGTTCTAGGTGTTACAGGTGTTATAGGTGCGCAGCCTAGAAATAAACACGTTAAAAGGATCAAAGACTCTATAGAGATTTATAAGCAAATATTCAGATCTCACCCAAAGGCGTCCCGATGGGGGGGGAAGAGAGGCTCAGCCCGTCGACTGATCCCAGGAGTCAGGAGGTCCTAAGGATGTTGTATGTCCTCGGGATGGTATCTCCCCTGACGATGGTATCTTCCCTAACATCCCCTCTCTCTTGGGCCAATTTATATTATTTTCTATCTTTTAGGTGGAGCTTGAGTGGCTCTAGTCAAGCATATCTTAGTTATGATTGGTGTAAAGTTTTCCCGTTTCCGTTTAAAGTAATAGGCTCCGAGAAATTCAGGGCGCATGCTCAGTGAGGGGTGGTCGCACCTTGGAGGCGGGTAGCTTTTGGGATGGAGGTGTGTTTTGGTATTATAATGATATTATAATGAGCAAAAAGTACACTAGGGTACAGCATTTGTGAAAACATGACAGGTCTTTGGCTTAGGGTGGCAAAAAGTGCAGCTTTGTGCACAAGAACAATCGAGGCCCCACCTGATTAGAGAGCCTAGCCGTGGTGTCTCCACTCCACTCTACGCTCCGTGGTGTTCCTTAGAGCTAGCACACCAAGTTTCCCCAGCGCGATAGCATCTAAGGTTGGGAGCCTAGGGAATGCTCAGATAATGCAGTTATGCCCTACCCTGAAAGCCTCTTCAATGCTGTACCTTTTCCTTAAAAGTGTGAATGTTAGTTTTATTTTCCTAGTTACTTCAGGCATTTACACCACAGGTGTGATGAGCTGGATAACCTGTGCAGCAGAGCAGGACCACTGTGCATATGGCAGGGGCATGAAGAAGAGGGTATTTTGAGGACCACCAGTGCAGCAAGCCAGGAGGGCAGCAGCTTGTTGAGTGGGTTTGAGCTGGAATCAGGTCTGGAGAGGGGCCTGGTACTGCAGCAGCAGCATGAGAGTGTTAGGCTGGAGAGGGAGAAGGGATTTCATGTGTTTGGCAAACATCAGTAGCAGGGCTTGGAGTTTGCTCTTCTCTAGAATCACCTCAAAAATTATGCCCACTGAATTAATGTATATAACTTTGTGCAATACACCGCATCCTCCCCTGATTTCAAACCAACGTGGAAAATACACATGGCAAAAATCCTTGGCAGTATGTTTGAGCATGACAAGCTCCTAAGTAAATACTGAACAGTTGCTAATTAAAGTTAAGTGCGTAGTCCCTGATTTTTCAATTACCACACTCAATATATAGTGATGCCTTAATTATTTTTGTGTCTAAATATACTTAAAAGAATTCGGTAAGTCTGGAGGTGAACTTCACAAGGCAGATGGTTCTTTCTATTTTCAATGGTAGACTGAAGGTAGATTGAACTGAATTTGAAGGGAGGCCCTCTTGGAAAAGTAGTATTGGCTGAAAAACTTTGGCCTTAGATAACCTAAGCTCTTTACAGCAACTTTAATTTATCTTCACTTTAATCTCAGGTGAGCACTTTTCAGGAAATCCCTTGCCCCCTAACTAGCCTTGGGGGCAACTATTCTGCAAGAGAGCATATTGGCCTTCATTTGATAGTTCTAATTACGCAGAGCATGATCCTCATTCTCTGCTGTGAGATGTGGAAGTACTAAAGTACTTTGTTCAAAACTAGCAGCTGCTCTCCTTCTCTAGCTGATGAGGAGGAGCCTGAATAGCCCTGTCATGAGATCACTGTGTGACAGATGAGATGAATTGCCCTCCAGAAGTGCCTGCTCTCAGTGGGGACCAAGGAGGTAACTACCTTAAACAGGTCACCTAACAATCAGGTACGTAAGGGTGTGTGAAAGCAGGGAGATGCCCATGGCTTAGCTGCTGTCTGGACTCCTGAGTACCTAATGATAGCCTGCTGCTAGCCTGTTCCCATGGCAGCACCCGTAATGGCCATCCATGTAAAAACTGCTGCTTCTAAAAATATACACCTATACAACTTGAGGATAATGGTTTAAATCATTTGACACCGGAATTTTTCAGAAGCACTTAGCGTTAAAACTTGTCAGGATTTTCTTGAGCAAGTATTTTTAATCAGAAAATGTCAGCTTATTGAAACAGGAATTTGGGGAACAAAGGTCTGTCTTCAAGAAGTCAACTACAAAGTTAAAAAAAAAAAAAAGTCTAGATTTAAGGTATTTTCATGACATCATGTTAAATGAAAAGTTTCTGTTGCTTAGTATGAAAAAAAATGTTTAAAAGCATGCGTTACTTTGGTGGGTTTTATTTTGCTTACTGATCAAATTCAGAATAAAACAATTTGAATCATCTGAAGTACTAAATAGAATTGAGCTGACAGTGTGCATGAAGTTGGGGGTGTTGATGTTTGTTTGTTTTTTTTTGCATTTTCAGTATTCCTGTCAATTTGACCCAGGAAATGCTTTTCACATTTTGTATGTTCTACTAGGCAGAAAAATAATGTACTATCTATGTTGAGTGCTGGTCTAAACTTGTCCCCATTTAGTACAAGGGTAATTTATGCTCTGAGGCTCAGTGGGAGAAAACGTTGGGAAAATTCATAATGCTTTTGGAAGTCTTTCCTATGTTTTGTAGTAGCAGTACTACTGTGCTCAGGGTTTTAATGCCAGGAAGTATATTTTGCATTAAAAGAAAGACTATGAAGTTTTCTGTACTTTGGAGGGACTGGGGAAATGGGGACACATGCCTTGTAGGATCGACTCTGGCTTCTACTGTCAAGAAATGTATGCTGCCATTAAGCTATGAAATTTAAACCTCAAACCAAAGTAATTGGGATGAGAATTGCTCTAGCAGTTGGCTGCTAATTCTGAAAAATAATCTACCACCTGTTGTTTAGTCCTTAGGATTAAAGAAGGTTTAATGTTTGAGGCAAGATAAATTTATTGCTCCAGATGGAGCACGATTTAACAAAAAAAAAAAAAGTTTATGGGCAAAGATCATATTCGGTAGGCTAGCCTACCACTCTTAAAAAGGCAGCTTGGTACAAGCCACAGCACTCTTAATAGTAACCTATGGACAGACCTGTTTTCTGCCTTTGGGAATTAAGTTCTTTATATTTAAAAGTCACCACAGATGAGTTTATTGCTATTCTCGATATGCTGTGCGATTGTATTTTTTTTCCCCGTGTACATCATCAGATTTTAATAAGAGGCAATAATTTTATTGTCCCACTGAGAATGTAATCAAAGATGTGTTTGGTACACAAGATAAATAGTTGCTGGAGATGAAAATGTGAAAATTCAAGGGTTATTTTGTTTGCGTGTTATTTAGTGACCATCTGGAAGCAGGAAATGCTGGAGATGAGACTTTCAGAAATCAGCAGTATGAAGTAGATGATAAGACAGGATAAGGTAAACCCATTAGTTGAACAGGCTGGATTATATTGCTGAGAATCTTTCTGCTCAGGAATAAGCAAACAAAACTTTCTCGATTAAATATATATTCTGGGGACAAAAACGTGTGAAGGGAATACTTCCTAGCTTGGGTACGTGTACAGAGAAAAGGGGAAGAGAAGGCATCCTGTGTTGGATGGGATTCATGTCCCTTCTGCTCAAATAAAAAAATAAAAAAAAATAAAATAATAAAACAAACAAACAAAATCCTTGCTTCCAATTGAGCTTTGTGCCAAGCATTTTCTTCTTTGTACTTTCAGCTTTGTTCCATTTCTGCTATAGTCTTTTCTTCTCCTTGGATTCAATCTTCTTGCTTTTTCCCTACTTGGCCCTAAAATTCTAAGGTCTGCTGGTTGAGGAAAATTAAATATTTGTAGGTAAATCTGATTTGTCCACAGAGCCCTGTCAGGGCTGGTCATTTATTCCAGTCCAGGAATTTTCCAGGACATCCTGGGTTTTTAACAAGCTCAGAGGCAGTTGTATGTCTTCTTCGGTCATGCCTGCGGTTCAGCTATTTACGTGCTGGCTGTCAGCTGCTGCCTGCTCCCCTCGCAGACTCCCAGTCCCACACCAGGTGGCTTTCTCTCCTTTTTTTTCCTAGTCAGGTTCATCCTGCTGAGTGTATGAAGGCTGGAAATCCATGGCAGCCAAGATCAGTGTAATCACCACAAGCCTGTCCTTCCCATCACTTTCCTGACCATGAGGTCCTGCCACCTCCCACGCACTGACATCCCTCTGACCCTGCGCTCAGTCTGCTGATCCAGAAGAAAAATGGGGAGAGGTTGTATTTTATTATTGTTCTGTTTTGTTTTGTTTTTGTTTTTGTTTTGTTTTTGTTTTATTTATTTATTTTTTATTTTTATTTTTATTTTTTTAATATCCAGAGCAGGCTGGGCACAGTCTGGCACGTAAGGGTTGGATCCATTCAGTCTGCTTTAAAGCCAGGGGTCTTGGGCCATTTTATCAAAGAGCCACCCCTGCCTTCTGGATGTGTCTTTATTGCCTAGAGAGCAGGAACAAGAACAAGGCAAATACGTGCCTTGTTCCCTCCTGGCCAGCCACAGCTTTTGGAAGAAAACATAAGGTAAGGCAAACTGAGAACAAACTAAACAGCACTGCCATCTGTAACAGGTATGTGGGGTGATATCTTGGTGACTTTTGACAAGCTTTGCAGATGGTGGCAACCTCAGAGTGGGCCTTAGCTACAATTTAAGTGTTCAAATTAAAGTGTCTAGTTTTTGGCATTTTGCAGTTCAGTGGCAATAAATATTCAAAGGTCCTGAGACATGAAGAAATACCACAGGCACTGTAACTTCTTGTTTTGCTTTACCACAAACACGAGCATTTGTCTTTAAACGAAAGTACTTGCATTTACTAAAGTACTTTGTTTTGCTTTAAATTTTCCGAAAAAGACTTTTAAGCATAAAGATCGTTTGTAGTCTTCTAATGCTGTAAGAAGTGCTGATGTTTTGAAGCCAGCTATGCAATGCCACAGCTTAGAAGCAGCATGTTTAGCAGATCAATGTTACTTGAGAAACTTTCAGGGGAGGGAGCCGTCTTTTAAGCCATCTATCTGCTGCCAGTACGTACTGCTGCCAGTGTTGGTGTTGCCCCTACCTGACATCTTGCAGTGGTTTTGGTGGGTGAAGAACATCATTACTCAATGGTAAATGAATCCTAGGCAGTGACCAAAGATGCCACGAGAATGGCTAATGCGTTATGCAGAATATTTGCAAATGCTTCTTTACAGTCACACCAATCCCACTGTAGGAAAAATACTGTGAATTAAAGATGCAGCCCAGGACCATAATATTTGTACCACCCCATAGTGGCAGTAGTCCTATAAGAAGTAGTCTGTGGACATCTCATCAAGACATTGCAACAAAGAAAAACCCATAGTGTTTGAAGGCCCTTGATCAAAAGATGTGGCACTATTATGGCAGCACCCAGCAGCAATATTTTGTTAGGTGTTAGCGTTTTCACCATGAGCACTCGACCCTGTCCAGATCTTTCAGTAGATGTTTGAGAATCAGATAATCTTAGCACAAAAATCTGCTGAGAAAAGAGACCGATAGCTAAAGTGCTGCGCACAGAAACTCGTGCATTTACATCCCATCTAAGTTAATCTCAGGAGTGGCAAATAAAAATATCCTCAAATTATCTAGGATCTACCCCCTCGCTCCAGTCCTTTCTTAATTCATTTATTGTAGTGACAGTGCAGTTCTTTGGTGTGGAGATGAATGTTTTTAGCTTTTTTTTTTTTTTAAATGACTGAACTGACAAACATACAGCAGACAGTATTTCAGATAAATGGAAGGAAACAAATCCATTGACTTTGCCTTAGAAAATCGGTAAATGCTGACCTACGCGAAGTGCCAAATGTTAAGAATTTTCTCCCTGACAGAGCTGAATGAAAGATAGAGAACCTGAAAAAAGTGAGCCAGCAGTACATACAAATGCTGTGTTGCTGTATTTAATCCCTCAAAGAAAATTCTATTATCTGCAGCACAACATTAGCAAGTCCCATGTTTTCATCTCTGTTTTTAATTCACAGGTAATTTCACTCTGAGGACCAGAAACCTTCTTAAACTCTTCAAACGAGTAGCACGTGATACAGATAGCAGTTGTGCTTGGGGAAAATGCCAGTCATGTCTTGAAGGGTTTGCTTCCTTGGTGCGTGTGGAGGATACCTGGTGCAGATTGTTCGTACAAAGGCACATGGGCATCATGCAAGCTCCAAAGACTTGTCCAGAAGTCTGGAGGAAGCACTGGTTTGGGTTTGAGAAGATGTGGTATCTAGTTACTCTACCATATAATTCTTCTGGGAACTTGGCAAATCCTGTAGTGCAAAAGCATTGGTAATTCAGTGCCTGAATACCCTAAGTATGGCCCCCCAAAACTTTGTGTCTGGGTTCCTGGCTTGGTACTGACACAACTGGTCAAGCTTTTTATGCTGTATCTTACTGAGTTTATGAGGACTTTTGGGGAGGGGGGATTTTCTCACTCTATCAGAAGGTTAAGACTAGTGTGAATTAGGTTTACCAGTGCCTTTGAAGTTCCTATTTGGCATCTTCTCAGCATCTGTAGGCTCCTAGATAAGTTTAAAATCCATCCTCCTGACCATAGCACTTGAAATACCACTGCCATAATAAGATTGGTCCCTTGAGAATATTTTTTCAGCTTTGTTCTCCTTAACCTGATATCCCAAAGTAGTGAACTTCCATCATTCCCCTGGATTGTTTAGGATCACTTCACAAGCTGATAAAGCCAGGAAGGACAGATAGCAATTCTGCAACTTGTCTTGACGTGTGTGAGTACCCTGCCAAAGTGTATTACAACATATTGAGTGGGTCTGTCGCTGGCTACACCTGGGCTATATAGAATACTAAGAAGGACTCAGAAAACATATTTTTCTTCTTCTCAGTTGTTGGGGAAGAGCCGATACTGTTTTAACCTTACTCTGTCTTTCTGTTCCTAAGTTGAGCTGGATATATCTAGGTTGGCTACACTTCAGCTTCCACAGTAACAGATCTTTTTCTGGCAGCAGAAAAAGATGCAAATTATTTTCATGTGGCAGGTGTTTCAACCAAATACCCTGGGATCAAACTAACATTTATCAAGTACCTTGAATCACAGCGTTATGTACTCGGTGGGCATTGCCCACGGGGAGGTAATGCATCAGCAGGCTGAGAAGCCTAGAACACAAAGGAAGAGAATAACAAATCACAAATCAACAAACTCAATTGTATTAAACGTGCTGCCCAGGGATGCTTTCCTCTGGCAAGAAAATATTCAGATGCAAACTTACTATTAGGAGTTTAAGAAATAAACCGACTGTAGGTAGATGATAGTTATTTGCTAACAAATGCAAGCAGCAAGGATCCTGAGCTCCGTTTCAACTACCTTCCAGTTGCATCCCAGGTCCCGGAAGCAATCGTTATTGTTGTTCAATTAAACTTGATTGGGTATGACAGAGCCTTACCAAATACCGGCCTCTGAAGGGGTTGTTCTTGCTAAGATTTGAATAACATGCTATTATGAATGATGGTGTTTTAAATTAGTAAGGATGCTGAAAGAAGTAAAAATAGACGAGCCATTGTGAGATTTCCCAGCAGCTGATGTTTGCTTCATTTGAAAAGACACATGAGTTTCAAGCAATCTTAAATGCAATGCCATATAAATTAGACGGGAAAGAGGTTTGCAATGTGTTTTGTTTAGTCAAAATTGGAAAACTTTGAGACTTTTTATAACTTCTTAGTTTCTGGGAAGGACAGTGAATTTAGATTCCCCGTAACTACATCCTTTAATGTGGCCTTCTGATTCCTTATCGTTTTGAGCTGGGATGAAGTTCGATACAGTCAGTCAAAGACAAAGTGACAAAAGGAGCTTCATGTTATTTTTGCAATTCTCAGATTGGATAGCCAACCTGCTAATGAGGACTACTAGTTAACAACCTTAGTTACTGCAATAGCTAAAGGGTATACAGGTGCTGGGCAGGGAACCACTGCAAGGTACGGGTATCCTGGGGTGCCTCCAGTTGGTGGAAATTTAGCAGGTTCTGGACCCCAGTACATATGGATCCTAATGTGACATCGGGAGTTGGTAGAGGGCATGGGGACTGAACTGAAAGCAACCTGTTTCTTTTGTGATAATTTCGTGTTTTTTCATGTATCCTGTCTGGAGGAAAAGAATTGTGTTGGGGTCTCTTTGTGGCAGCACTCAGATGGGGGAGGTGAGGTAGATTTCAGACATAGGATGTGAGAAATCCCATTTTCTCCATTTTGTTTCTTAGTTTTCTGTTGTTTTTAACCTTGACTAGTCTCCTTTTAGTCCTGAGGTTCAAGCGCTGGAACACTTCTCATTCTGGAAGGCTAGAAGGCAATGCTGCTTTTACTTAACTTTGCACCTTAAAACTCTGCACAGTCAAAGAAAGTTAATAGTGAAAGAATTTGCCTCTGTTTCTGGTTCTGCTATTCCGCACTTTTTTCCAGTAGGCCTTCCCAACCAGTTAGGTCCCATTGTTTCCATCAGTGGCGTCTTGTAACAAAGCCCATATTTGGATTGTCATGTTCTTTAATTGAGCATCCTTCAACTCTTTAGTTTCATTTCTCAGCTCCTTTAATGCTGTCTTAATAGTAGTTTCCTCTGAAGACTTCTTTGCAGAGCTTCTGTTCAAATAAATTGGTGTTGAAATGATCATAACCTGGCTTCTCTATTTTTATTTAACGCACGGAATTATCTCAATTGGCATAAAGTTCAGGGAGTCACAAGGCCAAATGCACTTTCATAAATCTGAGATGACTTCACTGAAATCTTTGAATTTACAGTCTCTTAACAGAGAGCACAAGTTGACCCCAGAGCCCACAATATTAGCTCTAATGGGAAATTAGAATTTTCTGGTGCACTGACTTCAGTGACACATGGGTAGGATTATCTGAGGATGGAAAGCAAATGTTTGCTGTACCATAGCATGCCCATCTCCTTTGTATACACGCCTGCTCTGTTTGAATGGTGAATTACAGTGACTGAGACTCAGGGTGATCCTGTTAATAACCAGGGGTTAAACTCCAAAGAGTGCTTCTGCTGAGAGGATTTTTCCTTCCTGTTTCAAGTGGAGTTGCGGGCCAGGGTTTGGGTTCATTGTGTTCTTGGTTCTTTCAGTACTAACCTTCCTAAGGGCTTGTCTGTGGCTGCAGCACTGTCCAGTCGCTTGTCACCATCACAGCTACTTCCCACAGCCTTACCCCAGCGATTACTTAGGCAGGAGCAGTAAACAACAGCAAGACCCGGAGCATTTCGTGTAGGATGTACAGGGAGTGAATTCCTTTAACTTTAAAGATAGTCTGCTGGATGCCAGCACTCATCTTCTGCTCAGGTTTTCCTTTCATTAGGCTTTTGCTTTCAGCTTACAATGTTATTAACAACACGAACAACTGTTCCGTGTGTGCCTTGGTCATGGAGGATTCCAGGTAAAGCTGATTTCTTTTTGCTTCTTAACTTTTTCACAAATGGAATTCAGTGCCCTATCTCTTATTTCTTTACACTATCAATCACATCTTTTTTTTTTGCCTTGTTTCAAGACAGCATTTATTTGGAGTCTAGCAATGACAGTCAAGGACCTGACCAAAACTACATCTTCTTATCTTGGTGCTGAGTGTTGCTGATTAATGTGGGAGGGGTAACAGGGAATGCAGTAGAAAGGCTGCTCATTTAGTGAGGTCTGTATACACAACATGTTATAAACTGCCTCCCAAACATGCTATCCTTCCATGTCCTGTTGTCTGCTGCTTAAATCAACAGGACAGGCTGCATTTCTATATGCAGCTAGTCTGAAAATGCAATGTCGTGTGTCAGAGGGTTTGGGTAAGCCAGGAATACCCCGAGCAGACCTGTCAAAGCTGGCTGGAACATAGGATGTGTTCCCACCTGGCAGATACCAGTAAAATATCTGAGCAACTACAAACCATTGCAGGGCCTGGGTGGGAAGCACAGTGTGGCAGGCTAAAGCCAGGCCTTGTTTTCCTCATTGTCCTGAACAGAATTTGACCACAGTAAAATGATGTACACTTGGCTGCTACAAAGCAATCTCATGCATGCTTTAACTGGCATGGTATATAATGCATCCTGCGTTATATAACCATCAATCCAGCTCCCATAGCAACAGCATCCATGTCACCAGTTCTGCCAGCGATAACCATGTTGTAGTAATCTGCAAATATTTAAATTGTACATGATTGGCTTGTCAGTTTTGTCACATGTGTTTATATGCAAACAGATCTTATGACTAGCGCTTCCAAAACTCCCTAGGAATGTGTAAGCCCCGAACGCTTAACAGGTTTTGTTGGTTGGGTCTGACCTGAATGTTAATCACGGTTTTCCTTAGATGAGCATTAAATCTCTTATGCTTCTGGAGACGAACATCAAAATTCAAATATTTAATTTGCTCGTTGACATTTATTAAAATAGCTTCATGCTTGAATATGAAGTTAAGGCAATGGCAGCTAATTTTGTTAGTCTAGATGACGTTGGAAGTAAATTTAAATCTGATTGAGAACCATTTAATACTGAGAAAAGAAGGGAATAAAAGGTCAATGGTATAAGATGATGATATCGTCAAACACGGCACAGTTTAAGGTTGGGCTTTAGAAGTAACTGAATGAAGCCTCAAAAACAGTTGCAACAAGGACATGTCCAAAGATTGGGAGAGAGGTCTTTTAACGTTTACCAAAATAGGTTTTAGTGTCACAACCAGGTGGAGACCTCCTCTTGCCTAGAGATGAAGTCAGAGATGCTCAAAGTTTCTCAGGACTTAAGTTTTACTTTTCAGCCTGACAGTTCTTGGGCTGGGATGTTGACTTGGGATTCAGCAGAGGTGTATGTGTTCTGTGAGCCTTGCATTTCCATCCGAGGGGAAAGTTGCTCATTCAAAGGCAGACATTTAAATGTTTGTGTGTGTGCATGCACTTTCATGCATACATACTGTAGGAAGGCTTTGTTTTGAATGATATTAAGTACGTGAGACCCTTTAATTTCCAGATAATGAGGAAGGAATTTACAAGTATATATGTGAAAGTAAGTCTGTATTTTTCAGATAAGTTTCAAAAATAATGAGAAGGGTGGACAAGAATACTCGTCATCCTTTTTATTCACCTGCTCAAGTAACTGGCTTGTCTCCTATCAATAAATGTTTTCTTGGGTATAATTCCAGTTTTACACCACTTGCTTATATGATTGCTTCTGCTGTTGGCCTGGAACATGGTGAACTGTGAATTTATTGTTAAATTCCTTTCCATTGTGAGACCATGATGCTGTCACTGAGAGAGAAATGTCTGTAATCCCCTGGGGTAGGGATCAGCTAGGGGTGTGTAAGTACAGAGGATTATATATTTTTTTCTTTTTAAGAAAAGCTTTTGTATATTTACCGATCAGTAGATTGGTACATATTTATCCAGTAAATCATGGGGCTAGTCCGTTCTGCAAACACGGCGAGCTTTGGTTTGAGTTTTTCTGTTTTGGTTCTGTTTCATTGTATTTCTCTGGAAATACTTCTTTTGGACCCTTCTGGGGAGGGGGTTACCATGTTTCCTTAATTTTGACTGTCTTTGCTGAACTAGCAATGACCTGCTGAAGAAGTTAGCGTTAGGTGAAACTTCCCAGTTTCAAAATGCAGCTGTCTGTCACTGGTGCACAGGGATCCAGTGCCTAATGCCAGTTTGAGCAAATTTTTATTTATTTTTATTTTTTTTTACCTAGAGAATACTGTTGTGGATTTTCAGTGGAGTGTCCTGGAGAAAAGGATGAAAATTCTTATGATTTCTCAGACTGGGAGTCGGTTTGAATTAACCCTATCTGGGAAGACTGCAACTGGGATTTTGCACTGGAAATCTCTTTGTGGATGCTGTATTTCAGGAATACACGGGAGGTAGCATCTGGTCATGTTGAAGAATGCAAATGAGGACATCTCCACTGATGAATGGCTTGTCAAATGTGTACCCTAGAAAACAGAAAAAAGTGACCACCTTATTTTGGAAGCAACAAAAAATTCAGGGGACAGTCCCAGAGTGTTATATGAATGAGATCTGTTGCTTGCTGCTTGGCAGACATTGCTTTTCTCTGAGGACTTAGAATTCTGTGTACAAGTTTGGGCTCAGAAAGAAATTCTGTTGATAACATTGGTTTGATAAAGTTGCCTTGAAGCTTTTTAAGCAACTTCATAGATCAATATGACTTCTCAGAGTCATCTTGTTCATCTACTTGTTTGCAATTGTATGGCGAAGTACAGGGATGCTTTACTTTCTATCACTTGGTCTTGCTTGAGTTGAAGGAACACAGAACAACTTTTTACAGCATCTCAGTTTTCATTTTTTTAAATTAACATTGAGAGGAAATGATGGAGAATTCATGGCCTCAGTCATTCAAGCAGAGACATTTGGACCAACACCCAGTCGCTCTCCAAGCACAGTTTCCCACTGCTCTAGCAATCGGCTTATCTAAGAAGTGATGCTCACTGCTAATTTACTGACTACCTTTGGCAGCAGATGAGCAACTTCCCATACGCTATTTGAGGAACATGCCTTCCTGCAATCTGGAAAGACCATATGTAGGAGAAAGCTGAGTTTCTGTACTCTTGTAGTCTTTGAACTGAGTCCAAGCAGTGCCAATCTTCCCAAGACTTTTTGTGCTGAGAAGACTTCCCTTCACAGCCATTAGAAGACAACTGAAAGTAAACTGCTTGGTCACAGCAACGCACTCTCTGAGACGAGATCTAGAGCTGCTTAGGAGAATCGAATCGCTGCCAAAGCCTCGCAGCATTTGTTTTTTTAAAAACAAATTTTCCAACAATTTGACGTTTCCATTTCCAGACCTATTTCCTAGCAGACTGGATTAACCCTGCAGGCACAGTAGCTCTGTGGAAGCCAGTCACAGGAGCTTCGCAAGTATTTTGGTTCCTGAGGTCAGGCAGAACCTAGGGAGTGTGGTCCTGGGGTTTGCTAGAGCTCCCTTGAGCCTGATGAGTAATTAATTTTCTTGGATTTTTGGTTCTGGCAGTGTGGGGATTTGAGATCTATTGGCCCCATGCTGAAGCAGGCAAAGTCATCCCAGAAATCTGGATTCCCAGTCTTCCCATATTCTGTGCAGGATGGCGAAGTGTGCGTGCAAATGTATGAACTGGGGCTTTTCTTTACATGGATGATGTCAAAGTTTGCAACTGGAAGAAACTACATATTGAAAAAAAAAATTTGCTTGTGAAATCATGTTGTTTATAGCTCTATTCAGGGTATCAGAAAATGAAGCCTTTCTGGTTTCAGGATGGATGGAAAACAGGTACTTGCAAACCTGTCTGCACCCTCCTAACAGCACCATCATACTCTGACCATTCAGGTAGGAGCCCCATGTGAATACTCATCTCTATTTTGCTCCCTCTCTTAGCTCATCTTTAAGGCTTTGGATTCAGAGATTAGACCTAAAAAAAATAGGCTAATTCTAAGTTTTGAGAGAGCTCTAAAATGAACTTTTTTTTCCCTTTTTTTTTCTTTTTTCCTTTTTTTTTTCTTTTTTTTTTCTTGAGTGTACTGAAGATTATGATCTTTCTAGCTAACTTCAGCAGGGAGTTTCGTAGATATTAGCCTATTGCCAATTAAACCCATGTTTACCACAAGTCTCTGTCTAACAACAGCCAGATCACCAAGAATTAGCGCCAGCTTCTTCAGGTAACATCCCTGCTGTGATCATGCAGGACAACATGGTCCCTCCAAGGGAACAGCAATCCTTGGAAGACTCATCCTACCCTATTTTCAAATATGAAGACCAAAAAATAAAACTAAGAAACGCACTCGGTTCTTCCAAAATTGGTCACCCTGACTTGTGCCAGGGGGTGTTTGCTGTAGGAAGGTGTTGGCTCCAGCAGCTGTGAAGAAAGCAGCATTGCACAAGCCATTGTTTTTAAGTTAATCTCAGGTAAGAAGTGGGCAGATATTCTTGCCCAGCCTCTGCTGGAGGGTGGGTGCGATATCCTGGTCCTCTGTCGGTGGGAGAAGGGCCCATCAATAAAGAGGCCGGAGAGCAGCTTCCAGTAATTTTGAGATCAGGCATGTGTAAAAGGAGAGATAAATGTGAGAGCTGGTGATACACAGTGAAAGCAAGCCTTTTAAAGTTATTTCTGGCTCTTCCTTTCACCCTGCTTCCTTGTAATTTCTCCAGCCATGTCCAGGCTTAGATTTATCCAATCTCTCTTCTACATCCAAATACTTGCATTTCCCAAGGACTGGCACAGCTACGAGCTGATGCTGTTTGTATTTGATATAATAGAGATATAGAGCTGAAAGACCTGACATTTCTGCCAGCTGGGTCTAAGCCTTCTCACTATCTATCTTTGCAGCTGCGTGTAGATGCCAGACTGGATAGGGAAGGAGATTTGCTCATTTTTATGGTGCATTGTTGTGTGTTTATCAGCTGTAGCAAGAAAGAAGGAAAATTAACTAGAACTGGGTGCTTTCATTAACTCCAGGCAAATCTTGGCATCATGTTGGTGGTGGCTTGTTTGTTTGTTTGTTTTTTTGTCCCCTCACCCCATTGTTAATTAAACCCTCGTGACTGTGTCCTTTGCCTTTGGGAAAACTTTGGAGGCGTAGATCTAAATATGAGAGCTAAACCCTTCTTAAAAACTAAGTGAGAATCACAGGGCCATGGCTGGAGTGTTGTGTATTTTGGAAAAGAGTTCTTAGCAGTTGAGTTGCTGCCTTCTACGAAATCCTTCTGGATTTGTCTGCACTGGCAGGCGGTGGGAAGCCCCCAGGAGTCTCTCCCTAGCTGTCTGCTCTTACCATCCATTGTACTGCACATGGGTACCTGCAGTTGCCCTAGCAAGTCCCATTTGGAACATCTTCCTTGCCACCAAGATGCCCAAATGGGATCTGTTGCCTGCTACCTTGAGTGGGTTGTCCTAGCTGAGTTAACCAGCACTACAGATACTTCCCTAGCTAGAAAAAGACCTTCCATCTGAGGAGTAGAAGCTGATGTGCACTCTTCATTTTCATTCTTACAATAGCTACGCTCTGCCAATTATGCTATAAATAAAGTGGTGTGTAGGAAGGTAATACATACAGCGTGTTCCTGGCTGTTCTCTCTGTAGCGGGAACTCTGTAGGTTCAGTGTCAGAACATTTTAGGGATTAAGGATTGTTTCACAAGCTGGTCAAGGAAAATAATTGACATATCTGCATGCCTGCAGCCCTCTCGGTGTACAGCAGGAGAGTAGATTTCACAGCTTTAAAGCCACATGCTGTGTTTTGGAAACTCATCCCTGTCTCTTAAATCCCTGCAAATAGGCACAAGCGAGGACCTGACGGATTGCTTTACCTGGAGCCAGCTGTCATATATCGGCATGTCAGAGTAGGCTCTATTCAGCTTCCTTAAGCATTTGCTTTCATCCTGAAACAAAAAAAAATCAAACCAAACCAAAGTTTGCACTGCAGATGGCCTCCATTCAGCTCTCAGGACATGCAGATAAATGGTGGAAGGGATGCATGGAAACCCAGAAGTGGGTCAGGTACTTTTAGAAAATCCTGCTATATTCTCAGTTTTGTTTCCATGCTAGCCCAAAGCACGTTTTAAACACTACCTGAACTTAGAAAGCCATTTTTAAAGGCCTTCTTAAGTCAAATAGGAGCCTTCAGTAGAAGTTAAACTCCTAAGCATCTTTCGGAAATGGAGCTTAAGCAGCTAGGTGCTTTGGAAATTTCTACCTTGTGAGCCGTATTACTGACGGCTATTTTGAGTTGCCAGGCAACAAAGCAGCGGTTCCTTCTTGATGGCTTAGACCTGCTAGGAACTTGAACAGAGCAATCCACTTCCCTGAGCTGGTGGCGGTGCCTGGGGACCCCTTTCAGCTTAGGGAAGGTGACATTAGAAGCGAGAGGGGGGATAGAGGGCTGCTTGGTGGGGAGGGAGGAATTGGACTTTCTTTCAAAAGATACCGAAGGAACTGGTGTGGTCAGTGAGAGTAACCTCAATGCAGAACATCCAGTCCCTCATGTCAACATGAGATCCCTTTGGAGGCTCTTCTGGGGTCCTTTTATTCTTCCCTAATTATTCAGAGCTGTTGTCAAAGTTCAGGCCCTGCTCACCTGCTTCTGCACCCCTAACAGAAGCTTTTCTCTATCACTTTTTCCTACTTAATCATTCCCTGTCTTATTTGTGTAATGCATGTAGGCAATGCACCTACCTTTCTTTTGTTTTTTAATGTCTTATTTTTCATCCCTCCTGATCCCTGATCCCCTCACCATTTTTTTTACCCAACCCCAGATACAATTGCAGAGAGGATCCTGTAATCAGTAAACCCTTGCCTGACTGACTTTGCTCAGATGCTTTCCCCTCTTTCACAGGAGAGAACTGCCAGTTATCATGTGCTAAATGCATACACTTTTATTTTTCCTATTGCTCACTCAAATATAATTTGATGTTTTGGAGAAGCAGGTGTCTTTTTACTTCATTATTATTTTTTTTGTATTCCACATTAAGAACAAATAGAAGGTTTCATGTCATTAACAGCAATGAAAAGGCATGATTTGAGAAATTAAAATGCCAGTACAAGTGAGTGTGTATGTGTATGCATATGTGTGCCTGTTTGTAGATGATGAAAGGATGATAGGGTGATTTGGAGGAGGAGGAGATGGTTGTCAGTGGGCTCTCAGGTAACTGGTGGTTATTTCTTTAGTCTTGATTTTTTTTTAGCCCTGTTTTCCAAGAGGAGTGACTGAGGCAATTAAATTGTTAGGCAGCTCCTTCAGTACTTATAAAAATCTCTTGGCCCAGTTGGAAAGAGGACTGTCTACGGTAATTGTGTTGTAGTGGATGGAAGAGGTGAGCTTTGCAGATTAGTGCCCCTGCTGAGAGCAGGACAAAAAACTTGCCTCTTAGGAATTGTTGGGGAGCAGCTAGCTTGGCCTGCCCAGAGCAGCTGGCGTAATCTGCATATTTGCTCTAGGTTAGCCACAGCATACAGTAGCTCCTTCCATGAAGAGTAGTCCAGGAAAAATGCAGGAATTGTATGGGAAAAAGTGCAGGAGTTGCTATTATGGGACACCCAGTCTACAGGTGCACGATACCACCTTCACTGGTTTCAGAGCTTCAACAAACTGCAAGTTAGTCCAATAGTTAGTAAATAACACTGCTGGAAGGTAGCAATGGGACTCACCTGCAGGAACATTGCAGCCTTGTGGTTTTAAATTTTCTAACCTATTAAAAATGTGGATTAAAGTATAAAGTGTACTGTGCACTAAAAACAGCTGTAGAATCCATCCTTTTATTTCTTCACCATAACTTCTTGGGTATCTCAGAATAAAGCTGGAAATATTTAACACAGAGGTAGAAGGTGGCAGCTTTTAGGTGAGAGATGCAGATTCTGAAATGGAAAAGCAAAGCAACACCTAGTGACATTGGTAGGTGGAGTTGTAATACAAGGTGATTTAGCGCATTGCTGGTCGCTAGAAAAAATCATCCTGTAGGAGGTTCTCTTGCCCTGAACTATGGAGTTCATCACTCCCGTTATTTTAAGGATTTAATAAGGTGCTATAAAGATGCACCAGTTTCTTTCCATTGGCATAGCAGCAAGTCTGACCTCCACTTCTGAGAAATTTACACTTCTGTTGGAGAGACCTTGCACTGGGCAGAAGTTAAGCTTTGTGAATGTGGGATTTAGGCAGTGTAACCCACCTGGAAGCCCTTTGGGGGGAAGGATGTCTTACTGAGGATGCTTCATTCATGCTTGTGGGTACTGTGTGTTTTGTTTAGCTGTAACTGCAGAATCTTTCTACAAAATGTTTGGCTCTTTATTCAAGTGTGGCTTGGGATAGTGTCATATTCTATATAGCTTAGCTTGCTATTTCTCTCTATTCAGTAGAGCATTAAGCTGTTTTAGATTCCTGGATATGGTTTTTCACTACTGTTAAAAGCAAGTAGTGCCACTGCCTTGAAACCTTGCTGCTTATATTTTATGAAGTACTATGTCTATTCCTAGAAGCATTAATAATGTATGTACTCTGCAATTTCAATACTCAAACACTGAAGGCACCTGGTACGTGAGAACCTATTTAAGTTGATAAGGCAAAGCTAGATGAATAGGATTATCTGTTTCCTAAGCGTACTGAATACAATGGCATGTACATCTTATGCATTCAATGCTCTTTATGGAAATGTCTGGGAGCATGTTTTAGTCCTTGCTTGGAAATAGTGGAATTGGCATTAAAAAGCACAGAGTTATTAAATTAAGAAGGGTATTAATGGTAAGCTAATTGTCCTTGTTGGGTATCTATGTTGGCAACACCTTTTTGTCAGAGCTGAGCACAGGGCATGGAAAATGTCATAGAAAGATTGCAAAAGATAGAATAAGGATGTTCCCAATGTTGGTGTTTTGTTGTTGTTGTTGGTTTTTTTTGTTTTGTTTTTTCCAGGAGAACCAGAATCCAGTTCCTTTCTTAAGTTTCGGAATTTCTGTCAAATCTTATAGTGGACAGTAGGGCTGCAGAGAGCTTCAGCCCAAAGCACAGCAATTCTTATACACCCTGCTTGACTTAGAGAAGTGTGCTAACGAATCATCAGCAAAACTTCCTTCTGCCCAAAGCCATTCGTGAGAGCCATCACAGTCTCATCCTCATCTGCTTGTGCTGATCCACAGCAGAAGACTGCTGGCAGGATCAGAGCTCAGGAAATAGTGCTGCAGGGTCTGAGTTTAACACTTATATTGCTCCAGGCTTCCTTCTGTTTATGAATATCAGCTTTCTGAATTCTCCAGTATGAGGTCAGCATGCTACAGGTCTGTAATATTTGTTTTGGAGAGTTTTTCCACAACGTTTGCAGTCAATCTGGAAAGGTGCCTTGCTGGGGAAGACACGGGAGTGGAAATGTATAAGGAACTGAACGGAAGCTGGGGCATTTGATGTGTAAGAGCATTCCCCAACTCTTCATATTGCGTGGCATGGGAAAACAATCCCAGCTAACTTTTCTCTGGGAAAAAAATAAATAAATAAATAAAAAATTATACCAGCTTGGAATAATCCTGTTAGCTTCAGTGGGCTTGCTCTTACACTCAAAGCTGGAAGGCGCTTTGCTGAATGAAGACCCTTGTAATGAACATGGCAGGAGGAAAATGCAGCTTTTGTTTCCTTTTATTCCTTAGAAACTCACTGACCCTGAAGAAAAAACTTCAATAAGGCAACATTTCCAGGAACATTAACAGGAATTTTGATTAATAAACATGCCCATCACATGGGGCCATTGCTTAGGAAAAGTGGGTGGTAGCAGAGTTCCTTTAAAAGACAATTTTAAGTAATCCAGTCCAAATTAAAATGCTATTGCTACTTGCAGTTGTTACACAAGAAAGAATGGTGAAGCAACAACATGCACAGTGTCTGGATTCCTACTGATGTCAATAGGAAAACCTCACAGTCGTCTGGTCTTGCTCTCTTTTCTATACCCAACAAAGGCAGCGTGTGATGTCCTGAGTGTTGCTCTTTGGGAAGCGCAATGTATACAGGCTTTTTTAAGTCAGTACCTGTCTTTTCTGTCAAAGCACAGCGGGGCAGATGCTCTTTGGTTTGTGCAGAACAAAGGTTTAGCTCCTTAAGCTCTTACCTTTCTCGTACTTGTGTGCGCTGCTCTGGCCAATGTCACCAAACCCGAGTCACAGCCATGTAATCCGCCTCAGGTCTTTTAGGTTTAACTGTAATTGTTACAGCCAGGTTGTTAGGGAAGGGAAAGGCGACAAGGGATAAAGGAGACACTCAGAATTTAAGGAGGGTTATGGGGAAGGCTGAGGAATGAAGTAACAAACACATCCTGCCCCTGCTGTCCGCCCCTCATTATAAAAGGCAACACCAGCTCCCACAGTCCGAAAATGAGCGAGCTGCCTGCTTTCCCGAGGGCAGCTGGTGCCTTCAGGAGCTCAGATAAGCTGGGGCCTTATTTCAGAAAATAATAAGAGGAAATGCCCGTTTTGGTGAAGGGAGAAAGCTTCTTTGCTAAGAGGTGGGAGAACTTTATAAACAAATAAATAAATAGATGGCAGTAAGAGCAAAATATACTGCAAGTCACAGGAGAATTACAGCTAAGGCCCTGCCACTGCTCTGCCGCCTGCCTTTTGGCTGTGTTTGGCAGACCTGAGACCTTGTTTGCTGAGCTCTAGTGGACAAGGTGAAGGGGTATATTATCTGTCAGCTCACCACAAGCAGAGCCACAACTCCAATTTGTGTGTAAGGGCTCTGAAGAAGAGGAGCATGGCCGTGCCCCTGCTGCTGCCTGGTTGCATGCCTCTGCAATAAGCTAGAGGTTCCTGCTTTGGCTGTATGCAGTTGTGATGGTGGCAGCAGTGCTTTCTGCCAAAGGACAAGACAGAGAAGCTGCTGGCTTCTGCCAGGTACTTTGGAACGTGTCTGCAGGCACTTAGCTGGGACTGGAACTCCCTAAAAACCCCAAACTGTATGTAGTTAATGTGTGAGAGCTGGTCCTCATATATTTGTATGTTCCAAAGTACTGTTAGTCATTACTGCGTTAAAATCTTGGATCTAATTTAATAAACAATTCCTCATCTCGGAGTGAAACTTTCGGCATTAATTAGAATATTAATTTAGTAAATACAGGTCAAAACTTCTTTATGCTTTACATAAGGAATGAGAAAACTTAATCTCAGGGTTATAAACAACATTGCTGTTTCACAGACAGGAAACACTTCCAGCTGGAGTCTCTGAAATGTAAATGAGCCCATTTTATCCCTTGATCTTCACAAACCTCTCACCATGTTGCCACTACAGAAGAGAAAAATAATTCCATTATCGCTTCCAAAGAGACCATGTGTTTATTCAAACCAGCCTACAGCTAGGTACGGGCACCCTGTTTAGTGCAATTTGTAGCATTATTTTTAATATAGATTCACCACAAATGGTAGCTTGCAGCAGAATCTGTTTTTGTACTGACTTGGGTTGAATCGTAATGGGCCCAAGCTGCTGCTTGGGTATGGATGCTTCACAGTGGTGTTGACACAGCTGCTGCATTTGCATCTCCCAAGGGGTCCAGTGGCATTAGCGTACATGTAGATACCGAGTAAGCAGAACACAGCTTTGGACTGACGTTATTGTGAATGTGGAGACCAGACCAAGGAAATGGTTGGGCGGCCTGGGCTGATGCCCTGAAATCTTGCATGCAGACACCCAGTAGAAATATACTGTTGGATCTTGCAACATCCTTTTGATTTACAGCTTATGCCTGCACAGGTCTCGTAGTTATCTTGCTGCAAGGTTGGAGAGCAAGGCAGAAAATGTCTTTGTGGGTGTGTCAATGAAAAAGAACAATCTACAAGATGGACTGTGCTAGGAAGAGCAGGAGCAGAAGGGCTGAATAATCCTGATGATCTTATAGAACAAGTGAGATGGCTTCCCTAAGTCTGGAGCTAGTTACAATTCAAAGGGCTTAGAGGTAAAAGGATGCACTGAAGGGCCTGGAGAATAAAGTGATGTCTCAAGGGGTGGTGGGAAAGCAGAGATTTCTAGAAGGAAAAGTAGTGGTTTTGCCTCTTTTCCAGAATCTCTTGTGGTTTGCAGCAGTTTACGGGACTGCTATCTCTCACAGACCTCCTATCTTGATATCTCCACGTTTGGAACCTAAATAATTCTCCACCAGTTCAACCTGCTGATTTTGAGACTGGGAGTTTGGCAACTTGAGTTGCAACTTCACCGAGGGAAACTGTAGCTGCTCTGTGATAATCAAATTTAGTTTGCTTGACACATAATGGGATTATTGATTAGACACCCGCAGCTTGCCATTTCAAATCACATCTCCTCTTCATTTCCAAGGGATGATTGACACAGCCTAGCATGCTCAGCATCATTAAATGGAAACAGTTATTTACGGTGCTGCATCAGAATTTATCACTAATTCCCAGATCTGACAGAAAAGAATCACTTTGTGTGCAAGGCATTTTTATCTTGCCATTAAAAATGTGTATCAAAAGCTTTAGATAAGAAGTGAAGCTGAAATTCCTTCCCAGACTATGTCCAGATAATCTCATCTGAAAAACTGAAGCAGGGAGTGCCAGAACATGTTTTATACACAAGTCCTGATGATCCCTCACTAACTTCTTGACTTATAATTGTAGCTGCTCCGGTCTCTGGATCTCAACTCAGAGCATGCTTATGCTGAGCATCACCTCTGTGATGAAGCTCTCTCAGTCTTTACTCTCCCCATACACCACTACAACTTCATACCAAGGCCATCAGCCATGGGACTATTATAGCAGCCAAATAACAAGTCTTCATTTAGGAATTCATAAGGCATTGCCCCCATTCAAAGTAGGTGATATTTATTAAGAACAGGTTTAATGTGTTTTTATTATATTCTGCTTTTCTTGAGAAGGGCGTATGGCACTGAAAATGGCAAAGGAGATGCAATGAAGGAGCACCCTATTCTTCCTATCGACCTGAAGCTGTTGGTTTTATTTTATTTATTTTTTATTTTTTTGTGAACCTCAACCATTTCTTCAGACTTCTCTCTGATAATTTGAAAGAGCTGAACTGGAATCCTGCCAGACAGAATGACTTTACTATAAAGTATCTATACATAAAACCATAATATTCACCCAGTTTTCTTGCAGATGCTTATGCCATTTTACTGTCAATGAAACTGAGTAGCGCTACTGGGCAAAAGTATCTTCTTTGTGAACAGTCCCTTGACCTCATAGGAGGTCTCTGTATGTGTGAGACATCACTAGCTCCCCACTTAACACCCATCTGGAGCAAGTACAGTTCTAGACATTATTTCAAGAAATGTTGTGAGGCTGGAGAAGGTTTGGAGGAAACACATGGTTAAACAGGCTGGAAAATAATGCATTATACAGAGAGACTCCAGGAGCTTTCAGTATTTGTCTCATCAAAACAAAGATAAATGAGCAACTTCTTCGTAGGCTATAATTACCTCTGAAGGGAACAAAAACACTGATAATTGACAGCTTTGAGCTTGACCCTAGGAAATAACAAAATCCAGTAGTTGGAAATTGAAATCTGGAGTAGAGATCAGATACAAAAATCTGTGGTTAAGTAGCTATTGGAACAAATAAGTTGTGGTTAAGTTTTGTCACCAGTGATTTTAAATCTAGTTTATTATAGAGGTTTGGTTTGGAAGAGACCTTAAAGATCATCAGTTCCAATCCCTGCCTGCCATGGGCACGGACACCTCCCACCAGACCAGGTTGCCCAAAGCCCCATCCAGCCTGGCCTTGAGCACCTCCAGGGGTGGGGCATCCACACTTCCTCTGGGCAGCCTGTTCCTCCTGTTTTAACAAAGAGATACTGTGCAGGTGTAATCCTGTTTGAAAGTCAACAGATGTGTAAATGTGGTGCTTTGGGACACAGTTTAGTGGTACACTTGGCAGTGTTAGGTTAACAGTTGGACTTGATGATCTTAAAAGTCTTTTCCAACCTAAATGATTCTAGGATTCTTAGCGAACGAACATAAAAGACTTCTTTAGGTTTTCCTGTTCTTCAGATGCTGCCTCAGGATCTGAGTCAAATCAGAATCAGAACTGATGCAGCCAGGCTTTCACTTGCTGTTCTTGCTTGTTAGTTTTTTCCTCTTTATAAATCTAAAACCTCTGTGTGATAATATCCTACCCATATTTGATAACTGTCAAATTTTAATCCCTTTGCAGCCCTTTTTAGCTAATACAGAGCATGAAGAAATCTCCTGTACATACCTCAGGCTCAATTCTAAACCTCCTGTAATAAGAAACATTTGCATAATTTGTAACAAACTCTGAATGTGCTATGACAAAGATAAAATAATGATTTTTTATTAAATCAGAAATGCCCAGCTCATCTGAAGAGTGATATGGCTTTAAGTGGAAGCTCTGAATTCTGAGGGTAAATGGAATGTGTTATTGAAACAAACCCCCTAGGTTTATTTTTAGGGAAACAGGTAACGTTTCAGTCCCAAAACAATAAATTCTGGTTCTAAGTAATTGGAAACAAATTTTGTGCTCTCATAAAAGTGAGTGAGCTTATTCTGTCACTAAAACTGATTTAAAATCGTCATCTGACTCCTTCAAGGAAAAAAAAATAGCATTTTTAAATTTTCACTCCAGGTTTTAACAGCAGGGGAGAAGGGTATTTTGAAAACAATCTTCAACAGTTGAAACCCCCAACTTTACGCTGTTGAAAAATGGGAGAAAAATGTTCAGTGGGGTAGTGTGGGTGGTGGGCAATCAAATGAGAGATCTGCTCTACTTCCATTGAAGCATTAATTCAGGTATCAAACGGCCATGTAGTGTTGGTAAGACAAAGGTTTTAAATCTGTTTTCTGCTATATAGCACTCATTTTTGATAGAAGGTAGATCTTACTTTCTTTTTGCTAGAGGAATACACCTGTACTGTGGGATCTTTGCTGTTAGGACAACACACTTACATTGACTCCAAGCCCAGGCCTTCTTACCAGTATTTTCAGTGGCCCCCGACCAGTCTAATTATTGCAGCTCTGCTAAATTTCTAGGCATAAAACTTGTCAACTGCACTGTCCTGCCTGGTAGATGGAGCTCTTCTACATGCCACGTAGCTTGAGTGTAAAACGGAATCTGTTAGAAAATCAGTGTGTTATGTTAGGATCATTTCCTTCCGCGTGTGTATCACTTGGTAATCTAGATTGAATTTTGTCTGCCATTGTGTTGGATAGGTACCAAGTCTTAGATGTTCCTCCTCTGCAGTTCGTCAGGTAGTCCTCACGGTTTTACTCTCCTGAATAGCTTGGTATCGTCAGTGGAGATGAAAGTTGCTGCTCCTGTTTGGGAGGGAATTTGGTCCAGTGTCATTACAAGAAGAACAACATAACAGTATAAAAAGCCAGAATCCACTGGAGCTGAACTGGCCATAAGGGCTCAGCCTGGATCAGCGAATTCAATAGCAAGCCTTCTGCTGAAAATGCCTGGCCTCAGGCTGGACCTTTTCAGCCAAAGAGGGGATTTCTCTTCATCAGTGATCCACAGGAGGTATTCACAAAGTGTGTTTTCATGCATTGCCATTACTTGGCTTCCTGCACAAGTCTCAGCTCATCCCTTGTTCTTTATGCTCTGAAACAAGGTCACCACATGTTGCACAAAGAAGCCCCTTTGAATGACTTCTGAATGATTTAGGTAAAACCGAAGTGCACCTCTAGACAGTGTGTTCTTGCAGTATAGCTTTTTCAATTGCTCCCAGCAGGAGATGAAAAAACATGAGAACAGGGTGTGCCTATCGATTCTTGCACATCTACAGATACTATTCCCTTCCAGCTTTTTTCCAGAGTTATTAGTTACTGTAAATAACATAGGTTACCAATAGGTTCTTTATGCTGCCAATCAGAAGTAAAGGGTTCTATTTTTCTATACAGAGATTTGGTAGAGTTTGCTGTTGTTGTTGTTTTGTTTTGTTTTGTTTTTGCCTTCCATTTACCTTTTTTAAAAAGCTAAGTGATGAAACTTAGCATGACCTTGATCTTGTTGAACTCCTTTAATTTCAAAGGGCTATAAAACAGCTGTGGCATGGGGAAAACAAACAAACAAACAAAAAGCCTGCAAGAAATCTGATGGCCTTCCCAGCCAACCCTGGCAATGGGAGCAGGAAAACGAGACTGATTTTACCCTCATCAGCAACGGTTTTGTCCAGTAGTGCCCATGTGCAACTTGTGGAGACCCCAGACACTTGGTCATTTAGCTCCATCTTCTGGGAGAAGACAGAAGTAACAGAAACCACTTGAGCTGACATTTTGCAAGTCCTGTCACACATCATTTATTGGTCTTTTATTACTCTTCATTAATGCTTCCATGCAAACTCACAATGGATACAAACTCAGTAGGAAACCTTTTGCTTTTCTGGAGGCTTTTTAATGGGAGCAAGAAGTCAACACACAAAAAAATGTGCAGGAAATCAATAGCTTTTTTGTTTTCCAAGGCTAAGAAAGACAGTTATTGAATGTTTGACTTGCAATTTAAGTGATAGAAAAAAGCAGAGCTCAGGTAAATGGCTTTTTGATTCCCGTACAGATTTGAAGCATTAGCTCTGACTCTGGTTCAGGCAGCACATTGGTTGTTCTCCGTTGCCAGAGCTTTGAATAAGAGAAGGGGATATGGCATTATTGCTGTAGCAACCCTCAAGTGGGTGTTGTAGATGGTCAGAACAGCTTATTTGGTTGTCCAGCACTGTGGGCCAGTGTAGCCAAGCTATAAGCCACATTCACTTTTGGGGGACTTATTTCCAATTTTCTGTAGGGTCTTTGAATTTCCCCACTATTCCACAATTGACAAGGCCTAAAAGTCCCTTCAACCAGATCTGTTAAGACTTTCATCTCCAAAGACTGCCCACCTGGCATTAATCCATTCCTGGGGCAGCACTGGGGCCTAGTACAGCTTCGCACCTTTCTCTTCTGGTTTAGGCAAAAGCAGCAGCTGGCCTACAGCCATTTGCTGTGTCTCTTGGTCTGCTCCTTGAGCTGGCACTCAGGATTTTGCTGAAGGGTGCATGTGATGTCTGTGCTGGAAAGCTTGAGGCTTTCCTAAATGTGCTTGGGCCTCCTTTGGGCTAATGGCGGGTTGGGGTAGGGGAGCTCAGGCTATTGGTGTCTCCAGCTTTGCAGAATACAACCAAGCTCAGGTATTTTCACAAATTTACCACAGATGATTTGAACAGCAGTTGTAATGTAGTTGTTGTGTATGCCCTCTGAAAAGACATACATGTAGGAATGAGTAGAGTAAGAAAAAGAAGAGTTTTATTTCCAAAGCAGCCCAGCTGTGGGGTTAATGATGCAGGACAGCAGCCGCTCTCCTGGGCTCGTGCACATGGCCAGGCTGAGTGCCCTGCAGGTGTCCTCCATTAGCAGGAGGCCAGGCTGGGCCCACAGGTGCCTTCATCCCCCCCTGCTGGGCCCTGCCTAACACCGAGGGACCAACATCTCCTCAGCGCTAGCAAAGTGGGTCGTCTGTGGAAAAGCAGGAGCAGTAAGGTAAGGAAGATGTGCTTTTTTGTTGCTCCTTTTTCTATTGTGCTTTGGTTTCTTGGTGAATCTTAAATAATGTTTGTTTTTTGAGACTGTGTTTGTGGTGACTTGTTGCTGGCGGTGAACTCCGCCAGCATTTGCTGATACCTGGCTGGCTTCAGTCTGTGAAGGGACCTGTTTTGGCTGGACTGTTGGCTGTGTACAGCTCATGTCTGCTCTTTCTTCATAGTAATGATGGCAAGGAAAGAGCAGTGCTTTGTGTCACCAGGTAGTCACCAGTACCAAACTGATCTGCTTATTGGTCTTGTTGGGCTTGTTGTCCAGGAGCCTTCACTCCAAAGTAGACTTACAGTAAGGAATTAAAATATTAAATCAGAGCTCTGTTATGATCTAAATCCAGCGATGCTTTATATTTGGTTTCCCTCCTGTGAGCTATGATAGGTGACTAAATGGTTAGTATGCTCTTAAGTAACCTTGTTTGACGCAGGTTGCATTGGAATCATGGTTTCTATTTATGCCTACAATACCTACTTCTTAAGTAACGTGCTTAAAACATTTCTTATGTATTTATTGAATCTTTAAGGACGCATTTTAACATGTGTCCTGCCATAGATGCGAAGGTACCTCTTCTTTTTTTCTGTATTCTGGGGAAGGTAAATTTGGTTGAAGGTTTTTGTTGTCGATGTGAAAAAGGCTTACTGTATGAAATAAAGCTAGCTAATCAAATAGGGTGCACTTTAGTCATAAAAATCTAACTTCAAGTGTGTGCTGTCCAAGAAACCTTTATTTTAGAATAACTAATTTGCCATTTGGTGGAAAAAGAGCTGCCACGCAGCCTCCTCAAGCAGCACTGGCACGCAGATGACTGCTTCTTAGTTCAGTCCTGTAGATTCACATCTCCTAGCAGTGGTCCTACCTGTTTGAATATTTCTGCTTCTACTTTGAAGGAAGACTCCTTTTCTACAGGCTTTGGGAATGTAGGACTCTATAGCTGTGTGAAAGGGGAACTTGAGTTCTTTTGGCTCGAGGTGACCGTGATCTGGTCGGCCTGGAGAAGGCTTTGCAAGCCAGGTCCCTCAAGAGTTCCCTCAAGAACGAAAGCTGGAGGATGACTGATTAGAACTAGAGAGGCATTGAGTTGCTGGGGATGTCTGGGCTTGTCTGGAGTTAGAGCTGTAGGTACGAGTAAAATTTTGGAGAGAAGAAAGTGTATTTGTAGGCTTCAGGCCCCTTAGGCAGCAGTTAATACAGGACTGTGCAGTTTGGGATTTGTAGATACAGTCTGGGACTTTCAGATGAGATGCTGCCTTCCAAGCCCTTTACTGGGGCTTGCCTTTTCCTACCATTTGCCCTGAAAGATGATTTGATACTTGTGTACTGTAAGCTTTGGTCAACTCCTCATGAGGCTTCTTTTTTTTCTTTTCCTTCCTTCTTTTTAGGATAAGTTTTCAAGTAAGCTTAGAATATCAGCCTAAAACTTAATAATTGAGGATAAAGTCCTCCAGTCCCCACACTTTTCTCCTTCATGATTGCTTGCGCCAGTGAAAGCCAAGTGATTTGTGCTTAAAAAATAACAATATTGACCACAAAGACATAGGCAACTGGAAATATAACCGTTATGTCCTTGAGTTTCCCCAGTCTTCTCAAAATTAACTTGGTTTAATCAGAACTTTGAACATTTCTATCTACAATTTTTTTTTTCATCCTGCTGATCTCAAAACCGTAGTCCCTTAAGCTTCTGGAAAGTGTGGCTTCACCACTCAATCATGGTGAATATTAAACTGTGCAGGTCCATTGCCCTGGGGTAGCCATGGTTTCAGGGAGGTAAGAAGAGGCTCATTAGGGACAAGGAGGGCACACATGGGCCCTGGAGAAGGCACCTGAGGAAGGTGTTACCTAATTGTGAGGGATAAAACCACTCCTGGCAAGGAGCTGTGTTCAAGGGATGTGCTGGGGGGATGCAGGAAGACTGGCTCTACCCCAAAGGCATGGCCCCCTCTAGGTAAAGGGGAAGGCATACGTAGATCTGCATTTGACTGTTTCCTTTTCTGCTTTACTTTAATTCCTCTGTGAAGCCAAAAGAACGTGTGAGCAGTGGCTCTGCTAGCAGTGGGCCCCCAGAGGAGAGGTCTGCTGATATCCAGCTGACTATAAACTGTGGGTGAAGTGGATATTTCCATGGGGCCTTAGCTGGCAGCTTTCAGAATGCACCTTTTGATTAAGCCTAAATGAATTTCAGCTGATATTCTGAAGATACAAACTGAAGAATGAAAAAACTCTCCACATGGTTGCATTAGATAGCTATTCTCACAGAAAGCAGAAAGGCATGGGCAACCTTAAATATAGCTGTTACTTCCTGCAATAGTTATTTTATATGCACAGACATAAATATACAAATGCTGAAAGGAAACTAAGTGGCGCTGCTATAGAAACACTGTGTTTGAATGAAGCAATCCAGAAGCCCTGGCATGGGACACGCTTGTCTTGCAGTCCCGTTCTGGAAAGCACCAGGATTTGCACTGCAAGTTCTGTAGTACCTTGGTTTTTGGCCCATCTGGAGCGCGCCTGACTGTATCTGTGCTGCAGGACAGCTGTATTCTGTCCCATGGTGCTATTGCTTCGCTGGCTCTCTATTCTGGGGACTTATTAAAGCCATTCTTTATTCCCTCGTCCCCGTGGATACATAAGGGTTTTCCTTCCAAAGGAAGCCAAAACATTCAGGAACTTGGGACCCTTGGACTAAAGGTATGCCCAGATACAGGATGCCCCTTGGGACATACATGCTGCATGTTGGCACAGCCTGCTCAAGTGTGTCATCTAGTTCCTTTCCACCTGCTGTTGAGTTGTTGTTGTTTTCTCTTAATACAGAAAGACAGATCAGGAGAGAGTTGGAATAGATGGGCCTTGCCGTTTATTCTTATATACTCCAGACCTCTTGGCTATAGAAAAAAAGATGAGACGAATTGGCAGTGGCAGTCAAATACCTAGCCCAGGCATGAACCAAAATGGATGAGACAGGAGCTGAGTTCTCTGCAATCGTTCCCATTGCTCTGTGTGGACACATCAAATCAGACAAAGCTTACTAGCAGTGAGTGCTTGACGTAGTTGGTTTGCTTCAGGCAACCTTACAGTAATAGCTGTTACGTGAAAACACATGAGCGGCATTTCACGTTCCCAGTTCAAATCCTTTATCCACATGAGATATTATTTTATTTTTTTTTTGCTGGAAATAGTTAACGATAAAAGCAAAGTGTTGAAAAAATGGATGAAGTTTCTGGTCTGATGTGCTGAGAATTTACTTGCATTTTCAGATGCCATTTGGAAAGGCATCTGGTTTGTGTCTGCTAGTTAATAACAAATAATAGTTATCATAAATATGACCAAATTATTGGTAATCATACAAGTATGGTAAAGGAAGTGATTAGAAATGACTTCTCAAGTGAACTCAGTTAATGCAGCTTATTGGAAGATTAATACTAATGACCCATCAATTAACTAGTTGTTACTCGATATAAATTATTTATAACTGGAGCTGAAACATGAGCTGTGAACACTCCTGTGGCCAGTCCAGAAAAACACAGGCAACAAGCAACTTTTAATCCTGTTGGTTTGAGTGGGACTAATAGTCAAGGCTTCTTGAATGAGGTCCATATGCATTCTGTGCTTTTCATTAGTGTAAGCCGCAGGACCTTGCTGACTTCATTGCTGACCTTGGACTACTGAGGGCAAAGGTGAAATTGTCACTTAATGTTTTTCAATGCACTGGTCTTCAGTGAAACTGTTTAATTGTTCTTTGAACTCATGCAATACTTTGGCATTCACGTAATCCTGTAATTATGGCCTTTACATTTTGACAGAATGTTACACGGGAAATTGTCACCTTTTGTTTCAAAACTACTACCTGAAAATTTGGCTTGAGGCTTTTTAGACACTCTTATAACAAAGTTAATTCATTTGATATTCATTTCACATTCACTTTTTAACAATGTTTTTTTTTTTTTTTTTAATTTTAAACCTGTATTGTATTATCCCTCTTGATTGTGTTCAGGCTGAATAGGTATAGACTATCTAGTTTTAACTCATATTAGTCATTGTACTTGTGGTTACCCTTTCAGTTCTACAACATATTTTTGGAGATGTGAGAAGAAGCCAAACCTGCAAGCAGTATTCAAGTCAGGATTACTTTGGATTAACATAAGTATTTCTTGTTTTCTAGTATTTTGTCTACCTTTTTGACTTACAATTGTAGAATATCCTGAGTTGGAAGGGATCATTGAGTCCAACAAAGATCATCGAGTCCAACCCCTGGCTCCACACAGGTCTACCCCAAAATTCAGACCTATGACTAAGAGCACAGTCCCAACGCTCCTTAAACTCCCACAGGCTCGGTGCCGTGACTGCGTCCCTGGGGAGCCTGTTGCAGTGCGCGACAGCCCTCTCAGTGAAGAACCTCTTCCTGCTGTCCAGCCTGGCCCTCCCCTGTCACAGCCTGACCCCATGCCCTCGGGTCCTGTCACTGGATAGCACTAAAAAGAAGAGTTGATTGTTTGATGTTGTTTGCTTCTGCTTTGCTCTGCCCTACTGAAAGAGTCAGGGTTGCTTTTCAGGCTACATGCTTGTCTCAGCTAGACTTCCGTGTTTATGTGTTTGTTAGCTCTGTTTAAAAAAAAAAAAAAAAAAAAAAAAAAAAAGGAAGAAAAATAGTGGACCTGTGAGATAATATTTTTACCATGCAAAGGCCACATATTATACTTAGCTATGCGTCTATTTTGTCCTCAATTACATTTCACTTCCCGATTGCATCAGTTGAATGCTGGCTTTTAATTCTCTGGATTCACCCAAGAATATGCTTTTATTTATTATTATTTTTTAATTAGAGTCGTGTTTTTCATTGCTCATATCTGACAATAAGCAGTTTTAAACAATTCATCTTTTACTTCAGGCTTCATCTTACAGATGAGAAGAGACGACAAAAAGGCTAAGTTAGAAAAACATTTCTGTTACTTTAACTGTGGACCCAAAAGGAGCTGCTTCCACTGATTGTTTTGATTTATTTATGTATTTTGTGTGTGTGATCAAATAGTTTTTTCTAACATAAGGTGAAGTTAGAGTCCATCTATTTTGGAAATTTAAGAACGAATAACTTGTGCCTCAGGCAGTGCTCAGAGATGCAGGAACTCCAAAATCAAGATGCAGGATCCAGCATCAAGAACAAGCTGATGTTTGGACTACAAAACAACGCTCCCAGGAGCTAGTTTTTTGAGAGAAGTGGTGACAAGTGCATCTGAAATGCCAGTGGCTCTGTAGGAAGTTGGTGGTAAGCTATGCCAGAAAAAAAAACAGACTGGTGACAAAGCATAGGACCCTGCCGGCCTCAAATCATCTCTGTTGTCCAGAGTAGTGAGCTTAATTCAGTGAGCCCTTAAGCACTGCTACTGTGACAACTGTCCTTACAGTTTGAGGAGTGCCAAACCATGTCGATCAGGTGCTAACCCCAACCACAGTGCTTTAAGCTTGACTAGAAGGCAGCAGCTAGCCTTTCTGGGATGTGGAAATAGGGCAGGGCACAGAAAATCCTGAAAGCATGTGTTTTTATACATTAAAACACAGTTAAATCGGTTAGTCTTTTATTTATAGTTTTCAAAAGAAAAACAAAAAGCATTTGGCAAGAGTTTTTCTCCCCCCACATTTTCAACCATGTTTACTGTAAATAACATAGCGGATATAAAAATTTTATTGGAGAACGTTTGTATTAGCTCTGCTTCTCTCTGGGGTTGTATATCTTGAGGATATAACCAATTCTAACACTTAAGGGACTGGAGAAGTGAAAGTGATTCTACCTTCAGAAACAGGATTATTCTCTTAAAGCTATATGCTTTTTTTTTCTGTTAAACCCACTGTGGCACTATTAGAATAGCTGCATTCATATTTCTTAGGCTGATTTCTGTTTTTATGAATCACTATGTGATGTTCCTAGCACAGTGTGGACAGATATATATTTGGATGTCGGGAGAGGGGAGCAACTCAAACTTTTACACACACAGTGATAGATTCTGGGCTGGTTGTTGCTGCCCAGGAAGCACGTTTGGGATTGTAATATTAATTTAGTACCAAAAAAAGCATGCCAAGTGTCAGTAAATAATTATCAGAGGAAAGAAGAATGAACAAACTGGGTAGTGTACAGTGTGCTTGCATCTTGACCATGTCTTCTAGTCTCCCATCTCAAAAGGAGTGTAGTAGGAAAGCATGGGCAGGCATCAGTGTTTGTGGTGATGGTGGTGGTGGGTTTTTTGTTTTAAACAAAGAAGTAGGCTAGTCCTCATCTGCATGGACAAGAGGCAGTAAGAAGGGTGTGACAGGGCTCATATCTTGAGGGGTATACAGTATGTAAATAAAGCTTGTTTGCTCGCTGCTACATTGGAGAAGGAAGTACAGCTTGGAGGTAACTGGTGAACCTAGCAAGGGCCAGGCTGAAAACAGAGCAGCAGCTCTTCATGTTTTTGCAACTAATAAGTTTGCATGAGTTCCAGAGGCAATTTAAAGAAAGCATCTCAGAGGACTACTTAGGTGGGGGGAGAGTACCTTTGCTGAACTGAGTATGTGAACAACAACAAAAGTCCATTACCCTTATCTTAGACTTTTCCTGAAATACTTGGTATATCATATTGTCGCGTTAAAGGGGTGTAGCTGATTAACCGTTACGGGCCCGTTTGGATTCAGAGTACTGAACCAGTCGGACATTCACCAAAACTGGGGGTCCGTTCGGACATTCACCAAAAACGTAATAACCGCCTGGGGGTCCGTTCAGACATTCACCAACAATGCATTGACCGTCTGGGGGTCTGGTTAGATTCAGAACACTGAACTATCACGGATAACCACCCTCACCCTAGTTGCATTAAGGAGAGCTATCACAATGCAATCAAGTACGGTTTATTACAGCAACAGATAATCAGGTTCTTTTGGATTGCCGGTGATAGTGACTATCTGCAAAAGCAAGCTAGTATGCATGAAATACACAGGTGTTATAGGTGTTACAGGGGTTCTAGGTGCGGGTTCTAGGTGCGGGTTCTAGGTGCGGGTTCTAGGTGCGGGTTCTAGGTGCGGGTTCTAGGTGTTGGGTTCTAGGTGCGGGTTCTAGGTGTTGGGTTCTAGGTGCGGGTTCTAGGTGTTGGGTTCTAGGTGTTGGGTTCTAGGTGCGGGTTCTAGGTGTTGGGTTCTAGGTGTTGGGTTCTAGGTGTTGGGTTCTAGGTGTTGGGTTCTAGGTGTGGGTTCTAGGTGTTGGGTTCTAGGTGCGGGTTCTAGGTGTTGGGTTCTAGGTGCGGGTTCTAGGTGCGGGTTCTAGGTGCGGGTTCTAGGTGTTCCAGGTGCGCAGCCTAGAAATAAACGCGTTAAAAGGATCAAAGACTATAGAGATTTATAAGCAAATATTCAGATCTCACCCAAAGGCGTCCCAATGGGGGGGGAAGAGAGGCTCAGCCCGTCGACTGATCCCAGGAGTCAGGAGGTCCTAAGGATGTTGTATGTCCTTGGGATGGTATCTCCCCTGACGATGGTATCTTCCCTAATATCCCCTCTCTCTTGGGCCAATTTATATTATTTTCTATCTTTTAGGTGGAGCTTGAGTGGCTCTAGTCAAGCATATCTTAGTTATGATTGGTGTAAAGTTTTCCCGTCTCCGTTTAAAGTAATAGGCTCCGAGAAATTCAGGGCGCATGCTCAGTGAGGGGTGGTCGCACCTTGGAGGCGGGTAGCTTTTGGGATGGAGGTGTGTTTTGGTATTATAATGATATTATAATGAGCAAAAAGTACACTAGGGTACAGCATTTGTCAAAACATGACAGGTCTTTGGCTCAGGGTGGCAAAAAGTGCAGCTTTGTGCACAAGAACAATCGAGGCCCCACCTGATTACAGAGCCTAGCCGTGGTGTCTCCACTCCACTCCACGCTCTGTGGTGTTCCTTAGAGCTAGCACACCAAGTTTCCCCAGCGCGATAGCATCTAAGGTTGGGAGCCTAGGGAATGCTCAGATAATGCAGTTATGCCCTACCCTGAAAGCCTCTTCAATGCTGTACCTTTTCCTTAAAAGTGTGAATGTTAGTTTTATTTTCCTAGTTACTTCAGGCATTTACACCACACATATGTGAAGATCAAGGTTTTTCAAGATGAATTTGAGCTGGCACCTCTCACTAGTATGCTTACCATTTGCTCATGTGCTGAAAAGTAGGAAGGACATGGGCTCTGAGCAGAAATATATCTCAATAATGCATTGTTCACCAGAAAGCCAGGTTTTTGGCCCCTCTCATTCTATTTTTTAAAATATTTTTTTTTTTTTTTAGGACTGTGAGTGTAAGTGCTAGCAAATAGTACTCCAAGTCTGTAGATTTGAGGAAAACAAATGTGCTTTTAAAAAATACAGCACAATTTCACACCAAAACAAATGACTTGCTGTGATGGTGCACAGCCTGTTCTTTTTTTTGTTCTTTTTTTTTTTTTTTTTTTTTTCTGAGGGTTTAGTATTTTAAAATGTTTTGCATATGCATACTTACATCAGCGTGGGTTTTATTCCATGTTAGAAAGCTATTGAGAAGACTTGCTGGCAAATTGCTGGAGTTATGTGAAGGGGAAGGGAAGAATAGAGTATCACCTACCATCTGGATGAGCTTAATGCATAGAGAGGTAATGTTTAGAAGAAAAACATCATGCTTGATCCTGGGGCTCAGGCTTGGGTCTTTAAAATGTATGTGCAGATCCCTGTGGAGCTGGAGATGTAGGCATCGACGTGTTCCAGATGCTGAAAGAAATGGGGGCGAGGTGGGGTGTACGATATCTGAACGTCCGTAATAGCACACGGAGCATGCTGATGTTACTGGTGGAGTGAAGTGCAGAGCATTGCCTGATCTAAATGAAACTCTTCACTGGACAAAAGTGCTACTCTCAGTGGTGTTATGTAGTTTATTCAGGGCTCCCTTTGCTATGTGGGCAGCTAGTTTTCAGGTCTGAGATCAGTCAGGTTGGAGGGAGCAATCTTTCTAAGGACCTCTAAGCTTTTTAGGAATGAAGGCTGTGTCCTGTAATGGAACAGGTTTGTGAGGGAATCTCAGCTGATATTTGACACTGATTTCTTTTAGTGCCTCTGATCCCTACAGCTTATCTGAAAAACTGGCCCTTCCCTTATCTGAGCCTGCAGTTCCCGTGTTCATCCAGAGCAGTTCTTGCTCAAGGAGGTCAGCTATAGTCCTAAGGATTTCTGACCTGACAAAATACACCTCTTACTCAACAACTGCATAGCTAAGTCTCGTGACTGGAAGGCCTGTTTTTGCAAGCAGTCAGATTTCTCCATAGACTTTTGGAGATGTGGTAGTGTTTGCCATTCAGTGTCTTCCCTGGGACCACCTAACACAACCCAGTTCCCTTGTGTGAGGAGAGTCTGACCAGAATAAAAGGCTTTTGCTGGTCACCTCATATTGTCATCAGGCTTTCGTGCACCTCACTCCAGTTGTGGATTGCTCATTTCCAGGCTGTTTCTTATGCTCTGGTGGAATGGAGAGTTGGTCTTCTGGTTTTTAGAGTTAATTTAAAAGTTTGAGAAAGAATTCCACTAAATGAAGAAAGAAGGAAATAGGATGGTGACATTTTGGACTGATGATTAACTGCGGAAATACAGGGGACCGACTGACATTTTCTTACAGTGCTATCTGGGAGACCTGCCAGTGTGGAATTATAATAGTCAATCTGCAAGCTGACAAGATACATGGTCTGGTGTTTGCAAGAGAGAACAAGATTTAGATTGCAGATAGAATTTATCACCTAATTCCAATGTGAATCAAAAGATGAATGGAAGTCCTTTCGTAAAGACCAGCTAGCTTTTTTTTTTTTTTTTGCTTTTTTTTTTTTTTCCAACTAATGCAAGAATTGTCATAAGCTTTGCAGAAGACATGATGCGATTATGAGTATTTGCAGTTTTTTAGGCATCAGGCAATTACCAGCAGCTGGTTTTAAGTCTGATCCTGGAAGTATCACAAATGATAAAGCAACAGAGTATTAGGTGTGCATGAAGAACAAAGAACCTAATCCTCATCTAGTTAGAAATGAACATTTCTGTGACACCATCTAAAAACTTAAAAATCCTGGGTGCAGAAAATAAAAACAATGAGATCTGAAAATAATGGAACCTGAAGGACGATCAAGATTTTCAGCAATTTTGCGTTTCACACAGTAAAAGCGAGGTGGTCCAAATACAAGTGATAAATGAGAGAAATCGCGAGGGAAAAATTGGTTCTTGGTGAGATCATGTCTGTTTTAGGATTTACAAAAAAAATAAATAAAAATCACACCACAGTTTGAAAACAAAGTGAGTCTGCTATGGAGGCATTGCAGTGGGAGATAAATGAGATGCAGGTTGGCACAGAGTAACTGCAAAGCCTGAAATCTCTATTTTCTGCAGTTACAATTCCAACGCTTGGAACAAGTATGCTATTTCAAGTAATTTTTTATTTACATCACAAAACAGTCTCGTACTTCTCCCAACCATGAGCATATTGCCTTTTTAAATATATATATATTCCAAATACCTCGCAACCAGATAGCTTATCCCACTTCTGTCCGTCATCACTGAGACGTACACTGCCTCACCTATCCCTGCAAAGCAAATTGGTCTGAAGTTGCTGCGGAGAAAGAAAGTTGCAAGTAAGGTCCGGCAGCCTGCAGGCACACAATGCTCTGTAGGCAGCAGGGTTCCTGGGGTTTGAGTGCTGTGGGTTTGTGTAAAGAGGATTTGCTGAAGAGATTCTCAGATTGGAAACTGGAAGAAAAATGTGAAATGTAAGTTGGCAAAATGGAAGGTTAGAGTGAGTTGAATGGCAAATTTGTATGGATGCACAGACATGCAAATAAGATGGAAAGCTGCTTTTGTTACCAGGGTTGGTATAAACTTCTCTATTGTCATCTTTCCTTTTGCTGTTTTTCAGGGAACACTCTGACTTTCCTCTCTTTGTACTCTGAGAATAGAAATGTTTCAGGGTTTGGATTCACGAAAATTAGTTTTTGATACTTCTCTGAGGATAAAATGTTATTTCTTTTCCTGTGAGAAAAGCTGTCTCTGATTTCATCAAGAAGAGTGATTTATGTGCCCTGCTTTGTTTTCATTTTTTTATTTTTATTTTTTCCCAGTGTGGGGGGAAAAAAGCCAGGCTGAAGTTGGTAGTTCAGGATGACTGGTGACTGGCAACTCGTGAGTAGCTGAGGTTGGAAGGGACATGCAGGGATTACTCAGTTGGATTTTGGGTATTTCCAAGAACAGAGACTCCTCTCTGGGCAGCCTGTTCCAGTGTTCAATCACTCTGACTACTCTGACTACTACTAAAAAAAAGCTTTTTCTTATGGTTAACTGTTATTTTGTATGCTTCAACTTCTGTCCATTGCATCTTGTGTTGGTACCAGATGCTACTAAGAAGAGCCTGGCAAACCCGTGCCCCCCCTAGTTAGGCACTTCCACACGTGGATGACATCTCCTCTAGACCTTCTCCTGTCCAGGTTATACAATCCCAGCCCTCCCAACCTCTCCTTTTATTTCAGGTGCTACAATCCCCTCAGTCATCTTTGTGACCCTTTTGCTAGACATGCTCCAGTATGTCTGTGTCTGTCTTAAAGCCTGTTTTTTCAGCCATTTTCTGCAGAAAGAATGATTAAAAAATAGAGACTTCCAGAGGTAGTCTTTGCAGGTACTAAAACAGGGGTTATTAAATACTTGAATGGGAAAACTGGAATTTGAGAGAATAGGTGAGTAAATCATTCTAAATCAGTGACACCTCTAAATCCCACTGCACCTGTAGAATATTCTTTATGCCTCTTCATTAATATTATTCTTAAATGATATCTGAAAAATTTCTCAGGGGAAGGAGAAGGGATGGGAAAAGACTGAAAAGCTAAACCAAGAAGCCCGATCTGTTTTTATGGATTTGGTATTTTCAGAATATTAATGGTTGGACTGCTAGGTAATACTACAGAGTTGAATAGCTGATTGTATGCTTAAAAAAAAAAAAAAAAAAAAGTATTACTCACTGGGCATATGAGCTGTAGTAATATTGGAGCAGAGGAACAGAAGCTGTACACTTTTCAGAATCAAATCACAGAATCACACAGAATCACAGAATTTCTAGGTTGGAAGAGACCTCAAGATCATCAAGTCCAACCTCTGACCTAACGCTAACAGTCCCCACTAAACCATATCCCTAAGCTCTACATCTAAAAGTCTTTTAAAGACTTCCAGGGATGGTGACTCCACCACCTCCCTGGGCAGCCTGTTCCAGTGTCTAACAACCCTTTCAGTAAAGAAGTTCTTCCTAACATCTAACCTAAAACTCCCCTGGCGCAACTTTAGCCCATTCCCCCTCGTCCTGTCACCAGGCACGTGGGAAAACAGGCCAACCCCCACCTCAAATCTTCAGCCAATTGCCATAAACAATGTAATTTAAGAACAAAAGGGGGTTGTGGGCAAAGGCATGGAAATGAAAGCTAAGCTCTATTGAAAAAAGCTGGTAATGATTTCGTATTAAGTAAACAATGTGAGCAAAATAGAAATATTTGGATAGCATTTGAACACTAAATTCCCTTGAATTTCTTCAGAAGCTGAAGGGAAGGTGGGAAGTGCTGTTGGAACAGGGAAGAAAATAGGTGGCAGCGGCAGGGCTGGCTCTCCAGGCTGGAAGGCAGAGTGGGAACTGCTGTGAAGTGGAGATCATCAGTTCTGGCCAGGGAACAAGAGCATGTGAGATTACCTCCAGGCAAGCCCATGAAAAACTGAAATTTCTAGGAAAAGAAATGGAATTGGTATCGCAGGTATCCCAAGGGAGCCTTGTATTTGAGGGCTCTTCAGAGCTGTGCTGTATGAAATGTTGTGTGGACATCCCCAGACTGCAAAAAAGGTTACAGTTCCCAGGGCTGGAGAAATCCTTGTGCTATAGTGCATGCTAGGACTACTGTCCTACTACTAAAGCTCCTTCTTTCATCAGGTACCTGTGCATTTCATGTCTCCTCCCTCCCCAAATTGATGAGTGGCTCAAATCTCTTTTCTTCACACATCTGTTGTTGCCCAAGCCTGTGACTCACCAAGTGGACCAAAGCACTGCATGGCTCCTTCCTCCCACACTGAAAAGCATATCCAGATGATAACTTCAGGGAGAAGCAACAGGTGGGGCAGATATAACATAGGTTGAGCTGATTAGCTGGAGAGGAGCCTAGTGAAGGCCAGGAGAAACAGATTCTGCTTTAAAGTTGACTATTAAATAATAATTATATATAAATATACTGTTGGCTATCAAATATATGTAAATACAATTAAAGCAGGCTTCAAAAGCAGCATGAAGTGGTTTCTAATCTCAGGAAAAATACATATATTTTGAGGAATGGCACAGGCTCTAATCTATTGCTTAAAAAAAATACAGGCTATTGCTCTCGTTTTTTATGGTGAATTCTCTCTTTTACAGAAGTTAGAGGTGCTGATGTTTCTTGAGTACACTTCAGTGGCTTGCAGGTTGTTACAGGTAGGAGAAAGAACTGGTGGTTAAAGCAGTTACGTGATTCAGCCTCGTTTCTTCCCAGAAAATGGAGGAAGAATCGAGCAGCAGAAGGAGCTTTGACACTGGCACTGTTTGATTCGAGGACAGGTTTTAGACACAGACTTCCCTGTGTCCCGCTGCCTGGATTAGCCAAGGGCAGCAGTGTACGATGAAAGGGCTGGCAGCAAGCTGTGAGGACAGCTAACAGGTTCTCAGGCCAGGCCCTCTGAACAACGTGGGTTAGCTCTGGTGGCTTGGGATCGGGTTGGGATCGTGATTGCTTGTAGCTCCATTTAATGATTACAACAAAGCAAGTCCTGTGTGAAGATCAGCTTGCTGCTCTCCGTGGACCTTCCTTCCATACCCTATTATTGCTGTATGCAGATGATTTGAAGGAGTAAGAGGATGTGAAATTTTCTGAATTATTCAAATTGGAGATTTGGCCTCAGTGATGTTTCTTTGACATTCTTCCAAGCAGAAAGGAACTTTCTGCCTTGTGAAGAGATGTCTGTATACCAAATAGCTTAATTCCTGGGAGCCTTGTTTGCCATCTTTGCTGGTAGGTTTTAGGTAGTCCTTTTGCAGATGTAAGAAAACCAAATCAGAGTGACCACAGATGCTTCTTTGAGGAGGGAATATCTCCTCCTGTTTAGATACACAGAGAGGTGGTTTCTGATTAAATGGCAGGTCTTCATTTTCATCTTTCAGGAAGCCATCATTCAGGCCCAAAGCAGCTGTGTGCTGCTATAGTTGGAATGAACTTTAATACATTTCCACAATTTAATGTTACCTTTGGGAGCACAATATGCAGTAACCAGAGGTCGTAAATATGCTCGACTTAAGTGACAGAGTCAGGGCATAATAAAACACAGCTTTCTCTTAGGTGTCTCCTGGCTGCAGATAACTTATCCTGGATACAGCTTTGTCATCCAGCCATCCACAAGGGAGTTCTGTGGAAGTGTGTATGCATGGAAAGCATGTGCTTTCTCACACAGCAGAGAATTTCCTGTAAATGGGTGAGTAAGTTCATTGCAATTTTACCTATTCCTTTTTCTCACGTGAAACTGATCATAGCTGGCTTACAGAAAACCAAATACTAGGGCTTGCTCAGGAAGGTGAGGGCAGTGGTGATGCTCAGGTGGTGTTTGTTTGCTGCTCAGAAACTGTGTGTGTGTTCTGTTGAGTTTAAGACAATACATGAAGGAGCTTTGAGCACTGCTCTGCTTCTCGCTTGCTCTAATGTTGTTACTGCTGGCTGGCTGTGTTGGTACTAGACAGAGCGAGTTGTGCTCCCTCAAAAGGGACAGCTCTTGCTGGTTTTATACCCTGTCACCCAGCAGCTCTGCTGGGGGAGAAAGAAAACCAGCTGCTAGGGCAGCACCCCTGACATCAGGGCATTCTTCTGTAAAATGTCCAAATCTTGCTTGTTCAGAAGTAAATGGAAGTCAGGGGAATGATTCAGTACGGACGAGATGGGAATGAAGTTCCTAATTCATCTTTCTCAAGCAGAACGTCCCCAGCTCCTAAGAGCAATGCCTCTTTCTGACTTATACCACATCATGTGGTGGCAAATGGAGAAGGCAAAACCCACTTCTTTGTTCTTGTTAGTAGTGCTGCTCCACTGTTAAACAATCGTTTTTCTTAGCACCAGGAAAGCCTCTCGCTTTCAGTGAGTAACTTAAGTAATAGCTTGGTTTTCAGAGAGAGGACTCCTCTAGGTGGAAATAAAATAATCTAGCTTTCAACTAGGACATGGCGGAGCAGTCTAAATGCTGGACTTAAAATATTGAATGTTTTAAATATATTTAGAGTTTTTGTTGCCTCAGACAGGAAAACCATGAACAATGTGTTGCCACAGCAACAGGAGTCCAATGCTTTTTGGGATTCAGCTGACAGTGTTTTGAATACTATTTTCAGCTAAGTGCATGTAAAATAACTGCAATTCGTAAAAGCTGTAATAACTACTCTAAATGCATTTATGCCCGAAGAGAATTTTTTTATACATATGTATTCCTTTAAACTGATCCGAGAAGTTAGGAAAATTGTTTTAAAATTCTCATTACCGACGTATCTAGACTATTTCAATGGTTAAAACGTATCAAAATAATCTTTCAGCAGTCTTTAGTTTTATTTATTCTTTGCCTAATATCCTGTACTTAAGGTAATCGTCATTCATTTTTAACTACTGATAAAATGTACAGAAATGAGAACTGTTAAACATTTTCCGTGAGAAGTACTTTCTAAACCTTACTTCAGTCACATGTAAGAATAATCTGTGTGCCATTTGCACGGTGCAATTTGGCACCCACGTTCACTGCAGAGGCAGAAATAGGTCAAGAATGCTTCATCGTCCTTGCTAATCAAACTGCTCAAACATCAGTTCACCGCGGAGCTGATCATCTGCCTCGTGGTTTTCACACCTACAGCCTGTTACAAATGCTATGAACACCATTTAAACTGCAATAAATTTGTCTCATGCCATGGAGGCTAAAAAGAAGCTAATTTCTAATATTCTAATATTAAATTAACCTGGGTTTCTGCAGTGTACACAAAGGCTTGAGTTATTTTAAATTTCCATTTGACTGTGCCAAGGCGTGTAAAGTTGAACAGAATATATGGTGTTGGTTTAAGGTCTGAGCACCTCTGAGTCCCTGAAACCGTAGATGACTAGAAGGAAATGTGCCAAATTACTGCACGTGGGCGTGTGGAGGCAGAGCTTTGCAGCCAGGGTACTCGTCCTGGTATGAGTGTCAGGACATCTTGAATTGCAAAGTCCTGGTATTCTGTAGATAGTAGGTGCTCAAGTTTGATCCCCCCCTGCAGCTTCCATGAATCATCTCGTGGGCAAAGGAACTTGTATTCCAACATTGCTGGCATGAAACTACCTCATTTGGCTGCCTGTGACAGCCATGCTGAAGCCTCAGAGTCCAGCAGAGATTAATGCCTTGGTATTTGACTAATTTTGTAGCTGTGTTGACCTGAAAGTAAAATGCAGCTTACTACGAGCTATTTTAATGCTAGCTTGGACACAGATGTGGAGTCGTGTCATTGCTGCAGAAAACCACAACTGTAGGAATTGCATGAGTTAATTCTTCAGGATATTACCAGAAATAAGCAATTAGTAATATTAAAATACGTCTGTGCAAGAAAGCTGTGTATAACACAAGCACTCCTCGAGAACCAGACCGACAGGAATGTCTGCAGGAATGGAATTAAGGCCAATTGATTTCAGCTCTGTTCCTAGGATGACTGCATAGGAGCCCTTTGGGGTAAAGTATTCTCTGAGCTCCACAGTACCTTATGATGGATGTCACTGCAAGGCACTAACATACTTCAAGGAGGTTGGTGTTTAAGCCTCTGTAGCAGCTTGGGCTCTGAATGATCACATCTCATTCCTGAAATCTGACAAAACTAAGCAGCAGCATAACGCATTATGAGCACGAGTGAATATGAAGGGCAATATTTTCCTGTAAGCAGGGACAGGGCAAAACGTAGTGTTTTTTCTAGCATGTCTTTGTGAATCATTCACTGCTCCTTCCTCAACTTGTTTATAAGGTCAGAGGTAGGGCTGTTCCTTGGAACGACTGCTGCCATGCATTGCTATGAATAACCACGAATGAGGCTTGCTATGCGTTGTTCCAGGTTTGTGCTAAATAATTGCATTGTTGTCAATACCTGTGGGGGTAGAATGTATCAAAGGGTTCTTGTAGGTTGATAAATACGTGTTTAGCCCAACATTAGCCCTTGTTAATAGTTACTGTTTCTTTCCTGATCCTTTTGCTGGCCTCTGACTTTCAAATAATTATCAAGAATAAAACTAAAATAAATAGTGTATCCTTAAGAAAGTCATACTTCAAAAGGACAGGCGTTTCCCCCAGCTTTTTTTTTTTTTTTTTTTTTTTTTTTTGAGGGAGAAAATGCCCAATTGAAACATCAAAGGGAGAACTTGACAGAGCTGATCGAGTTCCTAACGCTTGAAAATACATCAAAGGCTCACAAACTTATCTTCATATTTTATTCATGAGCTTTCTTAGAAGGAAATACATCAGTATCAGTCAATTTACAAACAAGGCGCAAAGGAGGAGTTTTTTGAAGAGAACATATATGAAAAGCCCTGTTTAATGAGGGGTAGGGAAGCCTACTGTAAGAAACTGTCATAATCAATACTGCTATAGGGAGGGAGGAGGGAGTGCCTGGCTGGATTAGGATGTAGTTTAGCCTTTAACCACTGGGTCTGTTTGCAGTCCAGGCCTGAAGAACACCAAACCTTTGTGTGTGTGATAAGGAACTGGCTGGCAAGGATTCAGTGCATATTTTTTTCTTTTTAAACTACTGCAAGGATGTTCTTAGCATAAAATGCCTGCTTTTTATGTGTCTCAATTCCATTGCTGATGGAGCTTGGAGGGTGAATTTTTCTTTCAGCCAGAAGTGTCGTCACGTCCTTGGTCTGGCACTGGCAGAACTTCTGATCTAAAATGTTTTTGGAATGATCTTGATTTGAAGGGTTGCTAGGTAGCTACCTAGTGCCTGGGTCTCTTCTCACACTTCAGTTTGTACAAGTCCCTTCAGCCTCTTTGCAGAACGGAGATGTGTCTACTGGCCTGTTATAAGGCACCTTGAGATCTGTGTGAAGACAAATGCTGTGCAACAGACCTGACTGTTTCTGAATGGGCTCTTTTGTCTTGAATTTATAGTTTGAAAGCCACGAAATCTGCATGCTCAGGCTTTGCTGAAATTAAGCTTTAGGACAGCGTTATCAAAAGGTCACCTAGACTGATCTCCAGTCAAATGCAGGATGAGCTGTTTCTTTTTCCCAGTAAGCACATCTGATCTGTTTTAGATCATCTGAGAGAGACACTGTAGTCTGTCCAGTGTTTCTCAATCCTGCATCTAGACAATTTGAAAAAGCTTTCGAACTTGAAATGGGCTGGAACTGCCAGGAGGAAACCCTTCATGCTCTGCCCAATGCTGACTCAGATCACACTCAGCCTGTCTAAAATCTGTTAGTGGAGGTAACTGGGATACAAGGGAATCATTTCAGTGGAGGATCTGACTACATCTCTAGTTTTATTCAATAATTGTATCAAGCATGGTTAGTTGTCCATGCTGCCTGTAGCATTTTTGTGGCTAATGGAGGGTGTGGATCCATCGTGTTTTCCTGAAATGTGCCCGGTTACTTCTCTGAAGTGTGCTCTAAGGGAGCCATGATGTACCCACCTCTACTCTCTAAGCTTCAAGACAAACATTAGGGACTAGAAGCATCAGGCTTTGTTGGCTGAGGTTTTGTTGGCTGGTATGAGTGCTTCCCAGGAAGAAGCTGTCAAGGGTGCCTAACTCTCAGCAGCTTTGATCAAGAACACGAGGTTACTCTTTTTCCACTCAGACCTGCCCCTTTTGGCGGAGCGCCTTCAGATCCTTTTTCCAATTTGATGGGCTGGTTTCTTTGTTTACCTTACACATTTCCTTTTTTCTACCATTCCCAGGTCTCTTCTCCTACAGTCGTGTTCTAAAAATACAGAACCAAGCAATTTCTGCTTACCTTTATGTCCCCAAAGAATAGCAAAATTCAAGATGTGAGTCTTTGTGCTTTTTTTTTCCTTCACCTTTTGTTTTGCTGCTTGAAGAAAAATTGAGATGCTATGGACAGTACTGATGCAAACATCATGGATGTGTGGTTTTATGCCTTTTTTCATTTGTAGTTTGATGTCTAAGGAAGGACACCGTATCTTTTGATATGATGGGAAAACTTGACTGTAAATAAAGAGGTCCGCCATACTATTTCCAAGACCCTAGCCTCCTTTTTTACTTTTTCTCCTCTTTATTCTGCAAGCTTAGCCAGGGTCTTTACCCGTGGTCTTCAACACGGAGAATGCAGCTTTTGTAAGAGCACCGTCTTTCAAAATGACCGGAATTCTGAAACCATCTCTTCTAGTGGCTTAGGAAATGTGGTAATCTTTAACTGTTCATCTGTTTGACGGAATAAGGCTCTTAGGAATCTCAGGGAGAGGAAGAAAAGGTTAAATCGGAGCAGCTGATAATTGTTGAGTTGGGCAGCACCTTCTGTCTCCGTAAACAACTCTGCATATGAAAATACTCAGCAAAATCTTTCACTTACCCTAACTAGTAAGTTATTACTGCTGGTCAGGATCACCAAGTAGACTCTTGGTGTATATTTTCTCATTAAAACAGATGTATTCTATATTCATGTAACGCTTTGAGTTAGATAAAACATTTTAATAGTAAATCATTTTTCATCAGTAAGGAATCTTTTTTTTTTTTTTTTTTTTGTATTGCCTGAAGGTTATTTAACAAGCTCTTACTATTTTCTTGCACCTTTTTGATTTGTTGCTGTTCATAGTTAACTGAATTTACACGTATTTTTTAGAGGTCTTAACATCTGAAGGTTTAGTAGGGACACCAGATCTTGCTGGAATGCTGTGCATTTGCTTACTATTGCCGGAGAAAGCTGTACCTGTCATTTTTTTCCACTTTTGTAGTGCTTCAACCTCATTTCATTGAGCATGTTTTTGTTCTTTTAGGAAATAAACCAAGATGGCTTTAAAAGTTTGAGTTTAGCTGAGCTCTGTATCCATTCCTTTCCTTTAATGTCATTTTTCACCTCTATCAGCTGTGTTTGGTAAGTTGCTATATGGGATAAAAGCAGTGGTAGGCTGTCCTATCTGTCCTTGCCTGTTTTGTTTCCTCTACTCCTACTTGCCTGTATTCTCATCTCCTCTTAATGGAGTCACGTGGCTGATGTTGGTAAGTACTAAATAGAGCAAAATTACAATTTTGCTCTATAAAGAAATATCTCTGTGGTTACTGGGCAAAAAAGAGGCATGCCAGCTTGGTGATTTGAAACATTTATGGCTTGTTCTGGGATAGTTAGAACCGGTGTGTAAGTTGTCCTTGTGTCACCTTGCTCAGAAGGAAAGCGTTCTCAGGAGACGGACTGCTGTCTTTCCCTGAGGCTGTTTTCCCCTGCTCACCGCAGTGTTCATCTCCTCATAACACTGCACGTTGTTTATCGTGGCTGTCTGGAGACAATTCGCTCTTTAGTATGTAGAGTCCATGTGGATGCGAACTAGCAAAGCAAAAGGCAGAAGAAAAATAAATTTAATGTATCTGCGTTGCATCTGCAATGCTTTTCATGAAGCTGGAGGGATGTGACTTTGTGGCCTCCCGTGGGCAGGGCTGGGGATATTGTGCAGCACACTGTAACTCAAAGTGATGATCTGTCGGGAAGGTAGGTTCTTCCACATCTGAAGTTTTCCCATTTCAAGGCTGTTCACACGTCTTTTTCTGTCCCCTTGAAATACAGCTATTTTTGTTTACAATATCTACTTTAGTTTACCCACAACGGAAACCTGTATTGCCCAGCCTTGTGGTTTTAGTGATTGTCTCTGGATGAATAGTGAAACGCACCAGAATAAGGCTCCTAAACTTTTATTTTGCCTTGGGAACTGCTTCCACCTGCTCTGACAGTTTGTAAGGGTTGATGAATGTTTTCAGTGATCGCTGTAGAGAAAAACTTTTCCTCTGTAGCACAGTGCATTTCAAAATCTGATCCAAAACGTGCAGATCCCACCCCGGGGATTGTGTAAAAATGAGACCCACACAACTCCCAGTTTCCCCAACAACAACAAAAATTTGATGCAGCGTTTTCAGAGCTATTTACCCATGGTCAGAGAAACGCTGTTGTACGGCTCTTAACGTAATGCTGCCTTTAATCAGAGAAATTGCTGTTACACGGAAAAGCTCCTAGGACAGCTTAAAAATAGTTGACAATCATCTGGCAGTCTCGCTTTGCATGAAACGCTTCACTTCTGACTTCCTAGTAATGTGATGCTTTTTCTGTCACAACAGACTATTTCTCTTCGTTTGCCTTGGCTCAGAACTGCTCAAGCTGGTGCTGGTAACAGAGTAAATGCGGTACTTCCTGGGGTCTGGTGATAGATGTGTTCCCATACAGCGAGAACATGGGGATGGAGTGTTTGAAACACACTCTGGCTTGGTTCTTCCCTTTCCCCAACCTTCACCTTCAATTAGAAGTACAACTTTTCCATCAGCTGTGCAATCCCTTGTAAAAGTGTCAGAATCACAGATCTGTGTGAACTCTGCATCCACGGTTTGTGCAGCTTTTAAAGGAACTGCTTTTAAAGTAAGCAGCTAAGTAACTTCACTAAGTATGTGACACTGATGGGCTCTCAATGCTGTATTTCACAGTGCTTCAACATGTCTACTTATCCGCGAATAATAAACCTAAGATGGTAATATTTACATTCAGGATGCTCAAAGAACTTAGACCCCAAATAATTTGGGATGCAACTAGTTTTATTTCCTGTAGATGTGCTGTTGAGTTCTTTTTGTAGAACGAAGTCAGTACTTCATGACCAGATACCTAAAACCAAAAAATCCACCACAAAATTTAACTTGCATTGATACTTAGCTTTTGAAGCAGTAGTCCCAGTGTATCAAATGGTTTTAGCTGTAACATGCCCGGCTGCAGCCAGTTCCCTTATTCCATACTGGATGCTTGCTTCTAAGAGGAAAACAATGCAGAAGATCCGTAGGAGATGAGAAAAACTGTAGGAATCAATCCATTTGATAAGGGGGGTGAAAGAAAGGAAATGACTGCTAATGTCTAATTACAGACATTGTGGAGAATTATTATTTTGTGTTTGTTTTGTTTTGAAACTGAATCTCCTGTTTGCTTCAGGAGGTGCGGCCAGCTTAGCACATCTGGACCTTGATACCAAGAAAGTGACATAGAGTACCGAGGAATTAACGAGGTGTCTTAACAATAGGAAGCACAATAACATTTTCAATTCCGCGAAGAATTAAAATTGCCGGAGCAATCTGTGCTTTAACAGCTCTCACGTTTCTATGGGGTTAGGTATTAGGCTCTTCTAAAACAATTGTGCAGTCAAACATTACAGGTGTTAATGTGAGAATGACCAAATTTAGCTTGTGTACTCAGCAGAGTCCTGAGCCGAGGTGGAGGTAAATTAGAGAAAGCTGGGTCAAAGCTGGTGAAATCAACTTTATAGCAGGCTGCCCATCTGCAGTTCAGGCCTGAGGCATCCGAACTGCATTATAAACAACGAAGGGGGGGAAGGCAGTAAAAGGCAGCCATCAAAACAAACATCGGGTTTGGTGCATTCGTTTTGCTGTCAAGTGTACTCATGTGGCAGTGCAGGTGACCTGTGCAGCCTTCTGTCATCTTGTTTCATTTGTTTCTCCCTGTGAGGGTCCTGAGGGAAAAGGGACAGGGATATATCCTTTATACCCAGGTGGACCCAGGCCAGTAACTTGAACGCCTGCTTTCAGGCTCACCTTCCTCTGGTTGAACTCCTATTTCAAAACACTCCTCTTTACTCTACATCAGCCTCTTGAGAACTAACAGAGACCTTACCTAAGCAGTATCTGAGGTCTATGTCCAGAAGGGAAGTTGTTGTTGCTTTGGGATGCTGATTGCTCCTCTTTCAAGCAAGAATTGACAGGAGGATGTGATGGATAAGTGGGTAAGTTATTCTGCTAACGTGGAATAATGGCTCGTATGGATGAGAGAAGGAAGGATGAGTTCGCTGCCTGAAGGGTGAAAAAAATACCTTTCAGGAAAGATGCTGGTGGTATGTGAAATAATAATGAGTCTGATCTGGGAGGTGATGAGCCCTTGAAGCTCTCTTTGGCTATAAGTGGAATTCATAATGGATGGTCCTTCCCACTGTGGTTGTGGAAGTTATCCCAGGATGGTAGGTAGGCTGGATACCTGGGCTGAACCATCATGACAATGCGAAGAAATGTGCAAACTCCATGGTGGAGTTCCTGATCTTTAACTTCACTGAGGAAATGCACAGAAAATCAGCCATCTTTTCTTGTACTGTAGTATTTCTTAGTGCAATTCCACCGATACAAGACTTATTTTTTATATCAGTAAAATAATAAAGGCCTAAATGTTTTCACAGAATCACTGTCTCAGGTTAGTAAACATCATTTATTCCCTCAAAAGAGATGCTGGGGTTTAATGGAGCAACATCTGTTCTTTCAGAATTAAGTAAGTTCCCTGAACAATAATTAATAAAAATATTGCCACTAAATACAGCTGGCATATTGTGTATAATAATAATAATAGAAAACCATACAGTCAGTGGGAACGAGACCAACGCAGTAAATGCCCTTGTCTGCTCCACCTCTCCCTACCCCCATGGGCCTCTTGGCAAAGAACTTCATTAGATCATTGAGTTGTTGGTTTGAATGCTTAAACACAAATAGTTCACTTTGCTGTAACTTAGCATTTCGTCTGGGAAGAGTAGGTATGTTCCTGACTGCAGTAACCGTACAAGGTTTCTACCTCTTGTGCTTGCGTGCTGCTGTGGAGTTAATCATCTGAAAGCATTGTATTAAGATGCTTCAAAGTCTGTCTGTGAGAGGGAAAAAATAATGAAGGATTTTGTTGTGTTTCTCCAGTAGTTATTGCTGTTGATGTTTTGTGTAGCAGCATGCAGCAGTTTTGCATTCTCATTCAGTCAGAATAAGTTTTGAGAGTTCAAGGAATTTCCATTTCTGTTCTCAAAAGTATGGCAGGAAGAGAATGGTGAGTGTACTTTCTTATACTAAAGATGCTAAGCTGTGTTGAGGTCAGATTGGATGTCCAATAGTAGGATGTTCTTTCGGTTGGATACAATAGCTACTACAACTTTGCTCCTGATCATTCATTGCAGAGAGGTTTACCATCTCACGTGGCAGCTAAACAGGATAGGTTAATATGCTGATGGTAGAATGAACAGTTCTGTAGAACAGGTATGTTTTCTGTAAACAATTGAGTAATATGTGCATGTTATAATGTTGGAATATCTTTCCTTTTGATAACTAAGGAGAACTACAACTTGGTCTTCATCCTTTTTCTGTTTTTATTCTGTGGGTCTGTGCTGGTAAAGAGAAATGGAAGACTGGGTATGTCCTTTTAGTTTGAATTGCTTTGTTTCTAACTACTACTTTCTAATTACTACAACCTTGCTCATTACATTAAAATGTCAATTGATCTAAAACTGACAGCGTTTTTATACCGTTCAGCTCGGAGAAGAGCATGCTGATGGCTTACGCTGGGATGCAGGGATTCAGCTTCCCTAGAAGCAAGCGTCCTCATCAAAAGCAAAAGCAAGTGGTTAAAGTTAGCAGTGACGGTAGGAATGTTCCATTATGGAGGAAAATACTTTAAATGGTTCAAGTTCAGCAACTGTAAACTATGCAGATTATTGAAGGGATATAAATCAGCTTACACACCAGACACACACATTGAATTCTTGCTGCTTGTCATACATATAACCAGAGATAACACTATTTTCCAGTGACTGATAAAGTAAATGCTGTCATAATGATTCTGAGGGAGCCTCACCCAGATGTTGCAGACTTCTTGCTGTGGTATTTATTCATAAATCTTGTTAAAATATAATCAGAGAATACGTGTCTCAATTATAACCATCAAACCACCTTGACAATGTTCATGCAAATGCTATGATAACTCTAAGGTGTTGACATACAATTTGTGCAATAGGTTACTGGTATCTCTGAGCCTGCTGATCAAAGCTCGCCAATTAATACCAAAATATCTTCTACACAGTGAAAGGGGAAATGTAAGCTCCCCTGTGCTTGAAGGATTCGATTATGCCCTTTGTGTGTGTATGCGTATGACTGCTGGTACTTCTACAATACTTAAAATTCATAAGGATTTTTGTACGTATTAACTTGTATGTGCTCGCATAACTTACCCCTCTTATTCATCCTACACAATTGATGTTACCTGATCATGGTGCATAATTCCAATTCGTTCAAGAGCCTGTTTGTGAAATGTAAGTGGAGAAGAATATGAAGATGAAATGGAGTATGTATGAACACCCTATAGGACTAAACAGTTTGCATAGACTCTGTCGCCACTCTTTCAAACACGTGGGCATGCAGCTGCAGCAGTCTGCCTTTCATTTCCCACTGGTAAGCTGTATTTAAAGAAGCAAGAAGTACTTTATTATTGCTTCTCGCTCTAAATAATCTTCTGCCCCTGCTATAGGAATATTACTCAATTACTGCTGATAGGATGTGGTCGTGCTATGACAGATAACTGAAGTTACAAGACTGTTTTTTGTGGTTTAACCCAGCAGGCAGCTCAGCACCACACAGCCACTTACTCTCCCCAGGTGGGATGGGGGAGAGAATCAGAAAGGTAAAAGTGTGAGAACGCATTGGTTGAGATAAAGATAGCTTACTAGGTAAAGGAAAAGCTGTGTGATCAAGCAAAGTAAGGTAAGGAATTCATTTGCTACTCCCAACGGGCTGGCAGGTGTTCAGCCCCTTCCAGGAAAGCAGATCTCATCATGCATATCAGTTTATTGGGAAGACAAATGCCATCACTCAGAACATCCAGGAATATCCATATCCAGGTCAGTCTGTGTCAGCTGTCCTGCCTGTGTCCTCTCCCAGCTTCTTGTGCAACCCCAGCCTCCTTGCAGTCAGGGCAACATAAAAAGCAGATAAAGCCTTTGGCTCTATGTAAAAACAGCTAAAAATATTGGTGTTTTATCACCACTATTTTCATCAAAAATCCAAAACACATAATTATATGAGCCTCTACGAAGAAAATTAATTCTCTCCTAGCCAAAACCATGACATTGAATGCCAAAAATAAACAACTTAGCTTGGAAATTGGTACTGTAACATGGTGTGTCAGGTATAATTTGTAGGCAGGTCTGTAATTCTTGACTTTTATGCTCACCATTATAACTGAATGAGCAGTTTGGGGACTGAAGTGCTACAGCAGAGTATTGAGGTTATCAACAAGTTATGGCATGATGGGCCAAATGTGTCTTAGCTAGTTGTCTTAGCTAGTTCAGGAGCGTTTAGAGTAGCTGAATGGAAGAAGACTAAGCACGTTATTTGACATGCAGTTGCTTGTTGCTCCCTGGTAATTTATTTGAGTCTGAGCCCACAGTGAGAGAAGTTGAGGTGCCTGCTAAAAATTCGTAGCAAACTTGCTAGAAACAGATTCTCGCACTGCAGGACAGAAACAGCAGAGCTGAGACTTTTAAGTTGCAAATTGATTCTCTAAACCACAACTGTGTAATGGCTTTATTTTTCAGTAACATTGTGTACTGCTGCAAATGGTTCCCTGAGGTTCAGGTATGCTCTGGTTGCTTTACCCCTTATCTAAGGGCTTTCCTGTCTCTCTCTGACCACCAGTAGCCATTTCCTTCTCTTATCAGTACCAAATTGGCCTACAAGGCTTCTGAGTTGGCATAGCCAGTAACTATTTTTGTACATCAGAGTACTGTGCAGAGTAGTGCAGTTGTTTCACGAATGTGTGTTTTTAAGGATTTTTTTATATTGTCTTGATGCTAGAGAGGTATCAGGGAAAAAAATTACATTCCAACTAGGTGAAGGTGAGACTGAAAATAAAAGAACATAAAACATCCTGAATGAAACCCAGCTGACAAGCTAGATTCAAGATGTGAATCCTTAAAGAAATAGTTGAAGGAATGAAAGAAAATCATATGATATATGAATTCGCTGATCTACAAATTCTTTCCTTATATTCAGCAAAGTTCCTATAGATTCTCCTGCATTCCCTACATCTCTAATCTGCTCTCCTTGGAAGGTTCTTGGAAGAGAATTCTAGCCCATATACCTGATGACTTTTAGTCCCTCCAAAATGTGTTTACATTTCAGTTATTCTGTGAATGTGCTTTTCACTTCTAATCAAAAGGACTCTGTCTCTCTCTGTCTCTCTCTCTCTCTTTTTTTTTTTTTTTTTAAATTTAAACTAAGATTATTTTTTTTAAATGAAGCTGCTACTTTTACTGACTGGATGACATTTCCTGATCTGAGCTGGCTTAGGGGGTCATTCCTTGACTCAGAATTATTTTCATCCCCCTCACTCTTATGGTGACCAAATTCCTACACTGCAAAGGTACTGTGAAGTATCTACATCCAAGCCTGTTTTTCTTTATGCACAAGCTGATGTAAAATGTATGTAATTTTCTTTTTTTTGAGTGGATGCTTTGGGTGAAAAAATATACTTGGAGTGATTGAGTCTTGAAATCAATCTTTGGTACTGTAGCACACAGAATTGAGCTGCATGGGTTAGTTTGCCCTTGCAAACCACACTGTGAGGCAGGAAAGTGCAGTTCTCCCTATTGTACCTAGCAAACCAGAACCCAAAGAGGCTTAAAAGAGATTCCTCTATGGATTTCAGCAGCCAGTAGAGTTTAAATACCCCTCTGTGATTAAATTGGTGTGCAGGCCACAAACCTCTTACAGCATTCATAAAGTGCCCATGCTGCCTTTGCATCTTAAGTCCTGTGTGGTCCCACAACTGTCCTCATCCCACCTAGGCACAGGGAAATGAGCAGCCATCTTCAGCCGAGCATCTCTGGCCTAGGCAGCTCTCTGCCTGTGTTCTAAAGATCAGGGACAAGATTGAAGAGGGTGGGAGAAGCTTGTATCCAAAAGCTACTGATAAAAGTAGAGTGGCTAGGGTTTAGGCGGCAGTGCCTTTGGGATGTGAGGAGACAGAGGTTGGTTAAACAAAGGATCCAAAGCATGTCTCAAATCTTCCAGCAAGATAAACTATATCCTGGAAATTAAGATGCTTCTATGGTAGGAGTAAGTTGTCCTCTTGCAAAAAAAGTCCAAGCAGATTGCTGTCACCAAAAATTTTAAACTCAACCACTTTGTGGTCACTGTGACCAAGATGGCCGCCAACTACTGTGTCCCCCACAGGACCCTCTCTGTTCTCCAGCAACAGATCTAGGACAGAACCTTTCCTAGTTGGCACCCTTACCACCTGCACCAAGAAGTTATCATCGAGGTGCTTTAGGAACCTCCTGAACCTGTTTGTGTCAGCTGTGTGATATTCCCAGTTAGCGTCTGGCAAGTTGAAGTCCTCCATAAGGATAGGGGCAGTTGATCCTGAGGTAATTAGTCTGATTATAACGATTGAGGTAATGATGTCTGATTAGCAGACATCACATGTTTTCTGTTAAATGCCCACTGTGTAAAAAAGAAGGTACTTCCATCCCTACGCGGTGCTAGCTTCTGCTCTCTTTGTCCCTCCTGTTTGTGTTGCTGTGCTGATCACTGAAACTCCTAGGTCTCCTGAGCTGACTGCCTCCTACCTCATAAATGAGAAAGTTTATGGCTGAGTGTGGAGCTGAAGCAACTATCAAACTAGTGCTCTGTAGGCTTAAATGACTATTTCCAACAACTGACTTGATATTTGTTACTACATTTTTATTATTATTTCTTCTTTGGGCTTAAAAGAAATGGAAATGACCTCTGAAATCAAGGTAGTGCTCTCAACTGAAGTGAGTTCTTGAGTTCCTTTTGCTGTTTCAAGATGTTGGTGGCATTGGACAATGGTGGGGACTCCGGGAAAGATACAGAAGACGTCCGATGTGAACTGCTATGTCTGCCACTCTGTGCTTCCAAGTCTTTGATGGTCTGGCATCTGGAAGAAATACCAACGTTGAATTTGCTAACACCTTAAAGTTACCTCATCCATTTGGTCTATTTATGTATCTATGGTGCTTTTAAGATCTTGGGTGTGGTACTGCTTCTCATTTTCAAATTGGGGAAAAGGAAAAAAAAATAAAATAAAAAAGGTAGTTCTTGCCAAGGCTATGTAGCATCTCCTGGTTAAAAGTTATAAAGTGTATTCCCTTAACCCTTTATTGCCTCAAACTGTGTATCTAAGGAAAAATCTCAGCAAAGAGAAATATTGACTCATTGTCTACTGTACCTACAGTAAACACTTATCTAAGGAGGGCAGTGTAAGGGACTGTGGCCCAAAACCTGCAAGTAATAGCTGAAATTCAATCATTACTGGGAAGGGAATGAATCTGTGCCAAGAATTACTGCAGGGAAAAAAAGCTGTTTTGGACAGAGCAAATACTTCCTGAAGGATGGCTGCATGGCTTTCTGCTTATGAGTGGGAAAGTTCAGGTTAAGTTTGCTGAGGGGGATATTTCAGCAAAACCTCTTGATGAAAGTCAGGTCCTTAATTTAAAAAGGCTGTCATACTGTCTACAATCTATTTATCAAAGTAGGATGGAAGACACTTCTCTTCAAATTTATAGCCTCGTCAGCTTGTAAATGTAGAAATAAACTGAAGTAGAAAGAGTGTTGTGTTATTTTAAAAACTGATTACTTTCTGGAAAAGACCTCTGTCTCTGTTAGCTTGTCTCATTATTGTGACAGCAGCTCTCTGATAGCGGGGTGCTGCCACTCCTCGTTAGGCAAACACATGGCTGCTTTTGTGGTGGCTGCTGTTCCGTGCTCTGGATGGACTTTGTCCTCTGTCCTCCCAAATTGCCCTTTGTGGGCTGCTACAGCTGACCACTGGGAAATTCTTTTGATTTCAAAGGTCTCTTCCACTTATGGCTTCAATTTTTAGCAGCACCATAATCTTAAACTACCCCAAAGGTGTGAGCTGGGATCCCTCTGGGCTTTTCAATGTTTAAGTACTCCACACTTCTCACTGAAGCCCTCTACAATCAGCAAACCATCTTTGGAGACTGATCTGTCTGGTTCTTTTACAAGGGTTGTAAAGTGACTGTGGCTCAGGTGTTCAACCTCAGGTGAAAGGAATGTCACTTATTTTTTTTAGGCTATCCTGCAAAGGGTTATGGCCAGGCACGGGGGACCAGGTGTTCAGAGGAGCTCAGCTCTCGGGTTAGGCATTTAAATCAGGTCATTTTTTCCACCTTTGTTTTTCTCAACAGAAACTAGAAAGTGCTTTGCAGGGCTAAAATATGTGGGTTTTGAAATGTCAGTGCAATGTCTAAAATTGAGCAATGACAAAAGGAACCGGATCTGATATCTCAGAAAATGGCAGCATTTTACCACCATTGATCTCAAGTCAGGAAAAGAATTGAAACAAAGTTCACAGGGCACAGAGTTATTTCACTTCATTATTTTGTGGTGATAATGGAATATTTCAGCACTTATAAATTGTGCTGTTGGTTTGGTTAATTTCTTACTGCTGCAGGGCCTGTATGGGACTATATCTAGGATATTTTGTGCCTATTTCTCTCTCCTCCAGTACTCAGAGCACCTTCTGCTCATCTTGGCTGTCACAGTATGCTCCTTTTTGTCCTCACCTCTTCTCTCCCTTCCTGTGTCCCAAAGTAAATGCAGAACTGGCCCTTCAGAGTGCAAGAACAGTCCCCGTAACAGAGAGACAGTAGGAAGAGAAAGTGCTTGATTTAATTTGTACACTAGACCAACAGATGAACCGCCTGCAACTGAAGTGGGATGAGCTACAGTTATAAATAAATCATTGCTACTGCTTGTATGGCAAGTTCAGAAGCTTGTCATAACACCTGCTTTTTATTATGCTGCTCTTTGTGAATGTTTGACACGTGCCCTTATTTGTACAAGAACAACATTCGTGAGCTCTTTTTTTCCCCAAACAAACAAGTAATCCTGCTTTGTTCCATTCAAGAAAAAATCTGTAGCCATGCATTAAAAACCTGAGGAATGCAATGTGCAGCCAGCGTTTGCTCTCTGACAGCTGTGTTTCAAAAGGGACTGGGTTATCAGATATGCAGGTGTTTGGAGGAAGTCTTCAACTTGGTCTAAGTGGGTTTGTCAGGTCTTTGAACCCCACCAAAACTAACTGGAGATTGATGGCATTTACAGCAGCCCCCTCCTGTGGGACTTGCAGATGTCTTCAGTGAACAGCTGCTGCATCAAAAAAGGGAATAAAAGGGGTTCAGGGTATTTAACAGCTGAAGGCATAGGGTGCAGCAGTCCCTAAGAAGGGGTGACCTTGGAAGCTTGAGCAGCATGGGGAGGGCTGGCAAAATCTATTCACCTGAACCAGGACTTCTTCCATAATCTCTGTGGCCCCTTAGGAGCCTTGCTTTTAGGAGGAGATGGAGCAGAAAAGTGCATTGGCCAGAAGAAAGAGCTGCTGTTGCTTTTTTTTTTTCTTTTTTTTTTTTCTTCTCCCTCAACCAGCAATTAGATATGCTGAATTTGCAGTGTGCAAGGCCATAGTGCAAAGGTAGTTTTCCTACTCATGTAAAAAGACAGTACCTTTCAAAAGGGTGGGTGGGTGGTGGGTACAGCATATGGCCTTGGTTCCAATGCTTCTAATAGCAAGTAAACCTTAGTCTCTATAAGAAACAATGTCTTATTTTGTTTTAAATTTCTGTAGACTAAGCAAATAACTTATTTGCATAAATGGATAGCTAAACTGTATCAGGTGTATGTAGATTTTTTTTAACATTAAGGTGATTTAGCTAATAATTTATAATGATTTTTCCACCTTAGTAGTTCGCTTTTCTTTCACAAGCTATTTGTTTGATTTTGTTTTGTTTCATTGAGCATTAATAACAGTTGATTTAGGCAATAAACTTTGAGGACAATCCAATAAAGGAGAACCAGTAAAGCTGTATCAAAATAGGATACCTCCTGTCAGTTGTTTGAGCAACAAATTTCCCCTTCTGCTGCTGAACTGCTGATTAACATCAAGTAGCATGAACTTATGTGCATAGCTGTACGACTGCTGAAAGTAAGGACAGGCTGGAGCTGTATCCCTAAAAATCCAGTGAGATCCTGTTCTTTTTAAGATGAGATTATTTTAGGGTGGTATTGAAGCAAATAAGACACGATAGAAAGATCCAGCTGGGGGTATCACAACCAACTCTATTCTGCAGATGCAATGCAAACAGCTTTGGCATAAATCTGGAAGTCAGTCAGTCTGCCTGTTTAACTCTTCCTAAAGACTCTTTACTGCAAGGAATGTGTTAGAGGAGTGAGTTTTGGGGAACTGAGGTTACCACAATTCCCCCTTTTCCTGCCTTTTCTCTTAGAAAGTGATGACATAAATACAGGAGAGAGAAGGGAGCAAGGGGAATCAGCTCTTTCATGCTGACAGCCAAAAATAATAATAATAATAAAAAAAAGTTGCTCCAAATACCAAAATCCAATACCAAATGTAGCCAGGTTGTTCTCACTGAATATGTTGAACTTTCTTTTTTTCTGGATTGTTTTACTTTGTAATTTTTTTCTCTCGTGGAGAAATATTTCTTGATATGAATAAGTGAAAATGGTGTTTTCCAGTTGAAACTAAGTCCTATTTTTTTCTATTGGCCCTGACTGTGGTGAAATTAAAAGTTAATGTTGCTGCTTGAGAGATCTGATGTGTTGAGAAAAAATAAAAATAATGAAAAAGAGACTCTGCAAGGTACTTTGAAAACTCCTGCCAAAATTTCTTCAAAATTAGTTACCCAGTCTATAAATAGTGATTTGCACACATATTTGAACAGATACATCTTCATGTTTAAATAATTATTTTAACTTTCTAGCATTTGAGTGCATCAAGGTATGTCACTGTATGTCACAAGGTATGTCACTGTAATACACCTTCCAGAGCAGTGCTTTAAAATTCATGGATTCGCTCTCCCAGTACACTCTGACACACTTGTGAAGCTGAAGGACTCCCTACCATGCTGGGGGATGTCCTGTTTGTTACCAGATTGTAGGTTTCAGTGATGCAGACATAGCAAATATGAAAATTGAGGTAGTCCAAAGTGTTACAGTACAGTCAAAATCTGAGAATATTAGTTGGACGTGAATTTACACACTGTAATCACATCTGCCTGCAGTGAAAGCTGTAAAAACAGCCCTAAATGTTGCTCTAAAAGGGAAATCCTCTTGAAGTAACAAAACTAATGAATATAAAAATGTTGGAATGAGTTGCACCATAGGGAGTATGATAAAGGTTTGTAAACAGGGAAGGTACAGATTTCCAAAAAAAAAAAAAAAAAAAGAAAATCAGCTTTGAACAAACACCTCTGCTTCTTTACCAATTAATATATAGAATTGCTTACCACTGGTTTGTTGTTGTTGTTTGTTTTGATTTTAACTAAACTAGCTGAAAAGGTTAGGGATATAATACCTGGACCTAGAATACCTGGACCCAGCAGGACGCAGCAGCACTTGCTGTGAATAATGTGCAGTTACACGGTGCTTTGGTAGTTCCTGTTTTTCACTGAGCCTTTCAAAAAGGAGACATCCTTGCCTCCACCTCCTACAAATCCACATGGTTGTACAGTGTGTCTGTCTGTCTCTGTTGGCTCTTCTGTGATGCATCACATATTGGGCAGGTGAAATGCCTGGAGATGTAAAGAAGTAGGGCGAGGGAGATGCTGATCTCCCAGAAAAAAATGCTGGGAAGCACTATTTGCATTTAGGCTGTGCAAAAATGAGGTGATAAATTGCTCCCCAGAGGGGAAACCATCCCCATGGATGGAGGAGTAGAGTGCAGAGATTGTGCTTACCTCTGGACAAAGACCTTTGTTTCAGATGGATGTCTTCGTGCAGATTTGATATAGATGCTGGAAAGAGTCTGGTGAGGGAGGAGGAGCTGCTCTGGAGGGAGTGGGAAGTTGTGGGCTGTCTGCAGCCCTGTGCTGTCTGATGAGCAGAGGACAAAGAGCTTAACCCAGTGGCACACAGATCATTTCCTATCATCTCAAGCAAACTTTGATTACAAAGAGATCGGGAATCCTGGGTCTGAGTGTTATATCACATTAATGCATCGAGCCTGATTCTTGCTAGTGGAAAGCCTACGTCTGTGGGTATGGCCTGTGGTGCAATAAAACAGTTAAAACATGAACAACCCGGTAATAAAGAGCTTTTTGTCCTCTTCTTGAACCTAAAAGTGGTTCTTGGCTTTTGGAAAATGAGTAAGGGAAGAACCAGTCTATGCAAAAGACTTACCTGTGTCCTCCACCATCTCCATAGTTTCTGGAGCTGCTGCAGCACCAGCTTTGGGGTTGCTCCTCAGCGTATTGCTGAGTGTCTAGAGAGCAGAGCGGAGCTTAGAATGAAACAATTAATTGAAAAAGAGCTGCTGTACTTTTATATCTCTTTCAGGTTGCTTTCTGGTGATGGCTGGTCATAAAAGGGAATCGACTTCTTGCTGTCTGAGAAGGACATCTTCCCCGCATTGCTTTTAAAGGCAGAAAACTCCCATTGGTTTCTGGCAGTGAGTGGCACATAAGTTTGTGTGGTTGGAGATGAGCAGTAAAAAGCAGCGGCCAACTGTCTGAACTATGGCGCTGGGAAGTGTCAGCATGGGGCAGCAGGGTGTCTCGGTGCTGGAGTTTGAGAGCTCTTGCCTTCAATAAAGAGGGGCTAGTGGCCGAATTCTGCTGCAGAACCTTACATCTTTTATTTGTGTGGAAAACACCAAATTACTCCTCGCATGGCAACCTGTTCTGTCCTGCACGTACAGAACAGTATGTGCTTTATAGGAAGAAAGGTTTAACCAATTTTTCTTATGGAAAAATTATGAAACCTGCAAATACCATCAAGAAATACCACTCATGCATTGCCAGTAGGTACACTGAAAGGGCAAAAATCTGCCTGTCTGCTTCTGGACAGTCTCAGGCATTGGTCACTGTATTTTTTTTTTCTTTCTTTCTTTTTTATTTCTTTTTTTTCCTCTTCTCCATACAGTACTGACTGGGACTCAGTTTTCAGCTTGGCCAGTTCCTTTAAACAGGTGATACATTTCTCAGTTCTACTTTCTGAGCATTGCATTGGCATTGGAAAATGTTTAAATTCAGGCTGTGGGAAAGTGTCTGGGAAGCCAGCAATGTCGCTAGGTCAGTCAGGTTGAGGATGTCAGTTTAAGCAAGGTATTTTCTAGGACAGAAATGGAAATGGGTTTATTTTATAAAGTTTTGAGTTTCCTTCTGGCAATTTCAAAAGGAGCATTTTGGACCCCCTTCCACCCTTCTTTTTCATTATGATTTTTCTTCAATCTTCACAGAGTATTTCCAGATTAATATTTTTAGATTTTTCAAAGGAAAATCAGACTTATTGCTTTGTCAAACCAAAATTGTGTGGCCACTACAGTATCTCCCAGAACTCTGTTTGGAAAGAAGCTTTGAAGGACTTTTTTTCTTCAGTTTTTCCTGCAAGGACAGTGAAGTGTCAGCATTCTTGGCTGAACTTCAGCTGTTCCTTAACAAGTCTCCGCGAGACAGCTGTGCCTTGCCACATATCCTTCCTTTACTTTCTTGTCAAGGCCTGATGCCTCTTCTAGAGCAAAAAATAAAATAAATCCTCTACTCCCTGAACACAATACTGTTTCCAAAATATTAGCTGTTTGCTTTCTTCAAAGCAAATGCAACTCGCTAAGTGACTTTTTGGACAAATATTGACACAATTAAGTTCCTTGCAGTTTTCACCCTTCAGTGTGTCTGACTAAACCTATACTGCAACATAATGACTAATTTTGTAAAGTGTAATGTAAACACCGTTGTGGTTCTTGTTTTTATCTGTGTTTACCTTTGACAACCCAGCCATAAACATGGATTTAAAAGGTTCTGAAAGAGCACTGTTTCTTGTTGCTGCAGTTTGTTTGCTAAAATAGCCTGCCTTTCTTATTAGGGTACTTTTATTTTTTTCCTTGCGAATCCTTGGGCAGATTTCAAAGCATCCAGTTTCCCTGTGTTCAACAAATAAATAAATAAATAGTCATGGGACTGCCCTCATCATTTCTGAGCCCTTTTTCTTCATGGTTCCTCTTTACAGTTTCAGGCACTGATTTCTGTCGGGTAAAATAAATGTTTGCCGTTGAATAATTGAAGGGTTTTTATTTTCTGATTCTTGCGTGGGGTTTTTCTGTTTGTTCTTCTTAAACAGATAGATAGCAAGCAGGTAGATAGCACTGAAAGTAGAGACTCCTTTCCACCAGGCCCTTTTCCTCTGTATTCTGTTTTCCAAACACACGCAGGCTTTCACAGTTCTGCATGCTTTCAGTGTTCAGGAATTTATTATTTTATATTAATAAGGTCTTTTGCTAATTTTCCAATTGCAAACATTCTCAGCACAAAGGAATGCTGCAAACAGCTCGCCTCAAGCCATGCAGTCACAAAAAGTCTTCAGCTCCCAGGAGAAGGTCTGTACGACTGCAAATACTCTTCATGACTCTCAGATCTCATACTAAGTACCTCTGCATGGTGTGATTGTCCTGCAGGAAATGGACAAATATTTAGGCTGCTTAGCAGAAGGAATCATCTTTCCTTTGAAGCCGAGTGGTTTAGGAGATTTTAATGCTATATTTAGGTAGACAAATGGAAGCTCAGCTGCTTCTTTCCTCCCCTTGTCCACCGCTGTCTGACCCCGCTTACAGGTGTGAGCTGAACTGCATCAGGCTGCATGGTAGCTGCAGAGCATGTGGAAAGGTGTTCGCTGGGCTATATTTGGATCAAAACTATGTGGGAGAGTTTGGCAGAATAACAAATGCATGAGATTATTCCTGTGCTGAAGTGTCTGTGTGATTAGGGCTTCTGTCACATCTCTCTCTCTCTCTCACACACACACACACGCATACACTGGAGGTGGAAAGAAAGCAAAATGCCAAACAAAATAAACCAAAAATATTTCTAATTGAAAGACACAGAGCTTAACTCCTAAAGAGGAAAGTCTGCTAGATTTGGTTGAAATTTGTCTGGCAGCCTTCAAGCAAGCCAAGTACACACAAATACAGTGAAGTACACATTAAAATATTAAAATATTTTCTGCTGTTTCACTCTTTTCTGAGTTACAATGCACTGGCTGTTAATCTAGAATGGCAAGTAGTTTCGCTGGGGATGGCCTTTTCCTTTTTGTGCTCCTCAGTCACGAAGTGGTGGGGAGCTGGGGGCCAGCCTCTTCTCACAGATAGCTAGCGATAGGACTAGAGGGAATGGCCTCAAGTTGTGCCAGGGGAGGTTCAGGTTGGAAATGAGGAGACATTTCTTCCCAAAAAGAGCAGTCTGGCATGGGGACAGGTAGTGCTGTCCACCAGGACACCCAGGTCCCTCTCCTCAGAGCTGCTGTCCAGCAGGTCAGCCCCCAGCCTGTGCTGGTGCTTGGGGTTGTTCCTCCCTAGGTGCAGGACCCTGAACTTCCCCTTGCTGGGCTTCATGAGAGAAAAGAATTGGAAGTTGGAAGCTTTGCTCCTAACTTTGCCAACAATTGGTTTTTATGGCCAGGAGATATCTATGCTTTTTGAGGTCTCCTTTCCATTCCCAGGACTTAGCTAATGGCATTACAGGGAGTTTCAAGCTCTCTGTGTGTACGTAGAGTGCTTAGCACTTAGCACAGTGTGGTCTGTTTTAAGTGACGCCTCTAGATTATACAGTAATATAATAGTTCTGATGAGAGCAATGGGGTGGAAAAGCTATCTTGCTGGCTTGCAGAGCCTGTGGACATGCTTTCTGTTGGCAGGGTAATTCCTCCAACATGTAGATTGTGCTTTCTTTCAAGCATCTCTTTCATTACAATTTAAGAAATGGATGCATGCCCAGGAGTCTTGTTCATTTCAGTGCGTGGGTTGTCGAAGACATTCTGCTGAGAGATAATACTTATTTTTAGGATATTAATATCATTGTTCATCAATAAGTCTTATTATAGCTTTGGAATAAATCAGTATATCCATATTGTTTATTATAGTGTGGTATGTCCTCCGGGTGAGTAGTGCTATTGTCAAGGATGCGTTTTGTGATAGACTTCTGCCTGCAGCCAGCTTAAAAGTTTTAAGAAAAAAAAAAAAAAAGAAAGAAAAACTGAAAAATGTGCATTGCTGTTGATTTTTTGGAAGTGAAATATTTCAGTTTGTGTTACTGAAATAACTTGTGTTGTGGTTTGCTTGTATTTACCTAAAAAAGGGTTAGTATGTGACATATATCAAGAGCCATTGAATGTTTTAAACTTTTTGCTTGTCTGTAAAAACAAAAAAAAAATAATGACTGAAGGCTTACTGAAGTATGCGCAGTGTTTCTTTTGCTTTTTGTGGTTTCCAGGAAAATAAGAATTATTAATTTGCTTATCTTTTACTGTGTGTTTTTTTTTTTCCTTATTTGAGTAGTCAGTTCTTCCAGGGAGAGCTTAGTGTCTGAGTTTCCAAGGCTACCACTGAAAACACAATATGTGTGTGTGTGTGTATGTGTGTGTATACATATATATATACATATAAGGAATAAATAGAAGGTGTAGAAGAAAGCTGAACATGCTGCTACTTGCATTTTCTATGTCGATGTGTATAAGGGGACCTTTAGCATAGTTATCTAAAGGTCAAGATCCACAAGGAGATGGGATCTTCCCCCCTCCTCTGTTAACAAATCTGGAAAACATGCTGAGCATGCTCGTCACACAGTTGAGCAGTCAAGTTGTGGCAGGTATTAGGGCATGTTCTAATATGCATATGTAATTACATACAGCTTTAATCTTGGTACTTCTTTCTTTGAGGAAATGGCCATAATGTTCATCCACCATTTTAGACCAGATTCTTTTGTTCCAAAAATGCAGGATGGGAGAAGGATGGAGAGGAAATATTGAGGATGAGTCATATCAATTCCGTAAATATGAAACTTGGGCAGTGCAAAGAGAATATGTAACAATGTTGACATTTAATAAACATTAAAAAAAAAAACAAACATTTGCCCACTATTCTCCAGTTTAGAATAACTGAAGAATTTTCAAAGAGTTGTTTCATGAAACTCACAGTAAAAATACATTAAAAAAGAAAAGAAAAAGAAAAAAACAACACAGATTTATTGTTTTGCTCAAAAATCTTCGGACACTGAAAGCATCAAATGAATATAGAAGTATCTTTTTTCTGATGCTTACCTGCAGTGTTTGGGTAACTTCTGCCTTGGAAATACAAAGTAGATGAGAGACAACCCTTCCTGGTCTCTTAGGTGTAATGAAGCAGAGCTTTTTGCAGTTCTACCTTGTCAATCAGAGCACTTCCCCATTTGCCAATGTACAAACATCCCTTATGCTATAGCTTACCAGTGTTTGTTGTTTTTTTTTTTCCCTTCCTTTTTAAATGATGCACATGATGGGTATATAGTGCAGCCTTTGGGAAGCCTCTTAATTTCTTTCCCCTGAAATACAGCCCACATTTCAGTTACCTTGCATCTGTCCCAGCTTGACTCCCGTGATGTGTCCTTTCCTAGGTTTTTGCCCCCCGTCATTCTGGTTCACGTAGTGATGCCCAGACTCACACATTATCAAATCCACTGTCCTATTGACCAGAGAAGCTGTGATTTGGTATGGTGGCGCTTGGACTTTGGGGAACAACGTTGGATTTTTCTCACCCACAGTCCCTAGCTTGCCTGTCTTTAGAAAGGAGGCAAAGAAAGGTGATTCAACTGTGCTGCAGGTGTATGTGGGGGCTAAAACAAACTTCCTCATGACCCTCTTGCTTTTTTTTTCTGATTTTTTTTTCACTTCAAGTAGCCTGTTTTGTTTCTCTCTGTAGCTCTTTAGCTTTTGGCTCCCTTCTGCCTATCCTGACTTGTAGGCAGGCCTTTCAAGTCCCAGGACTTCATAAAAGCTTTCTGCTATACATACCACAAACTGTATGTTTGAAAATATAATGAATAGACACTCAAAACAGAAGCTTCATTTCTTTGCCATGTTCTCAGGTAATTCTTTTATTTCTCTCTTTTTGAGGTTGACTCATTGGGTTTTGAACTGGTAGAACACAGTGAATTTTGTTAAAAAAAAATAAAAAAATAATAATAAAATGTAAAAACTCTTGAACAAGGTGCTATGGGTAGGTCCAGAGCAGGTTGAAAGATCCTAAGATAGTGGCCATGCAGGACAGAGTATAAAGGCAAGGAGAAGCTGGATGTAAGGGGAACTTGGGAGGGAGAGGGTTCACACAACTTTAAAATCAGAAGGTCAGAGTTTTATTTCTGTCTCCTGGCTGGTAAAGCAGACATCACGTTATAAACGCTTCATGAGGAAGGAACCGGGCTGGGAAGACTCCTGCTCTCACAAGCATCGGCTTAGTTAGGCCCAGGAGGGCCCTCAGAGCATCTCTTCTGTGCTTTCCTACAGGCAAAAGGAAGTGTGCTTTTACAGAGCACCTTTCAGGTGCTGTTTCAGCTGCAGAGGCGTGAGGCAGCTCATGCCAGCACACCTTAGCTGGCACAGGAGTCTGCACCCCGTGAGTTAACGCATGTGGTGGAGAGGCAGCAGTGCAGATGGGCTCGGACTTGCTTCTGTTTATCAAGGGTAATAACCGACCCCGAACCAAACAACTCAGGCTGTGGTCTTCAGGCCATGAGTTAGGAAGGTGGAATACCTGTCATGAGTGAAGCCCTGGTACAGGGTGGGAAATGATCCTGCTGTCTGTCCAAATACACAACACCTGCCGAATTCCCTGCATTCCTTGACTTTCCAACTGAGTTGGCCACATGTCAGGTGCCGATGCTTTCTCTTGATGGAGGCGTATGAAACAAACTTATGTTCCTTTGCTCAGTGTAAAAGCTCCACGACCTGGTTTTACGGTAATTCTTTTTGAAAGCCAGCACCTGGATTTCTCAAAGCAGCCATCCAAGGACTTAAGGCAAAAGGCAGAGTGGGGGCAGAGATAGGAGCAGGCTGCAAGTAAGAAGCAAAGGCAGTGGTAGATATCCAAGAGACTACACCGGCCTCTGTTCTCTTCCCTCCCTGTATATTCAGCGGCATAAGGAGCTTCTGGCAGCCAAAAACAACCATAAACCCAAATTCACTTTATGAATCCAGCCCCCTGGTATTCATAACTAAAACCCAAGGAAGCCTTTATAAAGAATATTTTCCATCACTTTTTAATAAAATCGAAGATCATAAATGTGCAACCCATAGCAAAATTTTATGCCAACCATCAGTGTTAGAGCCAACTCAGAAAGCAGAAATGTACCTCAGCGGTTCCATCCCTGATTCTCTTTCTAGCTGGAAGAGCGTTGCTCGTTTACGAAGGGCTGGACAAATTCCAACTTCACTGAACAAGAATGAAATCTAACAGCAGGAAAGCTTTCTCACTGACAGCCTAAGGCACATCAGTCAGTGGCTTTCCCTACATACTACTTGGGCAGCGCATGGTCCTTCAGGCTGTCTGAATGTCTTTTCCTTTTACCCATGCTCTGATAATGTCCAGCTAAGCACTCCATCCCTCTCCTTGAAATTTCCCACTTCATTCACCTGTGTCTTTGGCGTCCTTACTCTCTGTTGCTCCTCAGCTGAGCTGAGGCTCTTACTGTTGCCAACTGCAGCAAGGCTTACTGGAAGCCGAACGATATTTATATGGCTTCTACTTAACTGTGTACTTTTCGGATATGCTCAACTGAATTAGAAGCCAATTATATTAAAAAATACAAGTCATTTATGGAGCTGGGATTTAGAGCCTTTTAAAATGTTAAACCAAACCCCTGCTCAGAAAGGACTGGAGTAAATATAACTTTATAACCAAATCCCAAAGGTTAGATTTTTTTTTCTCCTTTTTTGTATTGTTTAAGCTGTTCTCTTGCTTCCTCACAACAGAGATGATACTTCTTTTTCCACAAGAGAGAGAGTTTGTGTACTGCGACATTCAAGGGTTTTAATGCTCTTAACATTAGGCAGCGTGGTGTGAGAAAGGGCCTGCTATTTCTCCTGGGTCTTGGAGTATTTTTGCCTCGGTCTTTGCACATTTAATTTGCTCCTTTTGGCTGAGAATACCTCACGCAGCCACGTTTAAGTCAACATTTGAATCTGCTCTGGAGAACACAGGAAAATGCCAGATTTTACTGTGTGAACTTGAGTTGCCATTGCTGGGGGATGCTTTTATATCTCTTTGGTCCTCGTTACGGATAAAACTTGTGGATGCTGGTCGTCATTTGCTTCAGAAGCATCAGCGCTGTGTTTCATGGTAGACAGAAGGGAAGGATCACCTGAACAGCCCCGTGAGAAGGCCGTGTCTCTCAGGAGGAGCCCAAGGTTCGCCTCAGGTTTTTCCCGCCTTCAATTTCTGCCGCCTTGTCTGAAAAAAATTTTACCTGAAATTTGGTCAGATCACTCCTTCCAAGTATCAGTATGCTGCCGGGGTTTGGAGTTCAGAGCAAGGAGCCCACAGTTTCCACAGAAATGAGAGAATAAAATGAGGGGAAGAGAAAGGGGCACGGGGAATGAGAGCCCTTTGGCAGGCGAGGTCGGCCTGGCGTGCCTCAGTGAGGTTGCCAGGGTGTTGGGTGCAGCAGATGCTCCCCCCCCCAAAGAGGTGAGAGAAAGTGATACCTCAGTGTCTTGCAGCCCCACAGGGAAGGTATTACAGCTGGGGGTCGGGGAATTTTACTGCCATGTCAGGTGAACTGCCTGAATTTTGTAGTACTTCATTTATTCTTCATTAGAAGACTCCAGAAACTGGAAGAGTTCATTGAAAATACCAGAGCGTGTTTCTAAGTGCTTATCTATTGAGGGAAGAAATGGTGAGTGAAGCACAAAAACCAGGAGGCAACTGAAACAAATAAGCAGCCCATCTTATACATAAAATCCTTGCTTTTTAAGCCTGCCTCGTGTAATCTTGGAACCAGACCCGAGGTTTCTGAGCTGGGTGTTGGCAGTACTGACGCTGACATCCTGCTCTGTGCAGCTTCCCACATTCTCTCTGTTTTCATCTCAGACACACAGATTTGAAGGCCAAGGGGACCATTATCATCATCTGCAGAGCACAAATGCAAGAGCCTTGCTCAGTAATTCCTGCAATTTATATTTACTGCGTAATGGAAGGGCACTTAAGATACAGGTGAAATACAGACTGTTTGGGATTAGAGTAAGAAAAGAGAGCAAATCCTTTGGATAGACATGGGACTGTCTCCTGTATGTATTTGTGTAAGTCCAATATATGTACTAGAATGTGTTTTGACTGGAAAGTGTTTTTCCTGGAGCTGTAAAATGCCATATAAAATAGGATTGCATTGCATAAATGAAAACATTAGGAGGCTTAGAAAGCCATTTGGCAAGCAGATGTGTGGAGTTCTATTTTACAGATCTCTCCAATGTTATTAGGAAGCTGACATCTAATAAAACTTAATTCCATAACATTAAAATACTCTATTATTTGCCATGGCAAAAGCCTTCCTTGCGGGAAAGAAGGGTTTGGGGGAAATACTTTTGGTCACTAAGCAACACTTCTCTACAGTACTGCAGATGAGAAGTTACAGGGTGAATGTGGGAGAAATATTGTGATTACAGGAGTAGCTTTCAGCCTGAAGTTATCACATGCGGATAGATAAAACGGGGAGAAAACAGCAGAACACATTATTAACGTAATGGGAGAAAGGAAAGCTGTTGCACACACAACTCTAAGAAGCTGCAAAGGGTGGTAAGTGGTGCAGGGGTGCTAACCCATTGTTTCCAGTTCTAGGCATCTCTCTCTAACATCCCAAACATTCAGGGGCCGTAGTAGCCCATATTCCTCTGTCTTTGCTCCTCTACAGAAACCACCACATGCTGATGGTGCTTGGAGACATAAAAAAGTGGCGTGGTCTACCAGCCTGCCTGCAACACCCATCACTGGGTGACAGCGCACCTCTCGCTTCTCTTGTTTCAGGCAGCAGCAGCAAATCTCAGGCCTCATCTGTTGTTCTTAAGGACTTTTTTTTTTCCTAGTATAACTTTATTCTTTAAGCTACACGTGATCTACTGAAATGATAATATTTTCGTCATCTTTTCCTCTTATATTTTCCTCTTATAAGTACTGTTTTCCTGCTTCCCCATCCTTCTAAGGCCTGCTGTGAGAGCATATTATTTTGCCTGTGGAAACGTCCAAACCTTGGTCTGATTAAAAAGTCTTGAGAATATGCAACTGTACAGTACAGTGGGGAAAAATATTACAGTCCTGTAGATGATGTCCGTAACTTCTGGGTTTTGTGGCTCATTCTCACCTTGTGTTGCTAAAGATAAAGCTCCATGCTATCAGGCACTCAGCATCTGCTACTTTGTATGTTATTTTGATGCTTATATGGTGATGGCAGGTTCTCTGTAATGTTAACAACATTTTTTTTGTGTTTATACTTACAAATATATTGTGTCCCATGAAGAAAAATGCTAATGATTAATGTTCCTTGGTTGTTTGCAAAAGCTACAGTAGTTGGTAATTTAAAACAGTATCTTCTAAATTAAATTCCTGTTGAGTGAAAACACTATTTACTGGCATTTAAATTTCATCATGCTGTTTTCATATAGTCTTCACTCAGTTTACATTTATTTGCATTGGTGCCAGAAACACTGTTTTGGAGATCCACAATGTTTAACAGCTTCGGGTGGCTGGCATAGTTTTAGCTTACAAAATTGTTATTTTCCATCTCTCCTCAATCCACGAGCCCAGTTTCAACTTCTGTGCTGTGGATCTAGCGATAACCAAACAACACACGAGTTCAGCGATGCGTTTGGTTAGTCATGCGGAAAAGGTACAGAGCTAGGTGCTGCAGCTCAGGGTTTAAAACGTTTTCACCAGAAGTCATATCTTTCAACAGTTCTCGTGTCTTCAGAAGTATACCTCCTACCTTTTTTTTTTTTTTTTTTTTTTTTTTAAGGGAGCTGAAACTATCCCTTTCTTATTCCCAGGGAAAGTGCAGGAATGCATGCCCAAGGGGCTGGAAGTGCAGTTCTGCTGCTGCTGGGGCTATAAAGCCAGGAGCCCGGCTGTCTGTCCTTCTGGGGTCATGCAGGGTCCTTGCACGAGCAGGCACGGAGAGCAGGGCAGGCAGAAGGATGGTGCAGCAAGTCTGCGAGCCATATGGCAACTGCTACCAGCAAGCCTCAGGCTGGAATATCAAGCATCTTGGCATTGCTTTATGTCAGATTGTAACCTTCCCGTTTCACAGATACATGTGGTTTTAGATCATTGGGAGTCAATTACTTTAACATTTTGTATAAGATGGTGATAATAACCACCATAAAAACTCACCATTGTTTCTGCTTTAATTATGATAATTATAATTTGATCAGAAGTTAGTTCTTTCTTTTTTCTTTTTAGTGGAAGAAGGGGGGGTGCTAGAGAATCCCATGAGAAGCAAGTTATTCTCACCAGCAATTGGTACTGTACTCCTGCTCGAAACTAACTTCAGCCATCACTCTTGCACTCTGCCTCGTATGGAGTTACAGGAAAGGGCAGAAGTTTTATTTTTCTCCCCCTGTGCTCCATATCCCTGCTCTCACTTTTATTTGCTGTAATGCTGACAGCCCGTGTGGCTCTGCGCAGTGATGTGGCATCTCTCCACCTCCTCTGAAGGCAGAGGAAAGCTGCCAGATGTGGCGTGCGACCCATCTAATGAGCCTGGATGTTCAAGTTTCTTGCCATGCGATGTGGGCTGATACGCCAGGAGAGGGAGGGTGGCACGGCCTGTGGTACCTGCTGTTCCCATTACCTGTGGGGCTCTGCCTGCCCCCAGCTGCTTTGCCTGTTAGCTGTCAGCTCCTCGAACTGATGAGGAGGGCCTCACAGCTTCCAGGTATTTATTCATCTGTGCTTGCCTCCAGCAGAAACAGCCCTCTGAAGGAAGTTTGGTGAACTTTTCTGAGGAATAGCCGAGTAACAGTGACAGGAACAAGAGGTGGTATAAAGTAATAAGCATTAAAGTAATTGGAGAGCCCAGATAAAAACCTTCTGCCTTAATTCAGCCTGAGAAAGTACATTTATAAGGATTCTAGGTAGTGTCAAGCTCTTAAGATGGTGTAAAGAGTTGACAAAGCCATAGAGTAGGAGGAGAGCTCCGTCGTTAGCATGCTAACCTGAAGACATGCCAGATTGTTTTGGGCTGCCACTGTGCAATTAGCTTTGCATTGAAAATGGAAAATAAAACTCCAGCCTGCCCGTTAAGCAAAAATCACAGGTCTAGGAAAAAAAAAATAAATAAATTGAGATCTCTAAAGCTGGGTTGGTGTGATGGAAAGTGGAGGAGTGTGCATTTGCGGGGGCACTGCTAACGTGCTAGGCACTGTGGGCAGCAAAGCCGAGGTAGCTTTACAGATAATGAGAAAATGGCTATCTGTACGGCTGCTCATAACATTGGAGGGGAAGAGCTTTAGGAGGTAGGCTGGCTGCTAGCTGAAAGCACCGCAGATGCACACCCCATAAATGCATTGTTCTCTGCTGTCAGTCATGTTGTTTTTGTGCTCTACCTACAAAGCAGGCTGCACTGCCATGGCCCGGTTCAGGACCCTTGATGAGCTGCAGAACAGGCGTAATTTATTCTGGCAGTTTCCGTGTTGAAAAGCATGTGAGCCGTATCAAAAATTAAACTATGTCAGGAATTATGGGCAGCATTATTATGGTTTTAACAAAACAGAGGTGATGCACTCCAGATGCATTTCGAACCCAGGATAAATCTTTCTTTCAGAACTGAATTTCAAGTGTGTGGTAATCCAGTATCTAATCCAGTCACTCATTAATTTTAGACTATCTTTAAGTCTGGGCATTTGGGAAACTGATTTATGTAGTACTTAGTGGCAGAGATTGCTGGTGAAATCCTCACGCTCCTATATCTCAGCTCTAGGACCTGCCGGATAATGATAAAACTTGCTCAAAACTCCCTGGCCTTCAGCTTTACCTCCTAAACACTGGCCCCTCCATGAACCATGCACAGGTGAAGAGGTCTGAACTCTCATCGGGCTTCTTGGAGTATCAGGTTTTAATTTCAGGAAAAGTGTGTTTTTCATTCATTTTATGATACAAAAAGGGTCTGGGTATGTTCTGAGTGCCTTTGAAAATCCTATTCAAATGATCTCCTGCTTGGACAGCCCTACAAGCTCAGCATGTACAAACTCAAATTCAGAATTTTTTATAGGTTGAAAGCTGCTGCCCTGCTCTGCTGATCCTTTAATCGCTGAGCAGCAGACATCTGAGCACTGTTTCCCAGCCATTGATTAGAACTACAGAGCAAAACTCTCGGATCCCCTGAGATGTGTATCTAAGGATGTGAAACCATCACTAACCCAGGGCAAATATATTCTGAATTATTAGATTCCTTTCTCCTTGTACATGACCTGAGAAGTGATATACAGTTCAACATCTTCACTTAATGTTTTCAAGATCTGCCCAGTTACTCAGCAGCAAGGTTGCTCATATTGATCAATCCCACTTAGCAGCTTCTCCCTTTCCTGTCCTATTACAGCTGTTTTGAAAATGATTCTTCTCCTGATTTTATTGCGTTGAAGTGTGTCCTTTTCCAGCTCATCATGCACTAGAAGCTGCCGTACATTCGCTGTACTGCATTGTCTCTAGGTAGCATCATTAGCAAGTACTCTGATGTTCCTGTTTATATCAAGCCGAGTGGGGGGAAAAGAAATTGATCCAGAAAGGTTTTCTTTCTTGTCAGTCTCGTTTGATGAAACAGCTTTAAATGTCGGTAGTAAGAGTTGTCCATCCACAGATTATATGGCTGTGCCCAGGGGAAAAAAAATCCATTCTCAGGTACTGCTAAATCCTTGCTCTCCACTCATGTATAGTGTCACTGAAAGGTTAAAATAAATTAATTAATAAATAAAAGCTGCTGGCATTGTATAGCTCCTTATATATCCTATCCCGGCAGTAGGTTTCTGCTTCGTGCATTTGAGAACGGACTGTAGGACTGGGAACCAGCCTGTAGGATACTGCTGCCCTTCATCTCGTTGTTAATCCCTTCATTTTGCTTTACTTAGGGAAAGTAAAGAATCAAAGCATCCTTTTCTCAGACGTTAAATTCTTCTTCCCAAAGCACAATTTTGTTTCTCAGTAGACGAGAGGGAGGAGGAGGAGCGGCTTCATAGTTCAGAAATGTTCATGTTGGAGCAAAGCCAGCGGTCATCCCAGTCCATGCTGCCCATGGAAGTGTCCATTTCCCCACGATGTGATCCTTGCAGCTTTCTCACATGTTCCCAATTCAAAGTCATGTCCACGCACCTCTGCCTCTCTGACTGGACCATGAAAAGGATAACAGGTTTCTGCTGGAGCATAAGGCAATAGGAGGGGTTGCCTTCACTCCATCTGCAGGCTTCTGTGATCTGACACTTGAGATGATTTCCCCAGGGATGTAACGAAAGGCGTTCCTCCAGAAAACTTCACAGCTGCTCAGGTATGAATTTAGGAGTATAATTGTAGGTATAGGGAGTCCATTGGCCTTTAAATGCTGACTTCTGATAGCAGTGAAGTTCTGCAGAAACAGTACAACGGGACAGCAGTATACATCTTCCCTTAATTTTCTCAGGAAATGCTCACAAATTTGTGAGGGATACTCTAAGGGAAACTTCTATGACTGGTTCTTTAGGATGGCTCCATGGCACCGTAACTCGATGAAGTTTATCCTCGTGGTTTATCCTCGTTAAGATTTCGTTCCTCTGTGTCAGTACATCTCTGAAACAAAGGGGTTAAACATTCAAGCTGTTTGGGTAAGGGTCTTAAGGGAAACTGAGCAAACCCGAGAAATTCAAACCAGATCTGGTACCACTGCAAAGAGCTGCAAGCAGCATTCCTGATGCTGGCTGGGCGGTGCAGATAGGCTCCTGTGGGAGCCCTGTGTTTTCCAGCATGGACTGGATTGGCGTTGCCTTGCATGCTCCACCGGTGCCATGTGTCCATCAAACTTCTGTCTGGTCTGGCAGCCGATAAGCATCCTGTCAGCGTGGGCATCGATGGAAGCTCCTCACCGCTGCAAATTCAGCGAGTTGAGCAGATGCTCCCCCTCGCTGGATAGTTAGCCTTTGTTTCTCCGTGTGCTAGAGGCTAGGCGTGGGGAGGGGCACCGTTTAGTCTGGCAAATAATGTGTGTTATTCCCTCTGAGACCTCGCAAAGGAAAGCACAAGATGCTAATGAGAGTGTATGCTGTCAGATAGAGGCCAAGTTTAATAGGGATTACGGACTGTTGGGCCAGAAGGGCGTGCTGCCATGCGGGATCTCCATATGAGAAGCAGATGTGGCTGTGGTTTCATGCCCTGCGTGCGATTTGGACAGCCTGTGCACAGCTTGATCCAAAATTGAATGGAAGCAGTTGTATGGGTAGGCGTCTCTCCCACAGGGGAAAAGCAGCTCTGTGGTCAAACATCCGCTCCCCCGATCAGCAACAGTGCTGAAATGCACTGCTCAACACATGGCTGGAGTACACCCTCACTCCTGCTGCCAAAAACAAAGTTAACTCTGCTCGTCTTTTGATAGGAAAGTGGTGCAAGAGGTCTGCTCAGCCTTTGTCTGCCTCTCCTAGGGAAGGAGTCGCCAGCTGGTCCCGCAGGCATGCTCCGGCACAAGCCCCAGCCTCAACAAATTACAGGGGGAAAAAAAAAGAGGTGTAGGCTTCGTGATGTCACTCCTTTTTGCAGGACCTGTCATAACCGAGGAATTTCTTCTTGTCTCTTTGGAGGGAAGTTGGTCAGAGGAGGGTCTTGGAAATAGGGTGGAAAAGGAGATTCGAAATTTCTGCTGGCGTGTTGCATCCAACTTTCTTTGTGTTGGGCTTAGTAAATAAAATGCGCAGCAAGTTGTAGTAAGAATTATTCACAGAACTGTCATTGGCTTCTCTGAAGACGAAATGACCCTTAAAGTGCCAACTGCAGCATGCCTAGATTGACGTTTTGAAGGAAAAGTTAACATACGTGCTTTGCTAGCTGTTGATGGTTTTATTCAGCAGCATCATTGCTGCACTGGCTGGCTCTCTTTTTGAGACGTTATTTTATTTAATGTGCTATAAATAGCATCGAATGAGACGAAATGGTGGGCTCTCATTTTCCAGGTGGTATGCAGAGTAAGAGAGCTATTAATACCGCCATGAGATACCGTCTCTCTCCTGAACAGCAGTCAGAAGGAACAGCTGCGTGTTATTTCTGCCTTGGTTTGGAGCTCGTTTCAATAAGCTGAGATTGGCTGCCTTTTCCAAGACTGTGCTAGATGGCTCATTTGTAACAGCCATTCTTCGGAGCTCTCGCATCTGTCAAACCTCATACAAATCCTCCCCTAGAGGAAGCAGATGTTAGAAAGTTATAATTTAGATGTTTGTTTTGCCTCTTCGAAGAGTTCTGGACAGCAATCACTGTGGTCTGTTAAACATCATTAGCAAATGCAAATTGTTGATGAATCTGGATTAGTTTGTAAGTGATTTTTGTAACAACTCTTCACCTCAAGAATTAGAGGTAGGGGAATAAAAAGGTAATCTACTATTCACGAGCATCTAGAATTGTATAATCAATACATTCATGCACAGAATTTAAGGCAGCTAGCTGAGTTGTAACGCTATAAATATATTGCTGCAGTCATTAGTAGCATAGACTAAATGGAGACATCCAGACAGTCCTGTCAGCAGTGTGAGAGATGACGTGAGCACTTTTCAGAGAGGGGAGACCTTTCTTTCGCCTCTTCTTTCAGGCTCTTTTGTTTATTTATTTATTTATTTTTTCAATCCAATGCTTACTCCAGAGGTTGTCCTTTCCTGGGGGAGCTGGAGCAGGTATGAGCATCCACCTGGCGGCTGAGGGGCTTGTCCTGCAAGTGGGCTGCAAAGCCCCAGGGGCAAATTTGCTCCTTGTGTGCTGGGGCTTGGAGCAGGGAGCGTGCGTGCTCAGCTTGTGCCTGCTCAGAGCTTTCTCCGTGTGAGCACCGTGTCACATTAGTTTCCTTTCAAAGGTCGCGTTGAAAAAGCCGAGTAGCAAGGAGCGCCTTTTTGTCTTGACCTGGCTGCTGCCCTTCAGGACTGAACAGGCTAACGGAGGTATTTATTTCAGCCATCTGGAGCTCAACGCTGCGCTAAGCAGGACGAGTCGCTGTAGAGAGGTGGTTTTAGAGTGGTGAGGCCACGTACATGCAGCTGTCGGACTTCTAGCAGATCAAATCCACAACAGGAACGCACAATTCAAGAGAGGCTGCAGCGATGTTGTTCTCTGGTAACCGTAACACCTTGTTAAACACTTCTGTAAACATGTGGAAGATCTCTTTAAAAAATAAAAAGGCAAAATACACTGAAGCGGCACGCTCCTGCTCCGGCTGCAGTGAAATATGTGCTCCAGGTTCATTAAAAAGCATATGCTGCACATACAACCCAATTATTAAGCTACCTCTGCACTTCAGGCCTCAGTGTACTGTGATAGGGTCACAGGGCAGATTTTAATGAATTAACAAAAAGAAAATCCTTTTACTCATTTTTTCCTGAAATACCATACAATTGTTGAATCTTATCTTCTCCTTTCTTGCTTTAAAAATACTGGAAGATAAAAAAGAGTTTTCTTGAAGAACACTAGCTGTGTTTTTTTTTTTTCAGAAAAGGATGATAAAATGTTCTCTCTGTTCGCGTGTAGAATTATCCTTGACGTTTTCAAAATAATTATGATCTGTGGAACATTTCATTCTTAATTAACAAAAAAATGAGAGTTGCTGCTATTAACTGCCAACACATTTTGATGTGAGAAAAATTGATTATCCATGCTACAGGAGCTGAGCAGGTCAGACTGTGGGCTGAGATAAGGTGGCAGCTCCAGCTGTTTTTCTGGTCCCTAGTTAACTCTTTAGGCTAGAACAGCTACTACAATAACTTTAAAAAAAAATAGCAAGAAATGTTTCTTGGTCAGCCAGTAGATGAGAAGTGAAACTAAAAGTGGACTGTGGAGACTAGGCCCTGTTTTCCTCTGTTGCACTAATCCTCTCACCTAATTAGGCAGAAGCCTTTCAAGCAGGGTTTATGGTGCATTTTGTACGGTGCTTTCACACCTCCACACGCTGCAGGTATCCAGCTGCCCGCGGTCCCTTGGGCTGGGACTGATGACAGCGGTTCTGGAAGCAGGCAGCAGTCACCCCAGTGAGATGCCTGAAGCAGATAACTCGGAAAAGCAGAAGGTGGTGACATGCTAAGTGGCGTATCATCTGTATGAGGGCAGCATGCAGTTCAGGGGACGTGGGATTTAGAGGCACTTCGTCTCCCTGTAGCTGAAGCCATTTTGTGGAGGCACATCCTCTGCTCAGGCACATCCTCAGCCTCCCACGCCAGCGTCTGGTGAGGAGCAGTCGTCACGGTCCTGCTGTAGCTGCCTGAAGCTTTTCCAGTTGCTGCCACGCTTGCAGAGGGGTCGGCGTGTTTAGCAGCATGCAAAACCGTAACCCTCCCAAACCGTTTCTCCATACTGCTTTTGAAGATTAATTGTCCAATCTGCTAAATATATGCACCTAAAATTACATCTCCTTAAACATATTCACCTAAAATTGACCTTATTTTCCTTTCTGTTCTCCTCACTTTAGCTCCAGTTATTCCATGTTACGACTTTCCTGAGAGATTCAAAAACTCCTCTACTTCAGATTATTTGCTTCCTATATTGGCACTCAGACATCACGATCAATTCACTTTACATACTATCTGGTATTCTAACAGTTTATTATTCCTGAAATGTGCTCGATGAAGAGAGCTGCCAATATAGAGCGTCTGTTTGTAGAACGGATTGACAAGCCTCTTAATGGCTCCTAGAGTCTGCCTCTGTTGCTGGGTGGCAGAATTTATTCCCTTATTTTCCAAACATCCCTCGTAGGTGCATATTGCAGCCTGCAGCATCCCAGAGCTTTAGATTCACGCGGGAATTAATTCTGGAAGATCATCTCCTTTTTTAATTTTTAAGCGAAGAGAATTAAACAGCAGTGCTTTGTTTTTAATTGTACGTCTTGGTATGTTTTACAGCAGGCAGTGGTTTTGTGCATTACTGGAGAGAAGGGGCCCGGTGGCTTCTCTGGATCACACAGCAGTGCTGCATGCAGCTTTGTCACCTGAGAGGTGTAACATCTTCCACGGCTGCTGGGGAGTAGGGAAAATCAGGGGGTCAGGCAGAAGAAACCAATCTGAAGTATAAAATAATAAACGTTTTCCACAGAAACTAAGTTAAGAAAGGCTTCGAGTGAAAACCTTCTGCTTCTTTGGCTTCACAGGTTCCCCTGATCCTCTTTATTCAACACTGTATTTAACCAGCTCTGGAAAACTTGTTTCTGGTGTCAGATAACTGAGCAGTACCGAGCTCGTGGTGTGCCTGTAGGGTCTGATGTGCTCATACCAGCTATTTAAGAGCTGGAATATGTGTTGTGAGGACACGAGTCTGCAGCATGGATAACGTATCCTAGGAGCACCGTGTCATGGCTAAGGTAGAGAAAAGCCATGGTGCTAAATTGAGTGGAAGTTAATTATTTTCCTTGATCTAGCTTCCATATTCATCGATCAAAAGATTGATCGCAAGCCTTGAGAAAATTTTACTGTGGGAAATGGGAATTATTTAGCCAGAACCAGAAGGAAATATCCCGTCCCCAACATTAAGATTGTCTTGATTATTTAAGCATGTTGGGTTTAGGAAGCAATTTTCAACTCCACTTAATATGCCAGTCAAAGAGGAAAGTGTTGTTGATAAGTGCTGATACTGTCAAGCTAAGTGTATGACTAAATCGGGATCTAGGGCTCTGTTTCGTTACTTAGTGTGTTCTCTTCTAAGAGTTGCTCTGTGGATGTTATTGGGCTTTTATCTATATTTGTTAAGCAAGAGGTACCTCAGCTTTCCTTCCCTGGGAAGAGACGTGCAGGGGAAATGCTTAATTTTGTTATCAGCTGCGTGCATCCCAGTCTCCCTGAAAGTCCAGCCCTTTAATGTGTATTGAAGCCATTCCTCCACTTGTGAAGCCTGGTTAGTAGGCGTAGCAACACCTTGTATAAGCAACTTGGTTAAACTGATGTCAGAAAATGTGATCTGACCATGAATAGTTATTCTTTGTGGTCTGAAACCTGCTGAATAAGATGAGGTTCAACAGGAAAATGTCCCGGTCCCAGCCAGGGGGGGAGTGCCCTGCAGTGGATGTGCAATGGAGCTGGCCGCGTTATCAGCGCTTGCAATTTCGTCGTGAAGCAGCAGCAATTTTCCGCTGAGAGTGGGAACAGTCGTGTTATTTGTTGGTTGTTTGTTCCCATTAACATGCTCTAAAAGCCTCAATATCATTAAATTGTGATTACAGTAAAAAGAGCAACTGCATCAAGTGGGATCTGCTTAATGAATGTGTTCCTTCTGTGCCTCTAAATACTGCTGGTTGCTTCGCTGCTACTGAACTGCACAGCACCACGAAAGCCTTCCCTCCACCAGAAACCTCGCTGTAGCTTTTCTTATTTGTTCTGATTATTGTTGTTAAGATGCAGTCAAGCGTAGCAGCTGGCAGCTCCACTCTGTATCAAGGCCCCATTACGCTATTGACCGTGGGAGTGCATCGTAAGGGACAGGTCCTCGGCCAGCAAGCTTCCAGGGTAGGAGAAATAAAGCGGTAACTCGACCAGCACGATGCAACAGGCAACTGGAAAGCCAATGCTAGTGTAGCAGTGCCTTGGAAAGCAATTAGCTTTTGTCTTTTGGTTCTGTCTTCTCCATTTGAAGAACGTGGTCTGTTGCAGGTGACCCAGTTCAATGAACAGGCAACATCAGAGAGGTGGGCAAATTTTGGAGTTTTATTCCAGGAATGCATCCGGAACATGCTGAAGGATGACCACTTTTTTATTTAATTTTTTTTTCAGGAAGATTCAGCCAAATCATTGTAAATGCAAGCAAATGAATGAAAATCATGACGTGTTTTCTGGCATGTTTTAAGCGAGAGTCGCTTGTCGGGATGCCAAGTTCATAGAACTTGTTAGGGCTTTGTCCAGATCTCAGTAGAAAAAAACGTGTTCAATTTTTTGCTTAACATTTTCCAAATAACACAGCTACTACCAGTAAGTAGAGATCATATAACCGTGACCTGCATCCTCAGATGCATTCTGATATTCATATCCTCGCTTGGTAAATTAAGCAAATAAATCACCATGTCATTGAATTTAGGTGCAAATCCTGTTTTTCTCCATTTCCTGTCAATTGGGAATTTTTTCAACAAAAGGTTTAAGTGTCATTTGTCAGGGGGGTCAGCTGAAATACGTTTTGATGATATTTTTTTTTCAAAGTTTAAAACTGTCTGAATATATGAGTATTCTCCAAGCCGAGCAATTATAGTTTCAGAGTTCAGCCAACTATGGCTTTTTTTTTTTTTTTAATGGTAATTTTTAAAGTAGCAGTTTTTGTCTTGCCTGGGTGACTGTTAGCTTCATGATCCCTTACACAGGCACTGTTACTGTGCGCAGTGCCTGTCCGGGGGGTTCCTCACCTGCATCCCTGCCCTGTCCATGTGCTACCACAGCGAATTGGAGCTTTCTGAGGAGGCTCTCAGCAAATAATAATTAGTTCTGGTCTTCCTTAAGAGGAAGGTGCTCATTTTTTTCTGACAAGAAAGGCAGAGGAATTGTCTGTGAAGATGGATAGTAAATTATTAATAATTATTAATTACATTACTGTTACACGCATACCTGGGGCCCATCCTCGCTAGCTTGTCCTGATGTCAGCAGGCTTTTTTTCAGCAAGTAGACATACTTAGGTCCGTGTGACTCCTCCTGAGTGTCAGGCTTGCAAGATCCGATGCCAGGACTTTAATAAATTAAGTCCCCCAAACAAAAATATGCTTTCTGTTTTCAGGTACTGAACCTACACACCAGATCCATGTCAGTGGGGAACTGTGCCTGTCATTGAGTGAATGTTCTAGTCAGCAAAGCACAAGGATTAATGATGGAAAATACTAGATGAATGAGTGTTATAAAAGCTGCCAAAGCTCAGGCTCCCATATCAGTTACATTTTACCTTACACATCCCCTTGGTGCAGCAGTAAATTATTAATGCTGAAAACTGTTTTTTCATTCATGAATAATTTAATATGGCATTGGATGGGTGATGGGGAGATAGCAAGCAGTATAGGAGCAAAGGCAGAAATTCCTGCTGATCCAAGGTGCTTTGTGTGCTGAGCAAGATAAAGCCTAGGATCATCAGTTGTGCACCTGGTAGATAAGTCAGACCAAGAGAAGGGAGGGATCCTGGGGTCCTTCATAGTGGGGTCTGTCCTGTGCTGCTGAGTGATACCAGGAGCAGAACCTACGGGGAAATTTTTGAGGAGTGACATTTAAATGTACAAGTCCCCAGGGAGGGATATATTTGTCTCACAGCTCCTTTTTGCAAAGGGTGGAGCTGGAGAAGCGATGTGCACCATCTAACTTGGGAGCCTCAAGGAAGAGTTACCTGAGCTTTGAGCCTGCGCTAGCCTCGTGCAGTCAGGGAGCCTTGGAGGGTGTTTTGGTGTACTCCGGGAGCTTCATCTGAGGTGAGCTGCTTGCTGGAGAGCTCTAGCTGCATCTCAAATGTGCAGAAGCCTTCACTTAGTTACTCAAAGTATTGCCTGGCTGTCACTTTTGTTGGCTGCAGTCTTTTTCTTTTCTGGAGCTGCTCAGGTATGGTTTATTTAAACCCAGTAAAATTGGGTTAGGGTTTTACACGCTTTCTTAGACCTTTATCCAAAACTGACACTTCACCCCCAAATGTCTAAACTGGGCTTTTTGATGAGTTTTGAGAACTCATGCAGATTTTGAGAAAGTGCCTGTGTGCAGCAGGGAGAAGAGGCATGGAGTGGGATAGCACAAAGCAGGAGGAGTGGTTAAGAGTCCAACGTTTGAGGCATGGATTCTATCTAGAAGTATGATCTATGTTTAAATTCATCATCTGAGAAGTGAAGTTTTCTACTGTCATTTCAGGTTTAGCCCTCTGATTCTCCTCTGCTGCTTCGTTGTATGTTTTTGTAAAGCTGAGGAACCTTTTTCGGCTTGCAGATGCAGTGTTTGTGCAACAGCATGAGCTCTGAACCTTGCCTGGTGTGGGTTCTTGAAAGGATTAGGATTTGGCTTGATGGCATCTAGAAGCAAACAAACCCATGGAGATCAATTCAGCAGTCAGTATTCTGCCAGTCTAGATGTCCATCATCTATCTCCACCATGTCCCAGGACAGTGTCCCATGCCCTTGTTGGGTCTCTAACCTCGCATACACTGAAGGGCTGTTGTAGGGAGTTGTAGACAAAAATAAATAAATAAATAAAAGCCATCAGTGGATGTAAGGCACTAAGTAAGCAACACTATCTTGTGCTCTCTGAGATCATTTAAATGTCATTTAACGCACAAAAATGGCTTTATGTCTGAGGATGCAAAGCTCAGCTTCAAATGCATTTATTTGTAGCATGTGCTTCTGCATCAGCCCTGGCAGAAGAGCAGCACTGAGTGCTGCAGGGTTATCACCAGCTGCCACCTTTTGGCAGCTGTTCACCGGGGTGTTGGTGAGGTTTTCAGGCTTCACTCATCTTTTTAGATGTGTCATGAAGCCACAGGTTAAATTACTAAATTGCTGGGGTGAGGTTTCTGTATGAGTTTCACAACTCAGTTATTCCCAGCTGGCAGGGACAGAAACGTCAAAATGTTGGGGATGAGGGGATGTTCCTTGCTGTGGCACTGCCATTAATTGGAACAGGGCTGAGCTGGGACTGTGTTTAATGAATGAGGGAAAAAAATAGGGGAAAAAAGGCTGGTTTCACCACCACGTTCTTGCTCACGGAGTTACTGACAGCTGTGAAGAACCAGCATGCTGAAGAACACGAGCGTGACTTGTTTGCAGTGTGTTTGGTGGTGATTTCAGGAGAATTTGGGGGCCCATCTCATCTTACATAAAATGAGATCCCATCATACACGTGTGCAAAAAGAAAGGGCAGTAGTGGGAAAGCTGCTTCCTTGAGTGAGGAAAAGTGAGCTGAAATGCAGTTATTCAGTGTCTCTCTCCATCCTGCAGTTCTGAGTATTTCAACCACCCTGCTGCTATTCTGTGCACGTTTCTTTACCTTATGCTTATTAATATTGAGTAGGTGTTTTGAGTAACGTCCAGATCCATTTCCTACCGAATTCAACAGGCAAAGGACTTCTCCCATCATTTTTTTTTCTATTGAGGCAGCACTCATGTGATTCCAGGACAGGGCAATATTATTTTGATGCTTTTACTTTTAACAACATTTACACCCAGCCCCAGTTAGACCATTCTGGGAGTTAATCCCTGACTTTGGGAATATTTCTTATTCATCCTAACGAAGGAGATGCTTTCTCCTGTTTATAGCAAAGGATACCATTCACTCTGAGTGAATCTAACCCACAGACATATGCTCATGAGCAAAATATGGATGGAAAAGAGTGTCTGAAGCCTTTTTGTAATTTGTCAAGATACGGTAAAGCTAAGTAAATTAAATGATTCATTTATGCTAATTTCACATGCGCACCAAATAATGCATGTCACTTTTCTACTCGATTGTAATCTCTCTAATTTATGGTAATGATAATGCAGGCACCAGCCATACAGTGACTCCAGTTATTGGTGAAAACTGTGGCTTTTAACTGGAAAGGAATTCGCCCTTGTAGTAGGGCCATCTTTAGAAATTAAATAGAAAATAAAAGTCAGGGGGTGGGTTAGGGGGTGTTGATGACAGGAACATCCACAGCGTAATTAAAGTCTGTTGGAGTCAATTAGGCAAACAGTCCATTACCAGTTCACTTGAAAGAGGACAGGGTAAAATAATCCATCAGAATTTATTTGGGGAAAACAATCCGAAAAATGTGTTGACATAGCTGGGCCTAAATTAGGCCACACAGAGATCTGGTCTACTGCATTAGTAATAAGAAACATTGGGATTTTTTGGGTAATTCTTGCTTCATATCAACATCTTAGGGGCTGGAAGGTAAGAGTCCACTCTTGCTTGATACAAATCTATTGATTTCAATGCAGTTATCCGAAATTATAGAGATGTACCTAATCCAAATAGTCTGTTTACCTGAACCTGGACTCTCGCAGTCTCCATCTGCACAGTAATTAAAAGCTTCATACAAGCCAAAGAGCTGCAACTGAATGGGATTGTGAGCGTGGTAGGTGTGAGCAATGATTCCTGTAGCTAACGTGGTTTGCGTGCAATATAAATATCCAGTTTTTGTCTCAGAATTGCTTACCATATTGGTAAAGGTTAGTTAAGTTCACTATCATCAGTTTTATGAAATGTTTGATGGGAATGGTAATTTGTGCTTCTTAATTAGAAATCACATTGCAGCTTGTTGTGACCTAGATATCAGGATAATTTGCATGCAGAGGCTTCTGTGTTTGGTATTGCCATAAATGTAATGATTTTAGACACAGCAATAATAAAATTACCATTCTTTCTGTATGATATTTCTCCCTTCTCATGTTTTCTTCTCTTCACAAATATAATCAAAATTATTACTGATGCAGAACAAATCTGAAAATTGCATTGCTATACTCTTGCCAGTTTAATCCACATGTGAAAACCGTGTGGACTTGTTTTTATTAATAAAAATGACATTTTGAGGACGGTAATCTCCCCTCCACAACTTTTTTTCTCCTTTTGTCAGTAATACCCCAGGTCAAGCAGCCTTCAGTCTGATGCAGCAGGACGTAGCAGCTTCTTGAGTCATTAGGAAGCATTTGGTGCGGAGACGAGGAAAATTCTGTTTCCATAAAGCAAAGGTTCTTGTAATGGGAGCATTACAAATCTTTTTTCTTTTCTTTTTTTTTTTTTTTTTCTGCATTAAAGTCAGGTGCTTCAACTTCCTCGTTGTGACACAGGCTGGTGAAGTGGTGCTGGTGTTAGTTAGCATGCAAGTGCTGCGCCGAGCTGCTTGCACGCATTTCAAGAGACATTGCCTGTCTTTATCTGAGCAGAGCGCTCGGAGGCTTCGTGCTTCCAGGCTGAGGAGCAGAAGAGTAGCAAGTGGTTGATACTGGGAGAAGATGGAGATAGCGGTGTTTAGTCTGCTCTCCGCCTAGCTAATAAATGGATCCTGGACAGAATCTCATATAGAAAAGCGCTCCAGGGAACAAAAACAGACACTAATGGTGTTTGGCTGGCTAAAGACCAGTGCTAGAGTTTGTAAGTCAGCATGACCAGTTCACTGTTCCTGAAGAATTAGCCAAAAACGCTAAATCCTTTCGGGGGGGGGGGGGGGGGGGGGGGTGGAAAGTATGTTGCCTTTAGTAAGGCCTGAGGAAAGGAGTTGGGTTTTCCTTCTCCTGCCGATGCTGGATTTGGGAAGTTGGACGAGGAAGCTTCAACGCAGAGAAGGCAAAGGGAAAGTCCATAATGAGAATATTTCCTCTCAAAAAGCCAAGACTTTTTTTCCTAGTGTCTGGTTTGCTTTGTTTCCCATCTGATATGGGAGAAAGAAATCAAGCTGATTCTGGCTTGAGCTGTGGCAGCAGTGGTGAAGAACAGGGTGGGTGTTATGTTTGGTCTCGAGAGGTGCTTTTCCAAGTAGACAAAGGTTTATTTGATGTTAAAAGAAGCTAAACGCC